>NC_066884.1:0-353234 GCF_022985175.1 Labeo rohita
TGCATCCTTCTCCCGGATGCCTAACACCTAAAAATTGATAACCCTGGTTCTCAAAACCCCACATTTTCTAACCCTAAATGATGGTAACCCTCAAGGGTGCACACCGGACTACCATAAACCCAACTGGCACACCCCTACCCAATCTAACCCTAATTAACTACATTCAATTATTTGAATTCCTCTTTTTTGAATAAATATAATAATAATAATTATAATAATAAAAAGAAACTTTAACCCGTTAGAAGTGGGGGAGTGAGGAGGAGGGAGCTGGGATACAGATTCCAAATAGGTTCATGAAGCGGGCAGCTGAAGTGTGAGCCAGAGCATAACCGGGGTCAGGCAGGTCCTGGCCTCTGGATCTTCAGTTCCCTAACCCTAACCCTAGCACCTGGGGTGCACTTGGGGGGGGTGCACTTTCGTATTTAACTGTATTACCTAACCCTAACCCTAACCCTAACCTAACCCTAACCCTAACCTAACCTAACCCTAACCCTGGAACCTAATCCAGATAACCCTAACCCTAACCCTAACCCTAACCCAGCCACTAACCAGCCCTAGGAAATAACCCTAAGCATTCTAGCCCTATTTTGGGATTTTTTGCCCCAATTCGGGAGTGTTTTTGCCTGATTTTAGGCCCCTCTGGGGCGGTGCGGGCTTGAGGGGGTCAAATCGAAGCAGGAACCGAAGCGGGCAGTTGAAGTGTGGGCCAGTGCCCAACCGGGGCTGGACACAGTCCAACCTCTGGATTTAATCTCATCCCTAACGTACGCCAGCGCCACGTCTCTGCACTTCGGTTCCTGTTAGAGGAGGCCCTTGATGCCCGCATGCCCTGGGGGGGCCTTGCGGACTGAATCAAGAGTATTCAGTGATCAGGTGATAACAGGAGGTGAATTGGGGCAAAACATCAAAAACACAAAATAGTTGGGCACGTTATAAGTGAAGAATGACGCACAAAAAAGTGCTGATAATTAGTTTAAATAGTGTGTGATGTTGGGGACACGCCCCTCAGAAACAGTATAAATGAGACAGAGTGTGTGGAATCTTTTATTTGGTGTTTGAGCTCGCCTGAAGAAGGACCATAGATTCCGAAACGTCGCGATTAGGCTCAGACAGACCACTTTTAGGCCTCCATCGGTGTGTTGGACGATGTTGAAGGCAAGGAAAAATTGTAAAAGGTTCCAAAAATCAGTCTCCTCCATCCAGAACGATGTAGAGGTGTTCAAAGTCTTCTCTGTATTTTTTCTTTGGGGTTTTAACTAATTTTCTCCATCCAAAAAGATGTTGAGCTTTAAAATTTGAACGATGCCCAACACCACACACCTAAACTTACCAGCCACTATAGCGTGCAGCCCTATTGGAAATAACCCTAAGCATTCTAGCCCTATTTTGGGATTTTTTGCCCCAATTCGGGAGTGTTTTTGCCTGATTTTAGGCCCCTCTGGGGCGGTGCGGGCTTGAGGGGGTCAAATCGAAGCAGGAACCGAAGCGGGCAGTTGAAGTGTGGGCCAGTGCCCAACCGGGGCTGGACACAGTCCAACCTCTGGATTTAATCTCATCCCTAACGTACGCCAGCGCCACGTCTCTGCACTTCGGTTCCTGTTAGAGGAGGCCCTTGATGCCCGCATGCCCTGGGGGGGCCTTGCGGACTGAATCAAGAGTATTCAGTGATCAGGTGATAACAGGAGGTGAATTGGGGCAAAACATCAAAAACACAAAATAGTTGGGCACGTTATAAGTGAAGAATGACGCACAAAAAAGTGCTGATAATTAGTTTAAATAGTGTGTGATGTTGGGGACACGCCCCTCAGAAACAGTATAAATGAGACAGAGTGTGTGGAATCTTTTATTTGGTGTTTGAGCTCGCCTGAAGAAGGACCATAGATTCCGAAACGTCGCGATTAGGCTCAGACAGACCACTTTTAGGCCTCCATCGGTGTGTTGGACGATGTTGAAGGCAAGGAAAAATTGTAAAAGGTTCCAAAAATCAGTCTCCTCCATCCAGAACGATGTAGAGGTGTTCAAAGTCTTCTCTGTATTTTTTCTTTGGGGTTTTAACTCATTTTCTCCATCCAAAAAGATGTTGAGCTTTAAAATTTGAACGATGCCCAACACCACACACCTAAACTTACCAGCCACTATAGCGTGCAGCCCTATTGGAAATAACCCTAAGCATTCTAGCCCTATTTTGGGATTTTTTGCCCCAATTCGGGAGTGTTTTTGCCTGATTTTAGGCCCCTCTGGGGCGGTGCGGGCTTGAGGGGGTCAAATCGAAGCAGGAACCGAAGCGGGCAGTTGAAGTGTGGGCCAGTGCCCAACCGGGGCTGGACACAGTCCAACCTCTGGATTTAATCTCATCCCTAACAGCCATTACAGCTTACAGTTAAAATGATGTTAAAAGCACAGAGGCATTCAGCATCAATACAAAGCCAATAAACAACTAACCATGAATACAAATAATGGGAAGGGAGGAAAAAAAAAAAAAAAAAAAAAAAAAGTGGGGATAAAATGTAATACTACTGAAAGATGCACAATTAAAAACAGCACAACACCATAAAATGTGTTAATAAGAAATAATATTGGTACGAATACAAATGGTATAAAAAGACACACCTACTTTAAACCTCAAATGCTCATCTTGTCTAGCTCTGTGTGTACTCTGTGCATTCCAGTTCAATACAGTTACACTGTAATGAAAAAAAAAAAAAAAAAAAACAAAAAAAAAAAAAGGTACAAGGTTATGTACCTTACCTACCACTAAACGGTACATATTAGTACCTTACTACATTTTAGTGTTTTAAAAGTACATATTTGTACCTTTTCACTTTTGTACTTTAATGTACTGCCCCAGTGACAGAATTGTACTTTTTTCTGACAGTGTAGGCTATGTTACAAAAATTCTCATCTCATTTTCTTCTCCAACTTCAAAATCATCCTACATCGTTGCAGAAGTACCGACCCAATGTTTACGAAGTGAATGTACAAAGAAGGTCAAACAAAAAAATAAAAAAAAAAAAAAAAAAAACAATGGTAAGAAACAATGTAATAAAAAATAAGGCAATAAACAGCAATATAGAACCATTTTGAAGTTGGAAGCGAAAATGAGATGGGACTTTTTCAACATACCCTAACTGTGTCAAATGTATGCACATAGCAGAGCTAGACAAGACTAGCATTTGAGGTTTAAAAGTATATAATTTTTATATATAATTTATTTATTTATTTTTTTTTTTTTTTAAATGACCAGTCATTTCACTAGATAGGACCCTTCTTCCTCAGCTCATATCATTTAGAGCCCTTTGTAGCTGCATTTAAACTGCATTTTGGAAGCACCACAGAGATAATTCCTGAAATGTTTTCCACAAAAAACATAATTTCTTTATGACTGAAGAAAGAAAGACATTAACATCTTAGATGACAATGGGGTGAGTACATTATATGTACATTTTTGTTCTGGAAGTGAAATACTTCTTTCATGGATTTGTGTTTAATTTATTAAGTTAACACACCAATGATCAACCAGCCCTAAAGCTCTGCTGTATACATTAAAACATATCTTTCACATAATTAGTCTCATCACAAAGAGAACCCTGCCTATCTGATATCTGAGCTTACAGTTTTAGATTTACACCTGCAGGTGACTGACTACCGTTTTCAGCCCTTCATCAAATACTAACCCTAATATTGGTTGATCAGGATGCGTTGAAGAATGGCCATGATTCCCAACGGCTTTGGAGAAGTTGGCTCAATCCAGTGAAGAGAATATACACAAATGCAGACTAAGTCAGTTAGGGTTTAGGTTTAATAGTTTACTAAAGAAAGCTCTCCACATTTCCAGAGTTCAGGGAGTAAACTAACCTAGAAAAACATAATTCTAGAAAATTTCAGTACTCACCTACATCAGCTTTAATGAATACAAGTGAGCTGCCATCAATGAACAGAACAGGAAGCACATCCAATTCATCTAAGCTGATGCCCTCCTCACCTGGAAGAAGTAGTATGAGATGTTAGGGTTAATATAAACCACAAAATTCAAAGGAGATCCATAAAGAGCATTTCCAGGTATTTAACAGAAGGAAACTGGTTTCATTTCCCCTTCCAGTTTTTCCATCAATGGACAGCAACAAAGTGAACTTGTGTGAAAAAAAAAAAAAAAAAAAAAAACAAAAACAAAAGAGCATCAGTGTCTGGTTGAATTCTGCTCTATATACGAGACAATAAACTGAAGAAATGTTCTTCACGTATCCAAAGGCCAAGCACAAAAAAGGGTTAGAAGCGCTTGAAGTATTTTAGTATTTACCTGAATAGGCCTCATGCCAACAATGTACAGGATAATGTTCAGGGCACTCATGGTCTAACAGTTAGAGAGTCGGACTTGTAGCCCAAAGGTTGCGGAGTATCTGTACTGGCAAGGACTGTAGATCGGGGAAGTGAAGTTACAGTGCTGTCTTCCATTCTCAATACCACGACTGCATGCATGCATGAATGATGTTCAACATCCTTAAACAATTGACGCTTTAGTCCAGGGGTCTCTAAACTCAGTCCTGGAGGGCCAGCATCCTGCAGAGTTTAGCTCCAACTTGTCACAACACACCTGCCTGGAAGTTTCTAGCATGCCTAGTAAGACCTTGATTAGCTGGTTCAGGTGTGTTTAATAAGGGTTGAAGCTAAACGCTGCAGCGTCCCCCAGGACCGAGTTTGGAGACCCCTGCTTTAGTCAGATTAATCAACACACAGCGATGCCTTTCAACCATTGCATTTGGCCTGGAGTCACAATTTACGCCGCTGTGATTTAGCACTGTTCAGAATGAAATAATGTAACGTTACATTCTCCATAAACTATACATTAAATTGTGAATGATGATGCGACACCAAATGACCCTTGTGCAAACTCTCAAAAGGTTCAATATTAAACAACCAAACTAGTCTTCCAATAATGCACATTTTCCTACCTTAAACAATTTGTATAATTCAATATTCAAACATTTAAGCATATGAATGTACAAATCCTACTAAAATGTCTAAGCTTAAAATTTAAACAAATGCCTGGTGACTCCAGTTCGTAGAACCAAAGTTCAAATTGAACTCAAGCATTCTGAAGAGTCATGCAACAAATAAATGCCATATGAGCTCTGTGTGCATTTTCTCTGAATGACACACACTTATTTTTAGCGACAATGGAACATCTGAAAAAGCGATTAGCTAATAATCCTCAGAGTCACAGATCATTTGAGAAAAATGCAATAAATAAACTCATAGACTCATGTGCATTTTCTCTGAATGACACACACTTATAGTAAGCATCTGAAAAACTACTAGTAATTACTAGTAACAGATCATTTTTAAAAAAAATAAACAAATGACAAATATTCCTCAAATACACATTTCAAAAACAGTTATTACTAGTAATTAAAGAAATGCAAATATACATTAAAAGCTGCCCTTCTCTACGCTGCGGTGGTTTCTTTTGGCGTGGCTCTTAACATTCATCAAACTGTGCGTGCTGAGCTCTGCTTCCAACAGCGCTCATTAATAAAAAAAAATCCTGATTGGCTCTTGACATTCAAACTCAATATGAACTTTCTATTGACTCAATGTTTCAGTAACATTAAAAACACAAATATACAGGCTGGGTAAATTTATTACAAGAATAAAGTACAAGGGAAACATAAATAGCATTTAAAAAAAAAAAAAAAAAAAAAAACTCTGAATAATCCAAACTTCAGCAACTTCCATCTCAGACTGATAATCCATGCAAGTTTAGCTGGTGGGCATTTATACTCACGGACACAACCATTGACAGGGATGCAAGCAGCTGGCAATTAAATTCACTAAACAACCAAATCTTAAGATTTTAAACTTTATGTACATACTTTAATCCTCAAATTATTATTTAACAGCCATGTATAGTTCCATTAGTTCAATTTCCATAATCATTCTATTTTACAACAACAGAAAATCCCTTTATCCTCCACACTTGGTTTCTCCCACCTCCCATGATGCACCACTGTGAGAGTAGCACTGAGACCTGCTAATGTGTTATGACTGGATGTGTCATGATTTGCATCTTTTAGTTTTGATGGCATAATGAATATGTTAATGTTAAGAAGAAGAAAAAGAAGAAAAAACAACACCAGCAGCAGCTGACCCTGGCTTTGATACTGAAAGAGTAAAGGTTTGATTGTGTTTTTAAATGCTGCTAACAGCCTGAAGATGTTGTCATACTGGGCTTTTCATTCTATTCATTTGTTTATATCTATGTTTCATCTTTCACTGCACACCAAATTTGATGTATTGTTGCCTGTAAATTTCTGTAAAAGAAAGATTTTGAGACCAACAGAAAGATCTAAACTGCAGCCTCTTTTCCTGAAGGACTTTACTTACAGAATATAAACTGCAGCCTCACATCTTCAGTCAAAACAATATTCATTTCACAAAACTTTAACATTGAGGCAAACAGTTACAGCCATATAAACAAACTGCACAATTACACTTAAGGATATCAGAAATAAAGACCACACGCTGATAATCTCTGCATTTATGGTTTTCTATGGACTTTATTTTAAAATAAGCCTTGCACTATAAACATGTATAGTAAATTGTATGACAGACAGACAGGCACAGCAGTTCATCTACAAGATTCATTACACAATACACAGTTAATATTATAAGAATGATAATACAAATCTATCGACTGACCTTTTTTATCCTCCACCCAATGTTTTTGTACACCTTTTATTTACTGTGTAAAAGGAACTTGCTAGATATGAGTTTTTTGGTAACTGCACAAGGTGCAAAAAAACGCACAACTGGCATTCTAACGAACATCAACAGACCTCAGTCGGGGCAGACACCATAATGAATTTAACATGGCTAAAAAAAAGATGTGAGGGATAAACTACAGTCTTTACAGTGGCATATACTGTAAAAATGTACTGAATCGTACAAGATTCAAAACAGTTGTATCTCCTGAAAGTTTTTTTTAAAAGATGTTATGTTAGTCAAACGATGAGCATGTTCTTAAATTACATTACAATCCATTGAACACACTTTACTTTTCCTCACAGCTTTATTTTCATTCCTGTCAAATATTAAAGTTCTACCCCAATTAAAGCCTATTTACATCACATGTATTACAAAAAAACAGCTATTTTAGCAAAGCCATGTCAAAAGATTTTCTTGAAGGAAAACCTGAGAGACACTTGAAATGTTAAATGCCCTAATCTTATTTCAGAATCGTTTTACTAGACGGCAGAGAAAGTTGATATCTGTAAACATTATTGCTGTTTTATCTGCTTATTTTCTTGGGATGTGTTTTTGGCATAGGGTTACAGTTTGAGCACTTGTGCAAATTCTGTAGAAATCTTAAGAGCCTCTCATTTCAAGAGTGACTGTTGAATTAAAACTATTGCTTTTGTTCATAGATTCAGGTCAGAAGTGTCAGTGTTAAGACTATTCCAGTGATAAATCCCTTAGAGAAGTTTACAAATGTGCAATCTTGTTCCTGAAAAAATGCAGCTGAATAGAATTGGAAAAATTCATGTTGAATCTAAATAGACAGTAGTGTACAGGAATTAAAACAAAGCTCCCAGTAGACATAAAAAATAATAAAAAAAATAATAATACAATGAGAACGAAGACAACGGAGCCACAAGTCTCTCTCTTTCACCTCCATTCAGATGCAAAGCCCATCCTGAGATTTCATTGGGTGTTGTTGGTACAGTGGGCGGAGCTCTGGTCAGCCTCCAGCAAATCATCTTTGGGTGTCAACCTTTAAAAGCAATTAAAGCATGTTTGTTAAAAGCAGTAGAAAAACTAGATCTGCTGAGATTCTCTCAAAGGAACATACCAGGTTCAACAAGTTAATCTGTCTTGTTTGTCTCTCAAGTCTGGAAAGTACAGGACAGAAAATATTCTGAATTATGAAGCTTATATTTTGCCGAAGCATTTACATAAACTCTTCAATATAAAATAAGAATTATCCGAGCTGTGAAGTGTCGGTGATCGCCACATATACAAGATGCCCTTCCTGGTATTCTGCAGCATATAAAGCAAATAAAATAATAATAATAATAATAATAATAATAATAATAATAATGAATGCACTAGTCTAAAAACTGAACATGAGTAAAATACAGCTTCAATTAGAATGCAAATGATGGTAACATGAAATGGTCAATACATGAATCTGAAAAAAAAAAAAAAAAAATAATAATAATTAGAATGTCATAGAAAAGTTCATTTATTTCAGTAATTTATTAAATAAATTCATTGCACACAGACTGAAGTAGTTTAAGTCTTTGATTCTTTTAATTGTGATGATTTTGGCTCACATTTAACAAAAACCCACCAATTCACTATCTCAACAAATTAGAATACTTCGTAAGACCAAAAAAAAAAAAAAAACATTTTTAGTGAACTGTTGGCCTTCTGGAAAGTATGTTCATTTACTGTATATGTACTCAATACTTGGTACGGTCTCCTTTTGCTTTAATTACTGCCTCAATTGGGTGTGGCATGGAGGTGATCAGTCTGTGGCATTGCTGAGATGCTATGGAAGCCCAGGTTTCTTTGACAGTGGCCTTCAGCTCATCTGCATTTTTTGGTCTCTTGTTTCTCATTTTCCTCTTGACAGTACCTCATAGATTCTCTATGGGGTTCAGGTCTGGTGAGTTTGCTGGCCAGTCAAGCACACCAACACCATGGTCATTTAACCAACTTTTGGTGCTTTTGGCAGTGTGGGCAGGTGCCAAATCCTGCTGAAAAAAGAAATCAGCATCTTTAAAAAGATGGTCAGTAGAAGGAAGCATGAAGTGTTCTAAAATTTCTTAGTAAATGGGTGCAGTGACTTTGGTTTTCAAAAAACACAGTGGACCAACACCAGCAGATGACACTGCACCCCAAATCATTACAGACTGTGGAAACTTAACACTGGACTTCAAGCAACTTGGGCTATGAGCTTCTCCACCCTTCCTCCAGACTCTAGGACCTCAGTTTCCAAATGAAATCTCTCATCTGAAAAGAGGACTTTGGACCACTGGGCAACAGTCCATTTCTTCTTCTTCTTAGCCCAGGTAAGGCGCATCTTTTTCTTCCACACGTTTTCCTTCCAATCAACTTTCTGTTAACATGCTTAACATGATTGTCTTCTGGACAACTGTCAGATCAGCAGTCTTCCCCATGATTGTGTAGCCTAGTGAACCAAACTGAGAGACCATTTTGAAGGCTCAGGAAACCTTTGCAGGTGTTTTGAGTTGATTAGCTGTTTGGCATGTCACCATATTCTAATTTGTTGAATTGGTGGGTTTTTGTTAAATGTGAGCTAAAATCATCACAATTAAAAGAACCAAAGACTTAAGCTACTTCAGTCTATGTGCACTTAATTTATTTAATACACGAGTTTCACAATTTTAGTTGAATTACTGAAATAAATGAACTTTTCCACGACTTTCTAATTTATTGAGATGCACCTGTATATACCATAAATTTAACATATCCAATGTGTATTTACTCTTAATACTGATGTTGCTAGTGGATGGACTGTGTTATCAAAACAGAAAACTGCATATAATCATTCAACGTAATATATAACACGAACCTGTGTGAGCTTTCAGTGTGGCTGCTGATCCGACCGGTACTGTCGGCTTTAACGCATCTCTCAGCTGGTGCCGTTGAGCCAATACGCTCCTGAACGGACGCCTCTGAGGAGCGATGCGGATCAGAGATACTCTGGCTTGGGATGTAATGGTTGCGGACTGCCGTGGAAAGAGGCGTGTTGTCGTGGTTACTGGTGACAGGTGTGTGCATGCCTGTGCTGGTGCCCATGGACTTTGACACGACCTTCAGCTTGTGTGAGGACGACTTGTAGTGTTTTGACTTGTGCTGCACGCGACTGTTGTGCTTGAGGAAAAACTCGCAGGACTCCTGCAGAACGCGCCTACTCTCACTGATGGGACTAAAGCACAAACACAAATAAAACACATTGATTATACCATTTGGTTATACAGGCAGAAAAAAAAAAAAAAAAAAACTTCCTCAACATTAAGCCCTCCTGTGAACACAATTTTGCATCCACAGCAATACCATTCTATGGGGGTGATTTATTTGTTGTTTTAAATTATATGCATTGACAGTGGATAACTTGGCAAACTGAATACTCTCTATGTCATAAACGATTGGGTTAGGATTAGAGAAAATGTCCTCACTCCTTCTTGCGAGTTCTCTTGAAGAATGACGCCCACTCTGAGCAGGTTTTCTTACTGCTGACCCAGAACACCGCTGATATTCCCACAACCAGCGTCATCAGATATTTAATGAGAAACAGCGAGAGCTCAGGCCTCTCCACATCAACACTCTACGAAAAAAACACAACAGAAGTCAGGCAGACTCAATGCTTTTGTAATGTCTGCATCTACAGCACAGGACCGAACGTCTCACGTGACGGGAGCAGGGAATGCTGTATTCCTGGCAGTGCTGGTTGATCCAGCTGTTCTCCCAGCTGCTGCGGTGGGCTTGTTCGTACAGGTAGCAGCCGAGCAGCACCAGCAGAGGGAGCAGGTACAGGCCGCTGAAAACTCCGATGCGGATCATGAACTTCTTCAGCTTCTCCTGGTTCCGTTCATCATGCTGGATCACCTGACGTACGCGGTTCAGAGACATGATGCCAGCGAGTAGCAGCGAGAGGCCGACCAGCACCGCGATCGCCAGCGGAGCCACGACAAACCAGCGCAACGCCGCCAGGTCATACAGGCCCACGAAGCACACGCCACTGATGCCGTCTCCCTCCACCTTATTGAGCGCCAGCAGCACGACGGTGAGCGATCCGGGGAGACCCCAGGATACCGTGTGGAACCACACCGCCTTCTTCTCTATCGCTTCGCAGCTCCACTTTGGCCCCGCGGCCAAAAACCAGGTGATGGTCAGAACGACCCACCACACCATTCCCGCAGTGGAGAAGAAATAGAGCAGCATGAAGAGCAGCGAGCAGACGCGACTCTGGGCTCCCAGCACAGCCGTCGACACGCGGCCTGGCAGACTCGGCTCGTTACAGGCCGCCGTGTTATCCAGCAAAAAACCAACAAAATAGACGAGAGAGACAAAACTGTAACAGACGGAGTAGAAGATGATCGGTCGCTCAGGGTAGCGAAAACGCTTCACGTCAATGAGGAAGGTTAAAAATGTGAAAAGAGTTGCACATAAGCACACGACGGAACACACGCCGATAAAGGTCTTGGCTAAGTGAACTTCATGCGGTTTAAGGTACATGTTGTCGCATGGCGGAGCACAGTCTTGAGCCCCAAGGAAAGAGCCGCCCACACCGGGACGAGTCTTCAGCTGAAGGGGGCACCAGAAACCCAGATCCCGACTGGAGGACAGAGAGCTTCTGGATGTGGTCACTTCCACAGCTGAAACCACAGAACCGTCAGGAGAAACGTGACACGACTCCAATCTATGACACCAGAGACAAAAAAAAACAAAAAATATTTACTTAGTATTTAACTATTCACAGCTCTAAACACTAGGAACGTGTAAAACTTTAAAATCTCATGATGAATCTCATGATGAATCTGCTGTGAATCTGCTGTGAATCTGCTGTGTCGCGTCTGTCAGACAGCGATGAGACGCATTACTCGGGGATATGAGGATACAGCAGCACTTAAATATGTAAAATAACATGTAACTCGTCCCATAACTAATATTACTTATTTACTTTTAGTGCCATTTCATCATCTATCTTCATGGCAAAAACTAAGTTAGGATAACACAATTAGTTACACAAACACAAAAGAAAAACCAAGCAAACACAAAAATACAGCAGTTAAAAATACTACAATATCACATATATAAAAAATCTTTTCAGTCTTTTCTGGTAACATCTTACTAAACAAGTCCCTGAGTCATAAAAATGTTTTGTCCCATAACTAGTCCTTTTAAGAAAAGTGTTAGTTACTGTCCTTTGATCTCTCCACAACACTTCTCAATTAAACGTGTGGGTTCTGGATAACAGCAGCAGCTTCACAGTAATAAACAGTGGATGATGCAAATTGAAATATAAGACAAATCCACATTTAGCTGTAAAGCAGCTCTACAATCAGTCAGCTCAAGTCCGTTCAGTGTGAGTGTTAGCATGAAAAACTATCATCTCTAACGCCCTATTCGCACGGGATTAGTATTACCTGGTGACTTCTAGCTGTTTGTAATAATTGTGACGATCGTCTGTGATCTTAATCCCATGCGAATCATCCATGTCTGTCATTTGTAAAGCAAAAAAATCTACCCTATTTCACCGAAAACAGAGGTTCTGTGATAGTATTAGTCCCGTGCGAACCAGCATCTTTGTGATTTGGCAGGTTTGTATATTATTTTTTTCAAGGTTTTTGTTTCCTGTGTGCCTTTTTATGCATCTTTGAAGAATGGAGTCTGCATCGGAATGTTCTGATAGTATTTTGGGCACGGGTCATATCACCATATAAAACTATATAATTTGCAGAAAGACGAAACTGAAATCCATCAGAAGAGCGAAAAAAGAATGATTAGATGGAAATGGATGACATGTATAGCAACATGCGGTAAGGTACATTATTCTGGTTATGATATATAATGTTACGCAAAGCCTTAACATCAAATCTGGGAGAGAAGTCAGTACATTCAAGTAAAATCACAGGCTTCTGTTATCCCCTACAAATGCGCCACACGAAATTCAGATGTGGACAGGTCATGTCTAAATCACACGAGGTCCCCGGATAATTCTAATCCCTTGTGAACTGGGTTTAAGAAGATGAATCTGTTAATTTAAATACATCTTCTTTAAAGGCACCACAACTACAGATGTTATAAACATCATTAAATGCTTCTTGGACTAGTCAAATTACTCTCAGCAGCCATAAAAATGTTGTGCTTTACTGACCGATCCAAGTGAACAGCTCCAACAGCAAACATATAATATTGTTTTTAGAAATCAATTCTCTTGATAAAGCGTTAATCCTTGGGGGGAAAAATGTATTGGTTTTTGAATGGGGAAAAAAACCCTCATCAATGAGCAATAGAATGTGTGCAAAAATGAAATGTAAAAGTTTTACATTGAACAGTACTTGATTGTTTGACCAACTGACCGTTCCTGTACATACGTGACCTTTTATCATATAATCACACTGGCAGAAAAAAAACAGACCCAACTAAGTGATAATGGCATTTGTTATTCTATTTCCATGAGCGATTAGTTTTGAGACTGATGACGGTCTACGCACCGGTCACACTGCAGCTCGGACGGCCAGCTGATTCCAAAGGTGAGCATGTCTCTGCTGCAGTCGGACAGCACACGCTCACACAGCTCTCTGCACGGCCGCAGGACGTGCGTGTGTTTCCTGCACTCGGGAACAAAAGCCTGGCACAGGAACAGATGTACGTCAGGAGAACAGCGCAGGTTGGCCAAAGGCATGAAGTGCTGCACGGACACAAAGAAGGAGAGACTGATGGTTGTTTCACACAAGTTTTTTCCTACATGGCTAATCTCAATCTTTTAAACCATTCCACACTTTTTTCCTCAAACATAAAATCATTTACTCTTTAATAAACATTTCATGTTCATTTACTGATTTATTTGGACAAGCAGGACTATTTAGAGTCAGCTGTTCAGTATCACAAAATAAAGCCCAATAAGAGTACCTGCTGACTGTACGTGATCGCTTACAGTGAGCAACAGTAGAAAGGAATACACAGAATCACAACATAAGTGTGCGTTTTTGTGAGAGTGTTTTATACAAACAGTAATGACTGCAGACGGCTCTCCCCTCCAGTTTCCTTCCTTCCTTGTTTAAATCAAAGGCTGTAACAAAAGGGCCGAGGGCTTTCCTCTCGCATATTACACGAAGCCCATTATTTGAACTACAAAAGCAGTCAGTCAGACCTTCAGTATGTCAGTGAAACCGATCCCTGTGAGGGAAACGCAGGAATGTGCTCTGAAACACACCGAGACACGGCGTTTACCGGGTAAAGACTAAAAGGAAAGCAAAGGATGTGACGTATGGTGTCCCATACTCCCATAATTTTTGCTCTGCATTTCACCCGTACAAGTGAACACACACAGCGAGTAGTGAACAACATTTATCTGTGATCAACATTTATCTAAACTGATCCCCACACTACAGCCTCAAAATATAAATGCTGGAAATGTGTTTTTAAAAGTACAGAAACATGACCCATTTTGATTACATGAAATAAACCAAGTGTCGTTTCCCACGTGCTCCTCGGTAACTTATGCTGTATTCAGAGCTCACATTAAAAATGACTGATTTCCAATTTGATTTGAATTATTTTAATGTCTCTTCGAAGTGCAATGACTATAAACTGAAATGAAAAGCACAACAGCACACCCGCCTAACATTTTTAATTACTAAAACCGAGAATTTAATTTACCGGGAATTATAATGGCCAAGCCTCACAGGACTACAGACATGGATTCAAATGGCCTTCTGATGACCTTCATCAAACATTACCTTCATCTTTACCGCAGCGATGTCCTGGTCATAGTGCTCAAGCATGTTGGGGAAAAATGTGGTGTTGTACGGCATGCCGTGGCACCATTGCACATGTACAGGCTCGCATGTGAACGACGTGTGGCTCATGCAAGAGTCCACCATGAACAAACCGATGCTGAACCACAGCAGGATCTGCATGGCAGCCGCTAGTTGAGCCCAGATGATTCAGGAGGATCTCAGGATATCAGAGTCATCAGATGAGCCACAGAAACCTGCTGGACACAAACATACACATTAACACATGACAACTCACATCATATGAACAGAGATTCGAAACGTCGGAGACAAAATTACCTCTATAAAAAAAATAAAAATATATTTAAAAAAAAAAAAAAAAAAAAACCCACACACACACACACACACACACACACACACACACACAATGAAAAACAAAAACGGACACTTTAGTTTAACCTCTTGCAAAAACAACGTGAAATGAGACACAGCCAATTCAGCTGATCATCTGGAGATTAGAAACTTACGATCATTTTGATCAGTCATTAAAAGTACACTTTATCCGAAAAGTAACATTTCGTAGATTCTTAAAGCGTTTTTGTGGTTTGGTTTCTGTAACGATCGTAAACAGCTCTGAAAACTGTCATTTTAGTTCAAAGAAAACACGCAGCTTGTCTTACTTCCAGAAACGGAGCACTTCCACTGTCGCCCAAACTCTGTTTATTTGTTCTTCGACACCATTTCACTATGTCTTACTAGTCGTACAATGTTCTGTACTTCATTCTCCACCTGAGAATCTATTTCGAAAGTCTCCATATATCTGTAAATGATCCTCAAAGGCCGAAGAGAAACAATCGCTTTGCTGAAGTTTTCTCCTCCCGAAAAAAAAATGTCATTCTTGTTTGCGCATGCGCACAAGCGCAACCCACCTTTACAGAGTTGGAGCCGCACTGTTCACACAGCTCAGCTGTGAATGTATAACAACACCTAAGAAGAGAGAGAGAAAAAAACACTGAATACAAGATATAAACTGATTTATTTATTTTAACCATTAAGCACAGTTTATAATAATGAAGTACAAATACTTCACTATCGTTTTTAACTTTAGTTATGCCATATTTGGTATTTATACGCATACAGAGTTTGGTTACTTTTTTAGCTTTTTAGAATATTTTCTCTTTATTACTCCCATGCATTTATCCAGACGAAAACAATTAAATTATAAATAAATAATTTCATACATACATACATAACACAGCATTAAAAATGTAGCTGCATGCCCTTCGGTGATATCCGACTTTAATTCGCCAACGAATCATTTGAGTCGAATCAAATTGATTCATTTGAAGCTTGTCACATCGTTTTAATTAATTTAATTTTAATGTACATTATTACAATACATTTCTCCCAGCCTGGCACAAATGACTCGATTAGTGTAAAAAAAAAAAAAAGAAAGACTTAGTTCCGGGTTCCGCCTTCCGAAAAACAAAATGTGTGGTGATTGGTTATCTGTCCACTGCGTTGCGATTGTCGAACAGCTTAGGCGGTGTTTCGGTACTGCCACGCCCCTTGTCAAAGAAGCAAGTTACGTGTACAACTGTTAGCAGAAGTTAGATTAAAGTGATTCTTACGTTTTAAATATGGATATTTTTCTTACAAAAACGCAGCGATTCGCTACAGGAGGCCTTTATTAACCCCCCGGAGCCGTGTGAGGCAAATTTAAATGTAACTCCGATTACATTCGTCTGAAAGAAGGAAGGCATATACACCTAGGATGCATGGAGGGTGAGTAAATAATACACTACAGTAGTGCTGGGTCCTGTCATCAGCCTGTGAGATCGCCAATACATGATATTATCGTGCTAATGTATTTCATTATTTACATAGTTTCATTGCCTGAAACCAGCTTCAGCATAAGGCTAAAGCAGCCTAACATTATCAAAAAACATCATCACTGATTAGCCTAGCCTAGCCTACACTCAAAAAAATGAACTTTCGCTGTCGTTAGTTTCAGTCTATACATCCATGTTAACATTACTTAAAAAATGCATGTAACGCCATGGACTTAATATAACTGAGTGGTTTCTACAAAAAACTAACATTGTCAGCTTTGCTTAACAAGTGTTTGTTCAGTCAACTTAACAATGCTGAGTGAAACGCACAAATTAGTAAAACGATGTAGGATGGACCTTTAGGTGCACCGTAGCTGCAACAGAAGACAGACAAACCAGGAAAAGATGCGGGTGATTCAGCTTGTCAGGTATGAATTAAATTTTTTACCATCCTGTTAAATACTGCTTTGAAAAAGTGATTTAAGTCTGCACAAAGGGTTTTTATTAAAGTTATCAGTATATTTTGGTGCCTGGCAATGCTAATCTGTTTCATACAGTCTTTACAATTACACACTGCATAAAGGTCCTGCATAAAACTGACAACTTTTAAAACTGGAGTTTGGAGTTTCATGGAGTTTGTGTCCACTGAAAGTTTTTTTTTTTTTTTTTTTTTTTCAGCTTGAAAAATGTCTGTTGTTAAACAACAGTACAATTCATTGAATGCACTGTAACCTATTACTTACAGCCCTATTTATTCCTGTCTAAAATTAATATGACCCGACTAAGGTCTGTGGACACATAATTCTCAGAATCTTTGCTTTTACTGGATGTATTGCTAAGTGATGTTAAATTTGCAACCTGCATTTGTTGGTGTAATGAAAATTACTGAACAGCTTTACTGTTTTCATGCCTTTTAGGACTTTGAATGCTGAAAGAGACCTGGCTAATACAGCCATTGGAATTTACATCATCAAACCTGGTCTGTGACCCTCCATCAGGTTTTGGAATCAACTAAAAGTCGAGATGTCACCTAGGCTTGTGCTCTGCATTTGAGTGTCATATACAGCATGAATCTGTATTACATCACCAAGACCTTGGGAAGAACTTTTTCTGTTGACAAGAATGCTGTTGCCTATCTTGAACTGAGAATGATTACAATTTCTTTAATGATTACAAGTTGCTCATTGTAAGACCTTGAGAAGAAAATAAATGTATTTTGTTTCTAAAAAATGCTTGACATTAATGTTTTTTTTTTTTTTTTACTTGCACTCATAGAGCAAATAATTAATAAGGTAATAAGGTAAATTAAATTAATAAATGAGTTCACTTTATGTAATAAACTTTTATAAATTTAACATAAAATTATTAAGTAAACAACACATATAATCAATATATAACAGTGACAAATTCAAATGATTTGTATTTACTATAAGAAATTTTGTCAGCTTTACTTGAATTTTTTTGTTCATACAACTAAATTGTTACTTGTACAAATTACTCAATGTAGTTGTGTGGAACCACTTGACAGTCTTTTTAAGTAAGTCCAACAAATCATTTTTTGAGTGTATTGTAGTGCAAGTTTATGCATTTCAAAAAACACTCACATTGTAAGTGAAGCTAAGGTTATCTTCATTGTATGATGAATAAATCTCTTACCACACACTGTACACGTCTGCGACGCGTTACTGCTCTGAATCAGCTACTCTAGTCAATGCTTGTTTATACCCCGCACTGCGGCTCGTTGAAGCGGCTCTGGGTGCTGCATCCTTAGGGTAATCCCCCACCTCGTCCACGCCCCAAAAATTCGAATTTCCGTGGCCGGGATTTAATTTGATGTAATATTAGGCTCGTTTGAGATGCGCCTTGCCTCGCCTGAAATGTAGGTGAGAGTAGGCGGCTGCAGTGAAGGGAGGAGTGAAATAAGTGCAGTCAAGACAGACAGTTCTGACCTCTGGAAGTAGAACAGACACCTACGAGATCAAAGGCGGATATCGCGTTATCACACTCACCTGCTGTGTTGCTGATAAACATGATATAATTTCAGCTCTGTTGTTTTTATATCAAAATAAATATGATGAACAAGACACTCAAAGTGCTTGCTATTTAATTCCATACGAAAGGCGTATTTATCATCCATTTTTACTTTAATACAAATGTGTATTTTAGATTTTTATAGAAATATGACAACAATCACATATCTCACGCAGAGATCGCACTGGCATAGTGTTTGGGAATATTCATGCATAATTTAAACACAACTAATCACATGATATTAGATTAAAAAATCAAACATTTTAGAAAAGAACGGCAACATCACAGTTGTATGAACCAATGAGCTTTAAGCTGTGTCGTCATCCAGGCGTTTCCCATCGTGCTTTTGGTCAGCACAGTCGGTGGAGAGCTACTGCGCCCGACTGCTCAATCCGACACAGCCGCCTCGCCGTCGCGAGAGTTTTTTGGCACACGTCAGCATGACATCAGAGCAAGGCGGACATAACTCCGACACATTTCTAACTGGCATGTACCTTGCGGTGATCACCGGTGATCGATTCTGCGCAGAATTTGCTCATCTCAAACAAGCCTATTCTTGTGACATCATTGCATGCGGAAAACAATAGTTGTAGTCCAAAGGAGCTGTTAATTGTAGTTTTTGAAAAGTTAGGGAAAATATTGAAAATATCTCCCTTTGGAGTGGACTTTGAGATTTGTAACTTTGTAGATCTTTTTTATGCCCAAAGATACACACCACACACTGACTAAGTGTGGTGACTTTCCACTAGGGAATCTAAAAAGAAGAGGATATCATTATAAGTTTTAACATCTGTTTAAAAATGTAAATTAATTTGGCACACTTTCAGATTAAGAATGATGAAAAGTTCTGAAATGTTTAATGTTTTTGCTTTGTTTTGTTTCTCACGTCCACCAGTAATGGCAGCAGTGAGTATTACAGACGTGAGCAGTCACCACCTGTTTGAAGAACCATTCTAAAAACCATTCTTCAACATTTATTCATAATAAAGCAAATAATAAAGCATTACATTTGTGTTCAATGCTTGCCTGTTCTTCTGCTGGACACAGGCTTGTCTCCAGACCACCGTTTCAGATTCAATTGACCGTAAACAAATGTACTGTATCATCTCTTGAGCACTGAAGATGACACCAGGGAGGTTTTACTACACCTGTGATTGGAATATGCACTTAATTACGCATAATCATTTTACTGTAAGTAACCTGTTAAAGTCATTAGCCGTAGAGTTCAGGGATGTATGAGGTCTGGCAGCAGTGTTTTCAGCAGCACACATGACGGCATTTCCTGCAGTGGAATCACAGAAACAGCTGGTGTGCTGCGCTTGAGCCGAGACCCACCTTTAGGAGACGCTTCAGTGCCTAGGGTTCCTAACCCTAACGCATGGCAGAAGATCATTATTAGCTTTATGTGGCATTTAGGGAAGGAGTATCAGCACTGAAGGTCTGTTTAGATTCAGTCTTAACTACAGTTTAAGTTCACTGGAGATCGTTTCATCCAAAACAAACTAAGCAGACGAAGAATTTGTCTTCTTTCAGAAGATGGTTAGTATGGCCCGAAGTCTCATCTCCTGGGTGGATTTGCCACACTGATACTTTGAGAGTATGATAAATAATGAGAAGGAGAATGAATCCATACCAAAAAGTTAAAGTATATAAAAGGCTTTGCTTGAGCACCAAGCCATGCAGTTCAGACCAAAGAAAGAAAATGAAACGCTGAAACTGTCAACCACAAAAGTAGTCTGAAGAAAAGTACTTTCCCTTGAAGCAGAAAAGCCCATAGGGAGGAAGCGGGTGGATGAACGTCCCGCAGCAGAAAAACATCTGGACTCCACGTTTTTGTCTGCTTCGCCTCTTTTCAACAGTCTCTGCTCTTTAAAAACAGGTATGTGTGCACTATTAAATGACTATTAGTAAACATTACTATTTTACACTGTAATGTTTGTTTATGAGCCTAAAGTCATTTACTCTGATATACTCTTTTTCCCTCTTAACAAGCATTAGACATTATGTTACTTTTACACTGGAAAGAGGTTTATTTACTGCACGTTTCCAGCTGCTCTTTCCATGTTTTGCATGGAATATTCCAAGATTTTGTTGTGAACAGATGATACAGATTTTGAACCAAATTTTAGTTCTTTTTAACATGCATGTCTTATTTGAAACTTTGATGTTGAATTGAAACAGCTAATCGTGGTTTACTCAGGATCAGCGTTGTGTTGTTGTGTGGCTCCTAGCTTAGGGTCCGGGAATCTCTTCTGACTGAAATGAAGAGCCCAGCATTCATTCTGCTGGTCGTCTGGAGCTGTGCTGTGTGTCCCAGTAAACCATCACAGCGAGGCACAACTGCCCAGACCAACAACACGGGTATTCAGATCACAGAAATACTGCAGTTCAGCCATTTTCACTGTGTTGAAAGGGTTGTGGCTGTATGAACTGACTTGCAGCTGTTTTTAACCAGAGACTTCTTGTAATGGACGCCCCCTGGATCTGGTCTTTGTGGTCGACAGCTCTCGCAGTGTCCGGCCCGATGACTACGAGAGGGTGAAGACCTTCATCAAGGATGTGCTGCTGTTCTTGAACGTGGGTCACAATCAGACGCGCGTGGGACTCCTGCAGTTTGGCAGCGTAGTGCAGAATGAATTCTTCTTAAACAGCTACTTTGAGAAGCAGCACCTGTTGCGCGCTGTCGAGCGCATGGAGCACCTGGCGTCGGGAACCATGACGGGTTTAGCGCTGCAATTCATGCGCGAGGAGGCGTTTTCTCTGGCTCGCGGTGCTCGGCCCGCCCACATGCAGGTGCCCCGCGTCGCCATGGTAGTGACCGACGGCCGGCCGCAGGACTCTGTGGAAGAGGAAGCGGCTCGTTCCCGGCAGGACGGGATAGAGGTCTTCGCGGTGGGCGTCGGCCGTGTCGACATGGCAACCCTGCGAGCCATCGGCAGCGAGCCGTACACGGAACACGTGCATCTGGTAGCCAATTTCAGCCAGATAGAAACCCTCGTTTCTGTCTTTTACTCAAAGCTGTGTGCAGGTCAGTCCCTTCCCGTCACTCGCTTTTCACTGTAAAACAATATTATAAAGATGAAATATATTTCCACCTGCCTGTGGGGTCCCAGGCTCATACGCCTTTTTCTGCCTGTCGTGGTCTAGACCAATGGTTCCCTACCACGTTCCTGGAGGCCCCCCCAACTTTGCACATTTTGCATCTCTCCTTAGTCTAACATACCCATTTAATTTCTTGGAGTCTCCACTAATGTGATGATGATCTGAATCAGGTGTGTTTGATTAAGGAGACATGGAAACCATGCAGTGTTGAGGGGCCTCCAGGAACGTGGTTGGTTTTCAAACTGCTCAGTGAAGTACCTGCAGCACTGTACATTTTGTATGTCTCCCTATATCTGACACAACCACTTCAGGTCTTGCAGTCTCCACTAATGAGCTGATGAGCTGTATCAGGTGTGATAGATGAGGGAGACATACAATATGTGTAGGGCTGGAGGTACTCCAGGACAGGTTTGAGAACCACTGATCTAGACCTAGTCTCCCTTATTTTACACACCTGATTCAGATCACCAGCTCTGTAGGAGAGAGATCCAAGAACTGAACTGAGTGTGTCAGATAAGGGAGACATACAAAATGTGAAGAGCAGAGGGTCCTGGGATTGAGAACCACCTCAAGTAATCCTCAAGTAAAATTATCATTAAATTATCAAAGACTTTTTTTTTCTTTTTTAAATAAATACTGGTGACTTTTAATTTGGAGCAAGAGAAACTGGGGGAGTGACTTTTTTGCGTGACACACGTGTCACTTTGCTCACATCTGATTGGTCCAATTTCAGTTTGAGATCTCTAAACCAGAACATAACCTGAGCAGGTTAGCCGTGGAGTGTAAGTTACCATGGCAATGAATGACGCTAAAAACCAAGCCACTTTCATGGTGCCTAAAACCCAGGATTGGTGCAAACTAAACTGAAACTTACATGGCTTAACCAGCTAATCCGGCTTCATGGTACAGGCCTCTGGTTCAGATGTTTAGGAAACACGCATTAATGACGATTGTCGAATACTCAGCATCTCTGCTCTGATTTCCTCAGAATCCGATCCGTGTGCATCAGGAAAACACGACTGTGAAAACGAGTGCGTAAACACAAACGATTCATTCATGTGCCGCTGCAGAAAAGGTTTCACGCTCACTTCAGATGGTAAAACGTGTGGTAAGCCTCTGATTTCTGCACTGCTCTGTTTACAATGTCTGAACGTGACGCATTTGGGAAACGGAGCTCTTTAGCTCTCAGAATACATGACGACCACCTGATTCCACATGTGCCATGATGTGCATGTGTTTTTCACAGCATTATTTTGTCTGCCAAAAATAACTCATTAATGTGCATTGAATAGAATGTCTGAGCAGCTCATTGAACTGAATCATATTGATGTAACTCGTCACTGTCATTACAAATTATAGCGTGATTTGACTCGTCAAGTATTTTCTGGTAATTTAGCCACATTAATAAACAAGACTCCCATTGTTTTTACTTGCTTTACTTTTCACTCCGCAAGACTTTGTAAGTTTAATACATTTAAAACAATTGTTGCAGGTCTGGATTGTAAACGTGGATCTGTGGATCTCATGTTTGTCATGAATGGCTCCAAACATTTGGGCATTACCAGTTTTGACCTACTGAAGCAGTTTATCAGCAGAATGGTGAGCGCTCTGCCAGCCGGCACTCGGGTCGGGCTGCTCCAGTACTCCACTAAAGTCCGCAGCGAGTTCACTTTGGGCCAGTACAGCAGCGCTAGCGAGCTTCAGCGAGCGATTGCAGCCGTCCACTATATGGGACGTGGTTCCGTGATTGGCTCCGCGCTGCACTACCTGATTCAGAACAGCTTCAGGAACAGCAGCCGAACAGTTCAGATGGTCGCCATTGTACTTACAGACGGACGCTCTCAAGACAGCGTGGGCAAATGGGCCAGCAAGGTCAAAGCTGATGGTACTAAGCATTCGTAGCGACTCTGCGCAATGTGTTAATAAAAGGAAACACAAATATTGCACTGACATATTAACATTTTTCTCCATTTACAAAAATGTTTGTTCTCAGCACTCACTTCACTGAGCACCGAATGTATATTTATCTCAATCTAAAAAGCCTTTTGCTCTAAAGGCTTGCAAAAACAAGAATGTGTCCTGTCGATGGATGAGTAGTAGTGGATAGAGAAGGAAAAGAATCAACACACCGGATACACCAGTTGTTTGTTGAATGTTTGAACATAAAGCTGAACATCTCAGAAATGGAGAATTTTTTGAAATCTTTTTTAGGTATGCAGTGGGTGTGGGAGAGACTGCAGAGGAAGAGCTGAATTTTATAGCATCAGAGCCGCAGCAGAAACATGCATACTACGCAGAAGACTTCGGCAAAATGGAGCACATCGCAGACAAACTGAAGACTCAGATTCACAGCTGTGAAGGTACTACAGCATGTGTGTCAGTAATGAATGTTATTTGATCATAAACAGAAGCTTTAGATTCTCCGCAACTGTTATGCTTCACCTACCAGAATGCTTTAGAGAAATCAGTATACCACTGTGCAAATATTTTGAATACACTGTAAATGGACACTCAACTACAGAAGTAATACAGTGTTTTTTGTCTGTCACAGATCAGCTGTCAGTGTCACATCAGTGCAAATGTGGGAAGATGATGCTGTTCCACAATAAGACCACTGAAGCTCTGTTGAGGATTTCACAAAAGCATATCCTTTATCCCTCAGACTCAAGCCTTACTCTTACAGCATTCCCTAATTCACGGCACATTTATTTATCCCGCTCCTCTGACACACTCGGTTCAGTTCATGGAGCTCTGCTGATGTTCAGTAAGAGAGACACTCAAACTGTGCAGTGCTGTGCTGAAATGAGAGTACATTTGGAGGGGGGTATTTTGTACTTTGTGGCCATCTGGTGGTCAAAAGGTTGTGTACGAATAAAACTTCCTTAAGACCACAGCTACTGCAAAAGCTTACAAACAGCAAGAAACAAACAGTGACAAGAAACGCTAGATATCGTCCTGGCAGGATGTAAACATGCTGACGCTTGTCATGACGCCGCAGCCACTTAAACAGTTTCTCAGCACGGATTTCCCTCGTTATCCTGGGGTGTTTGGACTACTTGTGGAGAAAACTGATCGCTTATATCCATCACCACCTGTAAGCTCTTTTAGTAGCTGTGGTCTACTGAAAGCCTGAAAGGCACCAGGGCTGAAGGAGAAAAAACAAAGTCGTGGGACTTTGGGAAGTTTTATTCTTCCACAGGCATCTTTCTAATGTTTTCTCTAGGAAATCAAGGAATCTAGGAAAGCCTTACATTGCTTCTCGCTGCCCTTAGACTGAAAATTACAACCAAAATCCACACAATGCGGCATCATATCAGTTATGTTGTGGTAAAAGTAGGAATAGGAAAAACAGGAAGTGCCAGTGCAACCATTTCACTTCATCAAATAATGGCGCTCCCAAGGTCCAAAATCTGTGCGAAACGACGACGTTTTTTTTTTTTTTTTTAATAACATAAATATTTCATGGATTTTCTACTACATATTTCAGTAAGAGACAAAAACACAGCAATACCCAGGTTCTCTTTAAAGAAATAATCAGTTCACCATTGATAATGTTACTTCATAGGCAAGATTCATCGTGGGTTTCTAAATTTTAATTACCATATTGAAAAAGAAAACAAACAAACAAAAAAAACAACAACACTATGCATAATTAGAGTAAAGAAAAAAACTGGAGGTTTGCACCTCTCAAACCCTATACCAAGGCAGTTACATGGTTCTCAGGCAAAGAAAGCTTCAGGATCATAGATCCCACACTTTTGGCCAAAACAAATCAAGCTGCGATACAGCGCTTCTGTGTGAAATGTATTGTTTATTTGACACGGGCTTCACCGTCAAACTCAACACCAATATCTTCTGAACAGACGTGACCTAAAACACGTTAATGTTTCTACATCATTTCTTACCAACAGCACACAAAAATGACATTTCTTAACAGGTCAACACTAGACACTGTCATGAAGAGGATTGAACTGCTGGAGAATCAAAATGAACTGCTGTGAGATCAGTGCTGGAGCAGATACATCAAGATCTGTGTCACACAACTTGCACAAAAGTTCCTTACTCATCTTAATGACATTTATCCCAAAATACTGTACTACATAATTACCATTTTCTGTATGATTTTACATGTTTAAAGTAAAAGAGACAACTGTAGAAGGTTAACAGTGTATTAAAAACCCACACAGCATCACCACTTGGACACTGCAGATGTAGCCTACTGAACTTGTAACGAGGACGTCGCTCGGGTCTTCGGGACGGTGAAACGGGGACGTCGTTGATGCTCGGATGTGCTCACTGACCTGGGGAAAGAAAATGATTTTATGCCTGTTTTACCATAGTAAATCCAGTAATGCTCCTGCTACTTTTTGTTATAACAGTGTCTCCCCCCAACCTGGTCATCAAGATCCACAGCACTGCACGTGTTGCGAATCTAGTTATCTAAAACACTCGACTGGGTTTAATCATCTGCTTAGTAAAAGAGGCTCCATGATCGCAATGAAATCGGATTAGGGAAAACATCCAAAATGTGCAGTGTGGTGGTACTTCTGGACCAGGAGGGACTCGAGCCCGATTACCGATCGTGACGGAACGCAGACGGACAGTGTGACCAGCGGTGCAGGATGAGACCAGATGAAGCACAACAGGCTGATCTGTGAGTCTCGTGCTGGTGTGTTGATCTAGCGAATGTCTAGCCCTGACCAGACCACTGACAGGCCTGACAGGCGAGAACAATTCGCCGCTCAGTACTTGAGAACATAAACCAAGCTGCTTTCTGTCTAACCCTAACATAGAGCAGCTGTGAGCAGCCTAACCCTAACCAAAGCCCCATAACTGAAGAGACAGAAGCCAATCTCACCAGAATCGACAGGAGTGTTTGTGCCGCGTCGCTGCTCTGAAGGCCGCTGTGACAGAGAACAGTAAGGTCAGTTATCAGCTTAAATGGATAGTTTTAGCAAAAGATATTTGCATAGACTACAAACCCCATTAACAAAATAACATTCTCATGAATGTCAAACCGAGGATCGCATTAAACCAGCAGCAGCACCGAAACCATCCGAGTAAACGGTACATAAACGATAACGTTCAAATATAATAACTCATACACATCTACTGCTTCTGAAGATAAACACAACGAAACAAATACAAACGAATGATGATATGCCTGAATTGGATCAAAAACACACTGTAAAACAAAGTTCATAAACAAAATACAATAAAACAGACAAACGTGTCCCACTGTGGCGCCACGCTTCGGCAGCTGCGCTCTTCCTCTGGTTTCTCGTCCAGTCGCTCCTCGGGCGCGCTACTGCCACCTGCTGTTCATTCAGGCCCCGCAAAACAACACTACACACTAACGTCCAGAGCCAGCAGGTGCAAGTGATTGTCCGCTCATGCTCAATCAACAGGAACAGTTGTAATGTGTAAAACCAGGTCGACGGTAAATTAACCTAAAAAACGGAAGGCTGCTTCTGTCATCGTCTAAAAGACCACAGGAATTTTCTACAGCAGGAACGGGGGACACTGTTCCTGGAGGACTTTTTTAGTTCCTGACCATGATTTTCAAGTAATCATAAAGACCTTGATTACATTTCTCAGATGTTAGGGCTAAATCTAAACTCACTAAGTTTCTGTAAGAGCTGAGAGGAGAAACAAAAACGTGAAAGAATTAATACTCCTTATTAGCTATTGTCCACAGTTAAATGTAAATTCACTTAAAGTATGCATTATATTTATGCGTATCGGTGCTTTTGTCTAAAGTGACTTAAAGTGCACTTAGGGGTTTCCTCGGTTCCCTAAGAATTTATGACACAGCCTTATGTTAAAATTGCCCTGTGAAGCTTTATACTGTAGTATGTAATATACATGTGTTTTAGAGTGACATACAGGTGATTATTCAGATTCGGGCACGAACAGCGCATGCGCATCATCTGCAGCGCGCTCCAGTGAGTTTGAGCCGCAGCGCGTTTCATTCCGCTCGCGTCTGTTTCACATGAACACATGCGGCACATTCAGCCCTCATAACTGAAGGAAAAAAAAGTTTCAAAAACTCCAGAAAGTTTTGCGCGCACAGGCACACAAACAGTCATCCTCGTAAAGCTCGAGTGATTTTGTCAGAATGGGCTGTTCATCGTCCAGCACGCAGACGCTCGCGCAGGAGAACCGACCGGGCGTCAAAGCGGAGGAGGCGAACGGAGAAACTCTGCGTAAGTCAAATACAAATGTTCATTTCATAAACATCATTCCTGCACGTATTAAACTAAAGCGCTTTTGTAAAAGCTTGGCATGATAATGTGATCAAACCTGTGCATGAATTACTGACGGTGCCAAACACCAAAAGTAACCGTGAACAATCCTAACCCGTTTAGTCAGAGATGACATCTTTTATAGGCGAACTTTAATTATTGCAACTGATATCCTACGTGTGCAGAGTTTTGTTTGTGTCTGTCCAGCTGTTGCTGTGTTGTCAGTGAGTTTCGGCTGTAGGATCCCTAAACAGATGATGGATATGAGGACAGACAGCTCAAACCCCATTTAGGACACAGGCAGCCCCAGGCGTCGATCTGTTTCTCTGGTCCGACCAGTCTGCTGCGTTTCCAGATCATTTTCACATCGGTGCTTCCATTGAGCACAGAGTGACTCGGTCCGTGAGATGTAGTCATTGCTTTACCCTGTTTGTGGGCTCCAGTCCCGGCCGGATCAGAGCGCTTCGCATCATTTCATTTCCAGTGGTTTATTGCATGTTTCTGTTGTCTGACTTTCTTGATCTGTCCCGTTTCTCTCATAGGTTTTGTGTCGTATGTCAAATTCACACACAGTTTAAACACTGATACAAAGTCTCGCACAAAGGAATATTGACCATTCGTTTGAGTGTGTTCTGAGATTAAACCTTTACAGCAGATCTAACGCTGTGATTCAGGAGCCAAACAACTCCAAAAAAAAAAAAGAAACACTCAGGCGTGATGCAAACGCACACCCCAGACTCCGAAACTAAATTCAGTTTGGCTTGTGATCATGGTTAGATTTATGGTTTTGGAGAAGAGGGTTTGGGTTTAGGGTAAGCATGATGCAAAGAAAGAAGTTCCATTTTAAAATGGATTCAAATGAATCACGAGGAAAAACATATGAATAACATAATACAGCGCTTGTTGAGAGAGATTTAATGGACTAGCGATGAATGCATTGGGCACAGATGATGCTTGAATGCTGCATGTTTTTGCGTTTGACCGTCTCTGGTGGCTCTGCTGGTGGTGACGTGTTCACGCCGTACGAACACACGCCGCTCAGTGCCAGTATGACTGTCTGTGTCTCCACGTGGGTAGAGAGGGACATATTGTTCATCGTGAGTCTGTTCACTGTTTGCTCTAGAGTCTGTCATCTTTGGCTGCTGTTGTTTGAAGCTCCTGTCTGTCCTCAGCGCCGCTGACCATCAGGAAATTACTTTTTCTTCACAGCGTTTGAGGAAATGAGCTCTGAACAGGGCAAAACCTCGAGGCGTGTGTGCAGGAGTGTGGTGTGTGTGTGTGTGTGTGTGTGTAATTTGACACATTGTTCCATCACACACACAATACACAATATCAAACCTGATTCATCAGCTCAGAATTACTGAAATTGCTTGAGTTTGGAGATGGAGATTTTTTTGTCACACTGCTGACTGTAGAATGATTGTTTCAGGAACAGCCACGGACTGGACAGCATGATGTTCTTCTAACTCTCATTCCTTATTATGCAAATATGACGGTGACATCATTGCTGTTGGTTAGATCGTGAACGCTGTTATATAGTCTGACTTTCAAACTTCACATTTATTAAAGATTATAAAAAGCAGATAGAAAGCACACACCTAAGAAGGTCCTGAAATGACCTAAATGAAATATGTGTGATGTTCGTAAAGCACTTGAAGCTGAATTAATTGCAGGGACGAGTGAAGAAGAATAGAAAACGGTAAACGCTCAACATGCTGTTTCTGCTGGGTTTCCATGAGAGCATCTTCTTTGATGCTTTATTAGTGTTTGTGAAAAGATAAATATTAACCATTTCAGTGAGGCATGAATGTGTGTTTTTAATTATTTACTCACTGCTACAGTATGTGTTTCTGAGTTCAACTAAAGTGCTACCGATCATTAAACATGTAGGGGCTTGCTGATTTGTGACTAACCCTAACTAAAAGAAATAATTTATTTGGATGATAGACAGTTATGTTTGCATGTTTAATTCATGTTCATAAACTATATTTCCTCCCTGCTTGTGTTTTTGCCAGTCTCTCATAATGGGATTGTAGCAGAAGACAGCGAGACCGTCTCAGATCAGATGCAGTTGCCTGTTCAGAGCTCTCCGCCAGACGAGGTGGGTCCCGGACCGGCCGAGACGGTGGAGGACGTTCAGGCTGAGGCCTCAAAAGCAGAGCAGCCGACAGTCAGCGCTAGTGATGCTCCTCTGGAGGGAAGATGTCCAGCAGACGTTCCTGCAGCCCCTGCTGAAGAGCAGCGAGATGTTCTTGCTGCTTTGGAACCCACCGACACCACCGCTGCAGGAACCTCTCTAGCTGTGGAACCAGCATCAGATCTCACTACCGCTCCAGAACCCGAGCCGGCAGAGCTAACGGCAGCTCCAGACGTCCCATCAGACGTGAGCTCAGAGCCCACACTAGAGCAAGCAGACACAGCTCCTGAAGCTGCACCAGTGGAACCAGCCGCAGTCCAAGAACCAGTTCCAGTGGAGCTCCCCTCGAGTGTAGAGTCAACTCCAGCTCCTGAAACCACTCCGGTGGAACCCGACCCGAATGTAGAGTCGGCTCCGCCCGCACCTCCGGAACTCGCTCCAGTGGAGCTAAGCCCCGTTCCAGACCTCACTGTGTCTGAGCCTGTCACGAGTGCAGAACCGGCTCCTGCTGAGGATCCGACCGTGCGTCCAGAACCCGTTGCGGTGGAACCGAGCCCGGCTCCAGAAGCCGCACCTGAGGAACCGGGTCAAGCCCAAGCGACTGAGGCGGCAGCGATCGCACAGTCGGTAGAGGAGAACGTGACCTGCGCAGACGCCCCCACACCTGCAGCGCAGGCCGCAGATGCTCCAAAGGGTAACGCATGGGAACATGGGCAGTTCAGCTCTAGACACTGTCTGGGGACAGTGATCCAGAAATGAGCATTAATTAATAGCACAGTTCACATCTGCAGCAACAGTCTGTACTTTCAAATGCTGTTTTTGATCGGTTTAGGACAAAGCATCAGATTACAGGATGCTTGAGAAGTAAAGCAAAGCACTGGTCACTACACGTACTGTAGTAAGGCAGTGCATAACTAATGCTGGGCAACAGAACGGAGATTGTTGAATAGAGTTTACTGCAGTCTAGACAAAGACATCACAGTACGACTCACCAGCACACAGAACATGTCACCGTTTTCTTCACATCTGCACCGTGCACAACAGCCTCTTACTGACGCTTTGTCGCGCCAAAAACCACAATAATCTTGCGCTCTGTTGCCTCAGATTATGCAAGATGAGCGCTTCGCAAGTCCTGCGATGACGGCAGCGGTTTGTGACACGCGGCGCTGGGCCGTGCCACAGTATCGCTTAACCCGAGCTTGAATGACAATCGGTATTAATATTTTGATTTTGATACAACCACTTAATTAAAATATGAATAAAGAACGAATGTTAAGTCGTCTGTGAGAGTGAGACACTGAATTCACGTACTGGGGTGCTCATGTGCTTTTCTCCGATTTATTTGGCCTGAATGTTTCCATGAGCGTTTTGACACTTACAGACACCCTGACAAACACGACATGTAGAAGAGCAACAAACCTAAACATCTCGAACCAAACGTTTCTGTGAAACACCTGAAGACTGAAGCTGGTGTTACGGTCAACGTAGCAGCTTTAGGGTTTAATTACAGAGGCGGGTGGGTGAATGTACTAGACTTCTCAAAGATCTGACTGATTTTGACGATTTTGAACACATGCGTGTGCAAGAGATGCAGTGTGGTGCATATTTATATTCCAGTTTATAAAAAAATAATATAAAAGAAATGGCAACAAGTATAAAACTGCAAAGCGTGCCATGATGCACGTGAAAAGTGCTTTCATCAGCTCAACACGCGTCCATACACAATCTGAATGGTTTCTGCAGCGCGTGTGCTGATGAATTCACAGAAACGCTGCAGAATATGGTGCTGAAACTGCTGCTGCTGCTGCTGCTCACAGACATGAAAAATCAGCAACGCGTTTCTTGTGTGTGTTTGCAGGAGCCGCCGGTGAGGAGAACGCAGCAGATGTGGCTGGTGAGGCGCTCCTGCAGGGGTCAGAGGTCAAGCCCTCAAACTGCAGTTTGTTTTTCATTGTCTTCACACTGCAGCCAATGATCTCTGCTAAAAATATTTGGAGATGAATGAGCAAATACATTTCTCATGTGAATTATGAGCATATCTGAAGTCACTAGTATGGAATAGAAATGTGGTAGTTACGTGGGTCTCATTTATATATCATGAAAGTGTTTTGTTTGAATAAAGTAAAAACAAGATCTTCCTTGACAACCTTTATTTTTGTGTTTCAGCGGTCGGTGAAGATGGAGCTGAACTGCTGAAATCCACAGAACCTGCAGATTGATGTCGGTGTGTTCATGTGACGCTGTAAGACGTGCCTTTTATCTCGGTAGACATGAGGGTTTGGGCTTCACATAAGTTTGTACATAAATTAGTGTTTCTAAGTAGCATTAGCATCATTAGCATTGTTGTTAAAAGCCACAGAAATGCCTTTGAGAGCACGGGGTCCCGCGGGTAACCGGCCGAGCGTGGGACGAATGTTTGTGCCACTGGATAAAATCACACCGTCGTGTCCTCATCTTCAACTGAGTCGAACACAACAGCAATATTAACTCATATGAACAAACATGAGCCAAAACTCTCATAACTGTGAATGAACCAAATGATGCTTAATAATGTGTCTTTTAATAAGTGAGAAGGGCTTTGTCTGTTTTACGTATATTTAGTGCATTTTGCACCTCAGCCTGTGGATGTGAAGCAGGTTGATTCTTTACGTGCATTAGTCAATGACACAGGAAGGCAAACAGTAGTCTATTAATCAGTAGTGTATGTTGTTGGGTTATTTTAGTACTTACACTTAAACTAATAAACCAGCTTTAAACTGTCGCTTCAATTCTGTGACATCCTGATGGAAAGACATGGCTCAGTGAATCATATCAGTGTGTGAAAATGTGACAGTTGAGCTATTTATTAAAAAAAAAAAAATCAAGCCTTTAATGAACTATGACATGATCTCTGCATGTCTTCTGTACCTGTCTTTTTTACATTTATATGTGCACCGAATAAATACAATTACTATTACTGATAAAATCATTTTGTACTGATTTGTCTTTCATAAAGATCAGTGTGTAGATGTGTGGTTGTCTGGGGTATATATGAAATACTGGAGAACACTGCAGCTGATCTCACAGTAAAAGCACTGCGAGCCCCACAGATATTGGATTCAACTCAATCAACTGTACACACACATACACACACTCTCTCTCTCTCTCACACGCACATTCTCCTACAGGCAATGTAGTTTCTCCACTTTGGATTTTACGGAAATCTGCTGCATCTGGAGGAAATGCCTGAATTATAATGCTGACAAACCCTAATAGGCATAGAATTAAAATGTATATAAAAGAATTCTACATCCTGCAACATGTCGGTCCTGGAGGGCCGGTGTCTTAGTTTAGCTCCAACTTGCCTCAACACACCTGCCTGGTAGTTTCTAGCTTGCCTAGTACACAATCTGTATTGTATAAAGTGCTATAGAAATAAAGGTGACTTGACTTGACCCCCTGCCACTCCGACTCTACAGCATGATTTCACCATCCAGCTAGGTTCATCAACAACGTCATCAAGTAATCTTTGTAATCTTTGAAGACCAGCTGACCTTCCATGACCACATTCCTAAGAGAAAGGTGGATCTCAACTTCAGAAAGATCTGGCCCTTCGTAATGGAGCTTGCTGCACAACTCCTTGTCCAGGCCCTTGTCATTTCTAGGTTGTGCTACTGCAATGCTCTTCTGGTTGGACTTTCATCGTGTGTAATTTTAAACTATATCCCTTCTGTAAATTATGGAAGTTTACTGTGACATTTCAGTACCTTTACATTACTTACATTCAGTACATTTTAAAAACTAAAGTAAAATTCAGTAAAAATTCCAGAAACTGCTCATTTTGAACTTTCTGTATTTGATTCTTTCTTACCAAGTTCCTAAAAATTCCAGCTACAATCAATCACAACTATGTATATACAATTACAGATGATTAAGCATATAAATCGTCAGTTTGTTGTTTTACACACATGCACACACACACATTATTTCATGCATGACACAGTCGTGAGATGCATAAGTGTGCGCTCTCGGTGCTAAATTTAATTGGCCGCCTCCGGGTTTCCCTTTGTTTTGCCGCTCCACTCACTCCTACGAATCTACGTCCCCTCCAAAAGCCTGAGATCAACAAGTGAGCAAAGCCTCGTGCTACCATCACAGAGAGGCACACAATCTCTTTTTAGAACATTTTTAGTTCACCGTTCCTGGCTGATGGAAAGATCTTCCCACCACCACCCGGAATACTGAATCCCTGACACCTTTCGAGAGTCAGCTGAAAACTCATCAGCTTCATCAACATTGGAAAAAAGAACAGAGCCCTCTTCTAAATGAATAAATGTAATGTAGAATTAAAACACTAGGTAAATATTTAGACACACGTGCCTGAGCGATTAAAGACATTCTGTTTCTATGTGAAACAAAACATTTACATTTCTGATCCTTAAAGTTGAACTAGAATGAAAAATGCTCAGTTATAGTGTGATGTACTGCAGACTTAGTCCATCGTATGAATTACAAAAAAGCTAATAATTACAATAATAACTACTCGATTATTAAGAGTGACTGTCTTAATAAAAAAGAGGAACACTGTTAATGCTGCTGATGCTGGGGTTTTTGTATTCAGAGGCATCTTTGCCATGTCTGATTAAAAAAAGAGATTAAAAAACTGCTGTAAATTTGCTCTTTTTGTTTTTACTACACATCTTTAATAATTTTCATTTTACACAATGTATGTGATTTCAACGATCGATCGGTGACTAGTTGACGCGTCTTTGAGCCCGAGCAGAATGAACTACATTTCCCATCATCCTTTAAACCGGAAATCAGCGCAGATTGTGCACGTGTGCTGTCAGAAAGAGCGTGAGCGTGCGAACAGGAAACGTCCGCACAAACTGTAGAAAGCAAATTAAACGGACCGGATTCACTTAACCGATTAACGGAGTTTCGAGGTGAGGTCTTGTGTGCTGGAGGCGCGTGTTTCCCCTCTTAATCGATCACGAAACAGAATGAGCTCGGTTGGTTTAGCGGAGAGAAGCGAATATCTGTGGTGAAATCACTGTCACACACGACCGACAAAAATAACGGAGCTATAGGCAGAAAACAGCAACTATTCAAGGTAAAACAGTATAATTTCACGCTAAGTTCCTTCTTTCATTTGTGGTCAGGTTAATGGATGTTAAATGACATGTTTACCTTTTTGAATGAACCCTGATTTTACTACATTCATGTTGTGTGACGACAGCACTCTTTATGCTTGACACTAATTTAAATCAAACCTTTAACCTAAACAATGCAATAAGAGTTCGCTGTATTTGCAAGACACAATGCCAAGTCTGCAGTAAGATAGACAGTACACTAGTACACACACTAGATAGGAAAAGAGATCAAGACTTCACCTTTTGAATAGTACCATGTGATGTGTTTACTGTGAGTGTGTAAAGCTAATTCTGCACACTTTGTGTATATAATGTTGTTCTGTACTGTATATCTCACTCTCTATAATGCGTGTGGTCATTTCTGTATGGTATGGCGTGTATTGTCGTGTATATACGGTGGAGTCACTTGAGTTGATTCAAATGAAACTGTGTTTCAGATGACTGGAGCAAAGGACCGAATGAGAGAAAAAAAGATGAAAAATCAGCCGAGAAACGTCATTTACACAAGCTCAGGTCTGATGAAGGCTTCTTTCGGCAGATGTTGTAGTATTTGATCATATGTCGTTTGTGTTATTGGTCGAATGCTCATCGTCTACAGGTCGCGGTACCGAGGGAGGTCAGGGGTCACAGGCGTGCGGCTGGGTCAGAGGTCATCAGCCTGGGGGTCACAGCTACAGTCAAGATCTGCCCAAACACATCACAGGTAACGTTTACAACTAAAGAATGTTTCTACTAAAAAAGAAAACTGTCAATTATCAAGCTCCATAAAATAAAACATAAAAGTACTTCATAAGATTTGTGCGTGATGTTTGAAACAAAATCAGTTTTGAGACACGCCTGATCCAGAATGTCATTTGCATTATTGACGTCAAGCTGATTATGACATGCACATTTGAATGTACTCAGACGTTAATGTGATCTGAAAACGACAAAACATTGAGAACAATGAACTGAAATTCAGTCTGTTCCTGTTTTTCTGTTCACTTGAGCTGTGTGGAAAATATCATTGTGATTCTGTTACGTTCCGTGTAAGAAGGAAAGGCCAGCGGTGGCAAATGCAAGAACGGATGAAATGCGTGCCATGAATGAATGTAGTGTATAATGTCAGTACTTTTTGTGAACTAGCCATTTTTGATGTTCATTCCTCCCTGCAGCCTCTTTCTTCGCTAGAGCGCGCGCCGCCGAAGTGAACGCTATGCTGAAGGCCGTCGGTAAACCTGCAGGCAGCTGTCACATCTTCAACGCTCTGCCAAAGCACATGCGCAGACGAGCCATGAGCCACAACACCAAGAGACTGCCGAGACGACTGCGAGAGGGAGCTGAGAGACTGGTACTGAGAAACCTACGTTCATCTACATATGCCATACTCTTCTTTTTTTTTTTTTTCTCTTCCCATCCATGTTCATTGGGCGTGTCTGTGTGTCCAGGCTGAACGAAGTCAACGCGCACCGGAGAAAGAGAAGAAACAGCTGGCCAAAAGCAGGAGTCGGCGAGCACGTCGCAGACACGGGAACCTGCTGCTGGAGTTCAATCGCAGACAGAGAAAGAACAAATGGCTGGAGACGCATATTTGGCACGCCAAACGCTTCCATATGCTGAAGACGTGGAGCTACTGTCTGCCTCTCAAACCCACCGCAAAGAGCTTCAGAGCCAGTTACAGAGCCATGAACACGCACGCCCTGCTGCAGGTGACGCTTGCGTTCGTCTGCTTCGTTATAGCTAACGAGGTCACTTCGTTGCATGTTTGTCATATTCTCTGAGAAAATAAGAACTGACTTCTGTGATGTGTACTTGCACCTCATGATTGCAAGAAAATCTAAATGCCCCATCCTACTCGTGCTCCGGTGCATACCCTGCGTTGATGTTAAGTTAGTATACAAATCAAGATGATGTTATCTAACGCAACAGTTACACAGCCACAGTGAACAAGTGTACGGATTGAATTAAGTTGAATCCGCATACAAAACATAAATATGTGACCCTGGACCACAAAACCAGTCTTAAGTAGCACTGGTATATTTGTAGCAATAGCCAACAATACATTGTATGAGTCAAAATGATCAATTTTTATTTTATGCCAAAAATCATTAGGATATTAAGTAAAGATCAAGTATCTCGGCCAACTATTGTCCTATCCTAACAAACCATACGTTGCTGTAAAATCTTTTTTATTTAGCTTTCAGATGTTGTACAAATCTCAATTTAAAACATTTACCGTTATGACTGGTTTTGTTGTCCAGGGTCACATGTATTCAGATGTCAGTGCGGTGGATTCACTGTTACGATATCATGAGCAATCCAATAGATCAGTGGTTACGCCTCAAACCATCAGCTTCTCCAGCGCAGAACACAGCAGACAGCTGAAAATAAGATGTTTTATTTGATCCTTTAAGGTAAACATACAAATAAAAAAACATTACTTCCTTTCAGGGTGTCACCAAATGCAGGTTTCTTTGGTCAGGTTCTGGTCACTTCTGGAGATTCTTGTTGGCTCTGGGATGGATTGCTGTGATGTTTATTTGTAATAAATTTAAATGTATTTTGTATGCTTTAAACATAACGAAAAAGCACACACACACTCACTAGCAGCATCTCTCTCTCAGGATTTGTCATATTACTGCTGTTTGGAGCTTCAAGGATCTGAAGAACAGATGCTGCGAGCACTCGCTCGACTCACCAGCAAACAAACAGGTGTGTGTGAGTGTGTGTGTGGTTCTCCAGAGATTCTTGATATTGTCTCTAAGCTTCTTGTGTTTTTTTTTTTTTTTTTTTTTTTTTTTTTTTTTGGTTTGTTTGTTTTTGGGGTTTTTTTTGTAGGTCCCACATTCGCAGCAGCGTCGTGTCTCTCAGGTGCACGTCAGGGCAGCGTCCATCTGTACAAAGCAGATCAGTTTCCTCAAGGCTCTCTGGGTCCTGCTGACTTCCTGTGGAGGCCCCGGGTCCCTGATGCCTCAGACAGACAGCTGTGGATCTGGATCCATCCGGCCCTTAGACAGGTTAATCTTTTAGGCCAGAAACAGTCTGCTTGACCAACATGTTAGTGTGTGTGTGGTTTCTCATGTGACTCCAGTGGATGCTGTTTATAGCTTGTTTTCTGTCGTAATGAAATTTGTATGAAAAAAATGTATGAAAAACACACACATTTTTTATTTATATATATATATATATATATTATGTATGTATGTTTGTTTGTTTGTTTGTATTGGGTGCCTGTGTGTGGCAGGACGTGCTGTCTGAGCTGCAGCTGGTGTGTCAATGTTTTGAGGCCGTGTCCATCTCTGAGGAGTCTTGTCCCGCTGTGGAGCCATATGCAGGGAGGAAGAGGAAGAGAGACGAAGATGACGCAGAGCAACTTTCGAAAAGGCTGTTGGGTAACGGAACGCGGCCCGCCGGAACCGCTGTGCGCTGGCACTCCTCTGATACGGCCATCACCATCAGGTGATCAAACACATGCTGACCTCCGACTGATGATGTGATGACTCTTTATGGTGAACGAATGCATGAGTGTATTTATATAGCACTTTCATTGTGTATTGCCATACACCGAAAGCGCTTTACACTCTTATGGGGGGATCTCTCCTCAACCACCACCAGTGTGCAGCATCCACTTGGATGATCAGTGATCAGAGTCATGTCAATACACGTTCTTATCATTTGTCATCTAAGGCAGCTGCGTTTCTCACTGCTGCACTGGCCGCTTTGATCCTGTAGGTGTACTAATGTGTTTCCCACATTTTAAGTTGTCACACAAGTCACAGTATGTGTTGAATCAGCTCTGGACGCCTCAGTGATCTGATGTTACACACTAAAGCAGTGGTTTTCAGTCCCGGGGTCCCGGGGACCCACATGTCTCCCTTACCTGACACACTCGGCTGAATTCATGGAGCTTTCTCTTAATGAGCTGATGATTTGAATCAGGTGTGTTAAGTCAGGGAGACATACAAAATATGCAGAGCGGTGGCTCCCCAGGACCAGGATTAAAACCGTTGCTGTGTAGCATGTCAACTCGGGTTAATTGTTAAATGTGATCATTCCTGATATGCTGTTTAGTGACCTGACTATGGAGATTGTGCGCTATCGTCTGATTGGTCCGCTGGCCCACACGGTGCTCACAGACACACTCCGTCCAGCCAGTGAGGTGAGAGATTGTGGATGACATCACACTCACACCGATGTGTCCGTCAGTCATTGCCACACTGATGATTCACTCTCTATTCTGTAGGAGATGGAAGTGACGAAGCCGTCCAATCACAGTACAGATGAGGTTGACACGAGCGTCCATCAGCAACAGGCAGACATATTCCAACTGCTGAGAGGTGAATGAAGACTGACATCACATGACAGCCAGTGCTGCTTTATATGGAGACAGAAGATGTCTTACGATGTGTCTGTGTTTGAATAGCTCAGTGTGTGTGTGTGTGTGGACTTGTTTTTATATCCTTGTGGGGACCTAAACCTGAATACACACAGACTCTTGGGGACTAGTGTCACCGTGGGGACCTAAATTGAGGTCCCCATGGATACAAAAGCTTATAAATCATACAGAATGAGATTTTTTTGAGAAAGTAAAAATGCAGAAAGTTTTCTGTAAGGGTTAGGTTTAGGGGTAGGGTTAGGGTAAGGGGATAGAAAATACAGTGTGGACAGTATAAAAACCATTGCACCTATGGAGAGTCCCCACAAAGATAATAAACCAGACGTGTGTGTGTGTGTGTGTGTGTGTGTGTGTGTGTTTTACAGGAGTGGGTTCAACAGCAGAGCTCCCAGCTGGCTGTGTGTTGGGACTGACTGTAGATGATCCCAGACTCACTTTACCTCAGAAACGTGGTAAATCTGTACCTGATCTACAGCAGAGCGCAGGTACGCATGAATCCGCTCCGTCACACAGTGAGACAGGGGTGTGTGTGTGTGCGTGCGTGCGTGTGTGTGTTTGACCCTGAGCTCAGGGAGCCGCTGCGTCTTCATGCAGATGAACCAGGTTCGAATCCTGGCAGGGCCTGAGATTCTGTCTCTCTCTCACACACGCAGCACTGTCTCACTGCACCAGAGTAAAACGCATCAGGAATGTTTATGCTGTGATTGTTTTCACAAGTGTGTGTGTGTGTGTGTGTGTGTGTGTGTGTGTGTGTGTGTTTAGAGGACAGTCGTGTGAGAGATTTGACTCTCAGAGGAGTTGCGGCTCACTGCAGTCAGAGCACGCTGTGGGATGCGTCTGTTCGAGACCGTGTGACACACAACCGACCATCCGAGCAGGTAAACAAACGCGAGGCTCTACAGACCGTACTATAAATGAAACGTACAGAACATGCTCTTGCTCTGTTTATATTATCAGAATTCAGTAGCTCATGATGGTTTGTCTAGAGTCTCTGTGACTGTCTCTTTAAGAGGTAAACGCCTCTTCATATTTGTTGATATCCAAAGATTTACAAACTTCACAGTCGTCATGACTGGAGCTCTTGCACGTGCCATCATAAGGCATAAGATCTTTTAAATAACACCTGTCCATGTACGTCACGATAAAATCATATCTCTGTGTGTGTGTGTGTGTGTGTGTGTGTACTTGTTTTTGCTACATTGTGGGGACCAAATGTCCCCACAAGGATAGTAAAACCTGAAATTTTTGACATTGTGGGGACTGGCTTGAGGCCCCCATGGGTACAAAAGCTTATAAATCATACAGAATGAGGTTTAGGGGTAGGGTTAGGGTAAGGGGATAAAAAATACAGTGTGGACATTATAAAAACCATTGCGCCTATGGAGAGTCCCCACAAAGATAATAAACCAGACGTGTGTGTGTGTCAGGAGCTGAACAGGATGAGGAGTGAGCTGTTGGTTCCGGGTTCGAGGCTGTCGGCTGCTGCTCAGGCTGGCGTTCCGGTGCTGCTGGTTCATCAGGGCGGTCGTGTTCGTGGTGAGGAGCGTCTGCACTGGGGGTCCGGCTGGGATCTGATGCTGCCCAAGGGCTGGGGAATGGCATTCTGGGTCCCTCTGGTACGTACTGATAACGTCTGTGTGTGGACCACCTTGTTCTGGCATTTTTCATTTCGATTGCATTTCTTGACTTACGTGACGTTGTTACCTCTATGTACTGGTATTGGAAAACAAGTATTTAGAAAGAAGTGTATAGGTTTGATTATCTCTGATGGGGGACTGGATAGGGATATAGAAACCTGCTGTATAAATGATGAGTTTGAGATTCTGCTGGTTACAGAACTAGTAGAAATCTGAGAAAAAGCCTACTTTATTTATGGTTTGAGAAATAAACCGATGTTATATAAGCATAAGTCTATAAGTGTTGAACAGTTTTGTTTTGTTTTTGTTTTTTTTATAGTGATTATATTTATGATTGACGGTTCTAAGAACTGTCAGGTACGGTTCCAGTTGTATTTCCACGTAAGCACGATTACAAACCGTTCTTGGCACTGTTAGACAACTGTCCTAAGCCGTGCTGGTAGAGTGCGAGTGCGAAGGGAAGCACGTTATTTGATCAAATAGCCAAGTAAACAGCTCCGCTACGTGGAATGTGGTATTTTTAAAAAGGAATTTTACCTTCTGTGTCCATCTCCGGTGGCATGCATATCCCCTCCGCATCTGTTGGTATACCTGTCGTCGCCTTCTGTTTATTTTATTTTTTGTGTCAACAGTTGTGTCCTTTTTTCTGTTATTTAACAAAGTAAATATTAGATTAAAAAAGGACTCCCAAAAACAGAAATATCTAATCATCGTCCATATGGCTGTTCACATTACACTTATATGTTCCGTTACCATGCAACGACTGACGCATTAGTGTTACATTCCAAGAAGCGCCGTTATCAGCACCACAGTGGAAAATGAATGGAATGGTTCCGTAATGGAACATTTAGCAAAGAGAACGGTTCGGTCCGATAGTGGAAAAGCGGCTAAAATAACAAATGAAATGGTGGTTTTGTGCACCAATGAATAGAGGTAAGCATGAAAAAAAAAAAAGAATATATAAATGGTCAAGCAGCATCACTGGACTGTTTGAGAGGGACTGACCTGACGGTAGGTTAAGGTTACACACGACACTCGCTGTCGTTTGAGCTAACACTGCTGCTAGTCATTGACAGACAGGACAAAAACAGGCTGTGAACTGGAAGTCGTCTTGAGCATCTTTACTGTCCGTTTATTCATCAGACGCTCATAATGATCTTCGGTGAATGTGTTTTGTAGGTGTATCGCGGTGTTCGTGTCGGTGGCCTCCATATGAGTGTCAAAGCCTCCCAGTTTACGGGTCAGCCTCACTTCCCTCATGATTACCCAGACTGCCCTGCAGGACAGCGCTTCCAATCAGAGCAGGAGGCGGAGCTTCTGGAAAAGTTCAAAAGGTTAGGGCTGTGTGTGGAAATCTTGAGTTTTATGTCGTTCAGCACAACAGTGTCTCTGTCATGATGAAAAGGAAAATGACTTTGTTGCTTTCAGACGTCCTCCATCAAAACGCACCAACTACATCAAACACGGCTGCTTGGCGCCGTTCCGTTGCCCCTGGCAACAGCTGACGGAGGAGTGGGAGGAGCTCGTGAACCTGAGCGCGGAGACGACGAGCGACTGCGGAACCGGACCGTCGGACTTCGCTGTTCTGAGGTCAGAGGTGCCACGTGTCGGTCGTGCGCCACACGAGGCGATAGATTGCAGTTTGTCTCGCTCTGCTGTGTGTCACATGATCAGTCGCTGTGTCTGCAGGAGTCTGAAGGCGTTGCGGCAGCTGTCGGCCTGGTGCCGTCCGTCCTCTCGCAGGAACTCCTTCCCGCTGACCCGTGCGACGGCCGCGGCGCTGCGGCAGGAATGTGGGCGGAGTCTGGTGTGGGTGCGTCTGCGTCTGTTGGGTAAAGGCCAGCCGGCGCTGCACGCCACGGTGTGCGTCCCGACGACCTCTGACCTCCAACTGCTGCTTAAAGATGCACACAGCAGCGGCCCGCAGGAGCCTCGACACAAAGACCACCTCAAACACCTGCGTCGACACACAAGCGGCCCCGAAGAGCCGGCCTGTGCCGTGAGAGGCGTTTGGCCGCCGCCTCTGCCCAGCGTTCTGTCCCACTGCAGCCGGCTGACGCTGGGATGGGTGCAGCAAGGCGATTTCTCTCTGGCCGCCGGCCACGGCGAAGCGCTGGCCTTCATCAGCGTGTCTGGTCTCCTGCACATGATCCTTCAGCAGCCGCAGGAGCAGCGCGGCGTCGTTCTGCTGCGAAACCCCTCGTCACTGCAGTATCGCTACGCTCGCATCAGCATCGACATATAGAGTCTGTCACGTGACTGAGCCGCTCTGTGGCGTGTTCAACATGTGTTCTGTATTCCTTAAGCTGCTGTTTGATCAACACATTCACAGACCGATGCATGTCGCACCTCCGAGACTCACCATTTAGGAGTGCATGTGCTGAAACTTTTTTTTTTAAGAGAAACTCTAAATGTTGAATTTTTTGTCATTTTTGGATGCAGTTTAAAAGGGATATTTGAATTACCAAGACATTTTATTTTGTTTAAATACACGGCTTCAGACTTTGTTCTCACTCTGCTGTGTCAGTTTGTGAAGATTGTGTACTATTAACCCAAGATCAGTGTTTTAGTTTCTGTTCAGGCAACATAAATGATGCATCTTCCAGTGGATTAATAATCGGTGCAAATTAAAGCACTTTACCTTCCTGAGATCTGATGTTTTCAGTTTGTGTGTGTGTGTGTTTAGTTTCTTATGAAACACTCATGTTTTTTCTTTAGGCAAAGTATCAAACTCCGTTTGAAACTAGTTTATTAAAAAAAATCATAATAAAACTTCGTTATGCATCCAAAATTAAACATTTTCAAAACTCAGTTAGTTGGACCTGAACTCCATCACACATATACACACGCACACACACACACTGGGAGTTAATGCCGTTCTCCGTTCCTCCTGCGGGTTGCGCTCCGTCTACGGCTCGTCCTGCTGAATCCCGCTGTTGCACGTGAGTTTAGATGCCAGTGTTCCATATTTACTGTCGTCTGACTGTGGCTGCACTTTATCCGTACAGCTTTTGCCTAAAATACACAAAACAGATCCATTATATCCCAAGCGTTTGACGGCTGGATCGCTGGGCTGCTGTCAGGCGTTATGGGATACCTGGAATCTGGCCCATTGAAATGAACACACGGTCCATCTTGATTCTAGGACGAGCTCTTGCGATTAGAAACACTCCAGTAAATGCCAGCAGACACCTGAGCGACACACACACACACACACACACGCATCTTAAACTGCAAACAGGCAAATGTTGTTGTAAATTATATCCTTTGAGAAACGCTTACCCAATCACAAACATGATGATGTATATCAAAGATAAACCATAAAATTCTTCATAAAATAAAATGCCTAGAAATGGAAAAATATTCTGTTAGGCATTTTTATGTTTTTCTAGGAAGGAAAAGCAACTGGCCTTTATTCAGCAAAACACATTTAAAACGACTGACCAGCAACGACTGCGCTCGCGGTGAAGAAAACATAATTGATGGGCACGATCTCAGTGGCGTCAAACATCTTCATGGCCTGATTCAGAAACCTGAGCAAATGGAAAGAAATGAGCAAGATTCTTCTGAGCACGTGTGTGCGTGTCAAAGAAGGATCAGACGCACTTGATCTGAAAGGCGCAGGAAGTGATCATGATGATGAACATGATGTAGAAGATGGGATAGGTGAGCTGCAGGTGACTTCCACGGATCGTCTCTGTGATCATCCCTGAAACGGCTTTCACTGAGATCACCGTCACCGAAGCTGCGACAGAAACGCTTTTTACTGATCTGTTCATCATGATATTTACAGTCTCATACTGCTCCATCCATAACGAGACCAGGATCTGTTCTTACCGAGTAACGCCACCAAGATCATCATGATTACGATGTGTTTCACGTTTCTGCACTTATACAAATACATCAGGATAGCGAAGAGAATCATTTCAAACATCTGCGGAGAGACAGACAAAAAATTTGTTCTGAAGAGCCACATCATTTAAACGTGATAAAGTGACGTTCAAGCCGGTCGGGGCCTTCAGTTTTAGTTTGTGTTTGTGGATCTCCAGGTGTCATTTTACTTATGGCCTCAAATAAAATGTGATCAGTTACCTGTACTGTAAGTTGGTCACGATTACAACAGACTTACAAAGTAAATCAGGAACGTCCAGCTGACCAGCGAACGCTCCACCATATTGGCCGTGACGTGAGGCGACGAATGAGGGGCGAACGTCACCAGGAAGTAGGTGCCGGTCAGCGCTAACGCACCTCCTAAGAACCAAAACACCTTCATTACAAGAGCTAAAGTCTGAGGAAAGTTTACTGAAACATGTTCAAGTTACATTATGCTCGGAGTGCTGCGGTTTCATCAGAGCTTTGTGGAAAGATGGTGTGAACCACTAAACCGCTCTTCAGCAGACCCTAAAGACTCGTGACTCACACTGAACTGATTCAGTCCTGACCCAGTAAGCTGTAGTCAACGATAACAAAAAAATGAATTGAACTAATAGTAATCTCCTGAATTCTGAAAGAATGATTAGATGTGGACTAATGACTTTGTTATCCCTGTAGCTCAATGTAATGTAAAATTTATTTATATAGCACAGGGGTGCTCAACCCTGGTCCTGGAGATCGACTTTCCTGCAGAGTTCAGCTCCAACCCTGACCAAACACACCTGAACCAGCCAATTAGGATCTGAAGGAGCACCTGATAATTACAGACAGGTGTGTTTGATCAGGGTTGGAGCTGAACTCTGCAGGAAAGTCGTTCTCCAGGAACAGGGTTGGGCACCCCTGATATAGCACTATTAAAACAACACATGTCGACCAAAGTGCTTTACACCATCACAAGATAAAACAAGGAAAACATCACCTAAAACAACAATAATAATAATAATAAAAATCATCAACAAGAAAAATATGCCATGACAAACAAATATGTCTTTAGCTGTGCTATAAAAACATGGACAGAATCAACATTCCTGACATGAGATGGTAAGCTATTGCAAAGTCTTGGCGCTACTGCCGCAAACGCGTGGTCTTAGCTTAACTTAGTCCTTGGAATTTTAAGTACATTCTGATTTGTTGATCTCAGCGTTCTTCCACTTCGATACTCAATTAACAACTCCGATAGATAAGTCGGTGCAAGGCCACTAATCAAAGAAGCTTAAAATCAATCCTATAATGTACAGGAAGCCAATGTAAAGAAACCAAGGCAGAGTAATGTGTTCACACTTTTTAACGTTCAATAGCAGCCTTGCGGCAGCATTTTAAGCCTTCTGCAACCGTTGGATAGATGCTTGACCAATTCCCTTAATAATGAGTTACAGTAATCAAGTCTTGATGATACAAGAGCATGGACCGCAGTTTCAAGACTCTTATATCAAGGCTCAATACTTACTGGTTGAACTGACGATCTTACAAACTTTCCCCAGTATTGCTTTATAATATAATCTTGAGTTTGATTCTTTTACTATATAACAAGAGATGACTAAGAAAAAGCTCACAAGAACTTCATCATGAGATGTTAAAAGGATTCTAATATCTCACCGAGGATGTCTGAAGCGCGTAACGTTTCCTTGAGGAACACCACAGAAATGACGGCACTCGCTGAAAGAGAGAGAGACACAACACGCTTTACGAGCTTCTGAATATCATTCAAAGAGTAAAATGCTGATACTTGAACTACAGAACTGCAGCCTTCAGTTGTGTTTTAATGAACAGAGGGAAGGTCCTACCGATGACAGACACACAGCCGAGAGGAGCGATGAGCGACGCCGGTGCGAATCCATACGCAGCAAAGTTCCCCAGCTCCCCCAAACCCATCAGCAGGATCCCGCACCACCACAGACGGCTGGTGTAGTACGGCTTCGTCCCTCGCTGCGACTGCCGCACATGCGTGTATTTCTGCACAACAAACACCAGCAACACTACAACAGTTTAGAAGAGATAACCTCTAAACATTAAACATGTGCAGCACCGACACACTGACAGAGCGTTTGTGTGTGTGATTGTGTGCGCAGGTGTGTGAGCGGGCCGAGCTTCACCTGGATATTTAAGGAGATGCTGATGAGAAAGTTTCCACATACTGCGATGCAGATCCCCACGATATAAACCTACGAACACAAAACATCAGCTCAGGGGCGTCACTAGCGAGGGAAGATAGGATGGGGTACAGGGACCCGGAGCCTCGAGGAGCCCAACCTATACACTATGCACAGGGCCCAGAAAACCCAGCGATGCCTCAATCCAACCCTTTCCTCATCCCTAAAACACCATTTGCTGGATTACTTCTCCATGGTCAACAAAGATGATTGAAGAACATGTGCTACATTTGCATAATCAACAACACCCAGAAAGTGCAGTGTGTGCTAAAGCAAAACTCTTTACATATTTAGCTGGAAGAGAAACCTTGATAGAAAAAAACTCAGAAGTGAATTCTCAGGTGTCGTTGCTGTAGTTTGAGTTTAGTTTCAGATTAGAGGTTGTTGTCGCTGTAGTTTGAGTTTAGTTTCAGATTAGAGGTTGTCATCAATGTAGTTTGAGTTTAGTTTCAGATTAGAGGTTGTCATCAATGTAGTTTGAGTTTAGTTTCAGATTGGAGGTTGTTGTCGATGTAGTTTGAGTTTAGTTTCAGATTAGAGGTTGTCATCAATGTAGTTTGAGTTTAGTTTCAGATTGGAGGTTGTTGTCGCTGTAGTTTGAGTTTAGTTTCAGATTGGAGGTTGTTGTCGCTGTAGTTTGAGTTTAGTTTCAGATTGGAGGTTGTTGTCGCTGTAGTTTGAGTTTAGTTTCAGATTGGAGGTTGTTGTCAATGTAGTTTGAGTTTAGTTTCAGATTAGAGGTTGTCATCAATGTAGTTTGAGTTTAGTTTCAGAGGTTAGAGGTTGTTTTCAATGTTTAGTTTCAGTTTGAGTTTAGTTTCAGATTAGAGGTTGTTGTCAATGTAGTTTGAGTTTAGTTTCAGATTAGAGGTTGTCATCAATGTAGTTTGAGTTTAGTTTCAGATTGGAGGTTGTCATCAATGTAGTTTGAGTTTAGTTTCAGATTGGAGGTTGTTGTCGCTGTAGTTTGAGTTTAGTTTCAGATTGGAGGTTGTTGTCGCTGTAGTTTGAGTTTAGTTTCAGATTGGAGGTTGTCATCAATGTTTGAGTTTAGTTTCAGATTAGAGGTTGTCATGTAGTTTGAGTTTAGTTTCAGATTAGAGGTTGTCATCAATGTAGTTTGTTTAGTCAATGTAGTTTGAGTTTAGTTTCAGATTGAGAGGTTGTCATCAATGTAGTTTGAGTTTAGTTTCAGATTGAGAGGTTGTCATCAATGTAGTTTGAGTTTAGTTTCAGATTAGAGGTTGTCATCAATGTAGTTTGAGTTTAGTTTCAGATTAGAGGTTGTCATCAATGTAGTTTGAGTTTAGTTTCAGATTAGAGGTTGTCATCAATGTAGTTTGAGTTTAGTTTCAGATTAGAGGTTGTCATCAATGTAGTTTGAGTTTAGTTTCAGATTAGAGGTTGTCATCAATGTTTTGAGTTTAGTTTCAGATTAGAGGTTGTCATCAATGTAGTTTGAGTTTAGTTTCAGATTAGAGGTTGTCATCAATGTAGTTTGAGTTTAGTTTCAGATTCAGATTAGTCATCAATGTAGTTTGAGTTTAGTTTCAGATTAGAGGTTGTCATCAATGTAGTTTGAGTTTAGTTTCAGATTAGAGGTTGTCATCAATGTAGTTTGAGTTTAGTTTCAGATTAGAGGTTGTCATCAATGTAGTTTGAGTTTAGTTTCAGATTAGAGGTTGTCATCAATGTAGTTTGAGTTTAGTTTCAGATTGGAGGTTGTCATCAATGTAGTTTGAGTTTAGTTTCAGATTAGAGGTTGTCATCAATGTAGTTTGAGTTTAGTTTCAGATTGGAGGTTGTCATCAATGTAGTTTGAGTTTAGTTTCAGATTAGAGGTTGTCATCAATGTAGTTTGAGTTTAGTTTCAGATTGTCATCAATGAGGTTGTCATCAATGTAGTTTGAGTTTAGTTTCAGATTAGAGGTTGTCATCAATGTAGTTTGAGTTTAGTTTCAGATTGGAGGTTGTCATCAATGTAGTTTGAGTTTAGTTTCAGATTAGAGGTTGTCATCAATGTAGTTTGAGTTTAGTTTCAGATTAGAGGTTGTCATCAATGTAGTTTGAGTTTAGTTTCAGATTAGAGGTTGTCATCAATGTAGTTTGAGTTTAGTTTCAGATTGGAGGTTGTCATCAATGTAGTTTGAGTTTAGTTTCATATTGGAGGTTGTTTCAGGTTGTTTAGTTTCAGATTGTTGTCAGTTTGTTTGAGTTTAGTTTCAGATTAGAGGTTGTCATCAATGTAGTTTGAGTTTAGTTTCAGATTGGAGGTTGTCATCAATGTTTGAGTTTGAGTTTAGTTTCAATGTAGTTTGAGTTTAGTTTCAGATTAGAGGTTGTCATCAATGTAGTTTGAGTTTAGTTTCAGATTGGAGGTTGTTGTCGCTGTAGTTTGAGTTTAGTTTCAGATTAGAGGTTGTCATCAATGTAGTTTGAGTTTAGTTTCAGATTGGAGGTTGTCATCAATGTAGTTTGAGTTTAGTTTCAGATTAGAGGTTGTCATCAATGTAGTTTGAGTTTAGTTTCAGATTGGAGGTTGTTGTCGCTGTAGTTTGAGTTTAGCTTCAGATTAGAGGTTGTTTCCTGCATTGTTACTTTTGTACCTCCATCTTGGATCTTCACCTGTCGTTCCCACAAGGCATGTAAAGAGAGTGGATAACCACATTCACAAACACACTGCACCACTGGCAAATGAAAAGAACAGACACAAATTCATAACAACTGTAGTCATGTTCATCTCTTTTACGTTCAGCTGCTGTTCAGAGCTTTATCTGTCTGTTTTACAGTCTGTGTACGTTCAAATCGTACAGTGCTCAGACATGACATACATCCATGATCTGAGTCAAATGAAAAGAAAATGATGTGAAATCCTTTACAGGAAATTAAATCCTTCACATTTCTGAACAGTATGTAAACACGTAACTTGACAAATATTACACTTTTAAAGTGACAACATGGAAGAGGAATTTTAACACCTCTGCTAGCTGAACTTTAGTTTCTTTATATTTGCTGAACTAATGGCAGATAATATATATTCACATATACATTCTAATTCATTTTGGATACCATTGACCTTCACTGTGTGAAACTCCATAAATCTTAAAAAAACAACAATAACCTGATATCAAACATCAAAAGTACTTGACAATAAGCAACCGCAGAACAGGCCACAATATATAAAGTCTAATAAGACTTGAATTAAAGGCTTAGTCTTATTATGAAAAATCACAGCAGTATTGTCAACAAAACGATTATGAGCAGAAATACATACGGCTTCTCCGGTACAGGAACGAGAGGCAGTGCTGGGACTTTCTGTGTGTATGTGTGTGTGTGTGTGTGTGTTCATGCTTACAGGACTCTTTGTGCAGGGCAGGACAATAGTGTTCTGTGAGTGTGTGTGAGTTGCAGGCGGGGTCAGTCTGTGCTGGATGGACAGTAGATCTATTATCTTACATTACAGCACATTCTTGCATGCTAACACTGAGAATGTGTGCTTAAGTGTGTGATTGTCAGGTTTACAGTAATACAGTGGCCTTTGAAACACTGACAAATAAAACGGCCAGCACAACAAAAATCAAAATGGCTCATTATCATCTTAAAGATGAAGAAGCGTTTGTTTAAAGATGAAGAAAATAAAGCTCATTTTTCCTGTATATTATTTAGAGGAAAGGCTGGTGTATGAAGAGGCTGGTGTTTTTTTCAACATGTTGATTTTCTGATCATCTCAGCTGGAGGTCTAGACTTCTACATTTATTGATCAGATACTTTTATTCCGACGTTATTTTATCTAGCGAAAACCACAGTGGCCAAAAACAGCTCCTGAGAGGCTTCACCCTAGATATGATCGTGACACATTTGCAGTGCGATCGATGCGCTTCTTCTGATGCTGCACTTGTTGTCTGTCGGTAGACGCGCCCATCGCGTCTTCGTGCATTCTTCAAGACACTGTAGGAAATCTTCCAGAGCTGACTGAAAGTCATCAGCATTTCGACACGCTGAACCGACAGAAACGTGTTTTTGTGTCACGATATCACCACCGTCACGAGCGGGACTCGTCAGTGTCGTCACTGTCGTGCGCGCGCCTGCAGCTGTGCGCGTGTTGGGATCGCCGTGAGTTTGCGACGCTCTAATTCGCCTCACACATGAATCGTATCCGTAGAAACGGAATGCGAATTAGAAAGATGCTCGGGGCGGCTCCATCGCGCTGTTCGTGATTCGTGTGACCGATGAAGGGTTCGTCTGCCGTTTCGACGGAGACGATGAAGCGGCGCTCAGTCGGTGTGTGTGAACGGACAGACTGGTGAGAGAGCGACGTGGAGTGTCTGCGGATGGTCTTCTCATGCTGCTCTGTCTGCACCGTGTTTTTGTCTCAGACTGCAGCTCACCAGAGACGGAGCGAACTCACGGCGATTGCGCTTCCCTCGTTCGCTGATCGATCAGTCATGACCGGGCAGAGCGCCTGCGCGCCGGAGGAGGGCGCCATACGCATCAACGTGGGGGGATTCAGGCGCCGGCTGCTGTCCAAGCGACTCTCTCGCTTCCCCGAGACCAGGCTCGCGCGCTTGCTGAGGTGTCGGTCCAAAGAGTCCATCCTGGAACTGTGCGACGACTACGACGACTCCGAGAACGAGTTCTACTTCGACCGCAATCCGACGCTCTTCCCTTACGTTCTGCACTTCTACAACACGGGAAGGCTGCACGTCATGGATGAGCTCTGCATCTTTTCCTTCAGTCAGGAGATCGAGTACTGGGGCATCGACGAGCTGTTCATCGACTCGTGCTGCAGCGGCACCTACCACTGCCGCAAGATGGAGCCCGAGGAGACGGACTGGGACGACAAGAGCGAGGAGAGCAGCACGACGTCGTCTTTCGACGAGATCCTGGAGTTCTACAACGACGCGGGTAAATTTGACAAGCAGCCGCTGGGAAGCGTCCGCCGGAGAATCTGGCTGATGTTGGACAATCCCGGCTATTCGATCCCCAGCCGGCTCGTCAGTATCTTCTCCGTCGTGGTGGTGCTGGGCTCCATAGCCACCATGTGCATGAACAGCATGAGCGAGTTCACGCTCCCGGACGCCGACGGCAGCGGGCCCCGCGAGGACCCTCGCTTCGAGGCCGTGGAGCGCTTCGGAATCGGGTGGTTCACGTTCGAGCTGCTGGCCAGATTCGCCGTGGCGCCGGACCTTCTCCGTTTCTTCGAACACCCGCTCAACCTGATCGACCTGGTGTCCATCCTGCCTTTTTATCTCACGCTGGTCATCAACCTGGTGGCGGAGAGCAGCCCGGCGCTGGCCAACCTGGGCCGGGTGGCTCAGGTGCTGAGACTGATGAGGATCTTCCGCATCCTGAAGCTGGCGCGTCACTCCACGGGCCTGCGCTCCCTGGGCGCCACGCTCAAAAACAGCTATAAGGAGATCGGCCTGCTGCTGCTGTATTTGGCCGTCGGAGTGTCCTTCTTCTCCGTCATGGCCTACACGGTCGAGAAGGAGGACAACGAGGGCTTGAACACCATCCCGGCCAGCTGGTGGTGGGCGACGGTCAGCATGACCACCGTGGGATACGGGGACGTGGTTCCCGGCTCCGCGGCGGGCAAACTGACGGCCTCGGCCTGCATACTCGCCGGAATATTGGTCGTCGTGCTTCCGATCACTTTGATATTTAACAAATTCTCTCTGTTTTATAAGAGACAGAAACAGCTGGAGGTCGTCATGCGGAGCTGCGACTTCGACGGGGGAATAAAGGAGGCTCCGTCTGTGAATCTGAGGAATTATTACGCTCATAAAGTCAAGACACTGATGGCCAGCCTGTCCAACATGAGCCGCAGTTCACCCAGCGATCACAGTTTAAACGTGTCTCTGCATTAGACGCGTGGGTGTTTTCCTCATGGATCTCACGCTTCATTCTGGTCTTAATAGCGAGACACTCACACCGTCCGATCACAGTAATGGTTTATACGGGCAGGAATGGGACCCTCAGCTTCTTCACATGGGTGGTCTCTCAGCTTCCTCTCCCATTGCCCAGCATGCACAGCGGCTTCATTTAGTGTGAGGGAGCAGCAGGTCTATATTGCTGGAAGCTGTTGGCCTCATTGGGTTCAGAGGTTTTCTCTGACCGTTTTGTTTAGCGCTGAATCTCCCCTGGTTGCCACTATATATATATATATATATATATATATATATGCAGAGAGTTGAAGGTTTTCATTGCTATTCAGTAAGGAAAAGCAATTGCAGTGACTAGATTTAACAGTACTGGTTCTATTTTGAGAAGCATAGTCATCCAGGTCAATCTTCACACCGTCAGAGACATAACAACAGTCCATCTGAAATGAAACAAATGATTTCCAGTGAAGTTTTGTTGCTTTTGAATGAGAGCGTAAGGTAAACAATATCCTCTGTTCTGTAGCTATCACAGGTTATCATTCTTCTTTTGGTGATATTGCTGTTGTTTAATTCGAATTGTACATGCTGAATGTGATTCCTGACGGACGGGGTCAGAGGTCAGACATCGTGCTGCGTTAGAATCAAACAGTATATGGCTCACGTGTAAAAGTCACATGTGTTTTGGTGTGTCATTATGGGGTGTTTTCTAGTGTGATCTTTAAATGTGGATGTGAGGGCAGAATCAGACTCATTAGCGCTTGTACTAGAGCTCATGTTCTGTGCTAGAAAGCGATACACGACATCTGAATCGGGTAATAACGAACATAAGCGTGTTTGTTACCCGTGTGGATTTGTGTCATATTTCCAGCTCATAATTTTTTTGTGAACTTAAAAAAATTGAAAAATGAATCCTGTTTTTGAGACCAGAGATTTTTTTGCATTGTGACACTATTTTCATTAAACATTTAGCCCAAACCCTCATAACTGTAATGTGGAATAAAGTAAATGTCAGTGTTGGATGTACTGCCTTATATTTATTAAACAAATCATTGTAAAAATACTGTGTTGCAGTAAGAAGAATCTAACGAAAACCATCGTTTAAATCATGGCAATTACAGGGAACTTGAGCACATTGTCTGGATGCATTACAGTAAGGAGAATGTTTTCTTTTTCTTATTTATTTATTTATTTTTTGCATTATGGTAATAATAATTTCCAATTAAAAAAATGGACTGATTTTAGTAAAACATAATGGCTTGGAAAATGAGCCTTATTTTCAATAATGCCAGTGGGGGGGAAGGGTGACCCAATAAAAGTCACACAGTTGATTTCCCACTGACCCTGCTGACAAAGCGATGGGTTCTGTTCCATTCTATGGCTGTATGCTGAGGTCAGCGTTGGGTCTCTGTCGGGCGTGCAGCAGCAGCACAGGCGTGTGCGTGTCATGCGTGTTCTGGTTGTCGTGTGTCGCTGCTTCCGCCCGCAGTATCTCGTGGGAGAGCCGTCATGACGATGAGCTCCGTTCCCTTGGAAACGTGCTTTCTGCTTCCTCTGCTCAGCATGTTTCTGTCGCAACTGTAAAAACTGGATAAAACTGCAGCACAAACACAAGATAGCTCACATCATCTAATATTTGTACGTTAATTTAGTGACTGTTTGCCAAATCTGTTTTGTTTCATATTGTTCTGTATTACGCTTTTATAATGATGATCGACTGCAGAGTCTTCACCGCCGACGACGAGCCGCTTGTTTCTAGTCTCTTGTCGAGCAAATGTGATTGTCTCTGAGAGGAACCCGAGCCGTCAACTGGAATCACCATGAACTACTTTCCTGTCATTGATGTCCAAAGAGTGCAGTGCATGATGGGTATCTCTCTCTATCCCACATCACTCTGATGAGACTGTACATGTGAACACTGCAGTTTCTCATCATCTCATCTCATCTCATCTCATGTCATTCATGTCTCCCCTCAGAGTAAAAACAGCTTCAATAATGATCAGCCGGACCGTGTCTCCCTCTGCTGGTGAGAAGATGCAGCGCAGGCCACAGCGTCTTCAGCAGCACACAGAGGAAACAGGTGAGAACTGTGTTAACAGAATAAAGGGGTCACAATTTAACCATGTAAACTCTGTCGGGAGTGGTATTTATCACAGTTTAACTGGAACAGATGAGAGCAAAATGTCAGCTGTGGCTCATGTGGAGAAGAAGTTCACTGGAGCTTAACAATATAAATGAAAGGAGTCACATCAATCCTAATCACTAGCATTAGCAGTGATTGTTTTTCTTGAATGCCAAAAATAAGCGTTTCCATGAAATAGATGAGCGATGATTTCTCTATATTGATGTATTTCTGATTGAAACAGAGGCTGGGCAGAACTCAGCTCCTTCGGTTTGTCACAGTCAAATGACCCCGTATTTGATAGTTTGGATGAAAACAGTAAAGACGCTTCCAAAATGTATAAATTCCAGCCACATTCTGCAAGTATTTTAGTGACTCTCAACCAGATATGTCGAAATAAGAGTAAATATGTTTTCAAATAATAAAAAGAATGACTGTAAATTCAAAATGTGAATCATTGAAGATGCTAAACGTAAGTCTGATCTTTAATTAATCAAAGTATATAAGCAGCCACTTACGGCGTCCCTCCACCGGCCAAAAACATGGACATGACATCACACTGTCACAAACTCTGACCCTCAACACACTCACGTTTCACCCCTAGATGACGACACACACACTGGAGCTGACGGGTCCCCTGATGCAGCTCCGTCTGGAGGCCCTGCTGGGAGAACAGCCACAGCTGGTCGATGGAAAGCAGGTGTGTGTGTGTGTGTGTGTGACCCGCAAACTCAATTACTGCTGAAAAATAGATGACCACATCAGGCACTCATCTGAACTTCTCATATGAAGCCGTCACGTCGGCCCAGCGCCACAGTACACGCATACACACCGATCGAGTTTTGATTAACTGGAGATGACAGTGGTGGGTGTGTGAATGACACTTTAGCCGTCTAAATGCTGACGTTCGCGTGTTCTCATTATTTCAGCCTTCAAAAATGTGAAAATGTAAGTAGCTAGAACAGATGAATCAAATCTTGTTAGTAGTGTTTAATTCAGATATAGTGCTGAGAGTGATGTGCTAAAAGTGTTAAAGGTGTGTGTGTGTGTGTGTGTGTTTGTTTGAGGTCCAGACATGATTGAGTCCTCTGATCATGTGTGTTGTTGAGCTGCTGCTGGACGCAGTGATCAGACGTACATCATTCAGCTGGTAGAACAGATTTGGATGTACCAGGTGTGTCAATGCGACAGTGAGTTTTACCAGTAGCATTAAACCAAAAGCTGTGAGAGCCAAGAGAAACATTTCATTGATTTGAGCCATTGAACAAATAAACTCTTCCTTTCCCTGAACTAGTCAATGATTTGAGTCCAAATGAGTCTGATCTGAGGGATGTCGTGATTGCCCAGTTCAGTCATTCAAAGGGTTAGTTGACCTAAACGTCATCATTCTGTCATCATTTCTCCAGTGGAACACAAAAGAAGATATTTTGAAGAATGTTGAGAACCAAAAAAAAAAAAACACTCAAGATATTTTTTTAAATATTTTATTTTATGTTCCACAGAAGAAAGTGTTTGAACCGCAGTGTTCATCTGACTGAGATCCTCGCTCTCCAGTGGTTTTCATGTGTTTTAATTAGGGCTGTCAGTTTAACGTGTTAACTTAATTAATTACATATACACAACCCTTATGAAAAAGTAATGCGATTAAAATATTTTAACACAGTTACAGCGCTGGCCCCGCCCCAGACCTGTACGATCTTATATTTCATACAGTTGACAAATATGATGCAGGGCAACTACTCCATAAATGTAGTTGTGGCCTAAAATTCAAGATATTGGTGCAAAAAATGCCCCTGCATGTGTTTTGTCTCATATTTATATATTTCACATATCACACGGGCAGCAGGAGCAATATGACACCAGTGCTGATTTTGTCCTGATCCATCATGAGCTTAAAGGAGAAGTTCACTTCCAGAACAACAATTTACAAATAATTTACTAACCCCCCCTTGTCATCTAAGATGTTCATGTCATTCATTTTGAACGAATCTTTAATGTGACTCGGGAAGAACGAGTCGTCTCGGGGGAGTGATTCGTTCAGTCGCGCATGCGCAACATCCTGTTAGGATCAGTACGGGAACTAGTTCACCTGTTTCGAGTCTTCGGGTTTTTCGAGTCGTTCGTTCATCTTACGGGGCTGTCGCGTGATGCTGATTTTGCTAAAATGAACAAAATGACTCGAAAAAAGGTTCGTTCATTTTGCTTAATGAGACTCAAAGGTCCGAGATGGTAAAATAATCCAGACTTCCCATCACTACTACGAATCACGTCTTCGAATCACCACAAGTTCATTGTCTGTGTACTGAGTATGTCGAAAAACTCCTTGTTATTTTTACAACTTCAGAATCGTCTGACATCATTATACCTTTTTGTTTGTAAACAGCGTTTGACTTACTTGCACTTTTTTAGTCTTTGTGCGTTCGCTTTGTAAACACTGGCTCTGTAGTTCCGTGTGACCTTTCGACGTGATTCAGTAGAACGTGAACACGCATCCCAGAGCCTGTGCTACATGAGCTTTTGTCCTTAAAAAGTATACAGATTTTTCGAAAAAAATTACCGATCATTTCACTAGATAAGACCCTTCATCCTCGGCTGGGATTTTGGAAGTTCAAAATCAGGGCACCATATCAGTCCATTATATGGAGAAAAATCCTGAAATGTTTTCCTCAAAAAACATAATTTTTTTACAGCTGAAGACAGAAAGACATGAACGTCTTGGATGACAAGGGGCTGAGTAACTAAGTTGTGAATTTTTGTTCTGGAAGTGTACTTCTCCTTTAAATGTGATTTTATAAAAACATCATTAAAGGGGTAGTTCTCCCAAAAATGTGTAATTCTGTCATCATTTACTTACTCTCATGTCGTTTCAAACCTTTCTTTTTTGGAGCTTAAAAGAAAATATTTTGAAGACTGTTGGTAAAAAAGCCGTTTTGGTTACCGTGACTTTCATTATATGAACAAAAAATACTGATTTAAAAATACTAATTTTAATGTTGAATCAAATAAAATATTTCTTTTTAAAGCTTGTAATGTCTACTTCATACTTTCTCGTTTAACACAAAAATAGATTTAAATAATCTTTTGTGGGTATTTTCACATTTATTTTGGAATTAATTCGATTAATTAATTGGCACATCATGTAATTAATTAGATTACAAATTTTCATCGACTGACAGCCCTAGTTTAAATGCAGCTGTGAAGATGTTTTCAGTGGTTTTTAGTGCACTATTGTGGTGTTTCTAGAGTTTTGGGGTGTTTGCACACAGGCTCAAAGCAAAAGAGCCCATCGTGGTCACTGATACAGCCCTAGATTTGCTTTTATTTCCATTATTTGCCAAGAGATGCTGTAGTAAGAAAATCACTCACTGAATCATTATGAGCCGTTCATTCTTCCATGTCCAAACCTAAATTTGACTTGTTAAGAAGTTACTGTTACAAATAACCCTTCTAAAGAAGTATTTTTCTCATGAATGTCTAACTTTTACTCGAGTCTATGTTATATATTAAATGTGCGAGTTAAAGGGTGCACACTGTGCGACACCGTAAGGCGCGTGTGTGTCGGGTTGTGATTTGGGGATCAGACTAGTTAATCACAGAGCATGAGTGGAATGAACGCAGCAGCTACACAAACACCATCGGTGCAGGAGATGATGCGTGTGTGTCTCTGCGCTCATATTTGGTAGCAAACAGCAGGTTGTTTTCTCTGTGTGTGTGCGTGTGTTGTAATTTATTGAGCTCTAGATGATGATGATGATGATGACGATGAAGGGATGTGTTGGGATGAGAGCGTAATGTCGGACACGTGTCGCGTGTGTCTGTGACCGTCAGACGTCTGAATCCCCGCTGCACACTACAGCATTCTCTCTGAGGGCCTGAAATAGCACTGCAGACACTGGCTGGTTTTAACTCGTTAGTGCTCATTAACCATCGTCTCACCCAAACATAAACTCTCTCGCACGTGTGTCTGTCCCGTCAGGCCCCTGCCGGGGCGAATAGAGCCGTTCGTCTTCACATATTACGTTACAATAGCGCCGTTCGGTTTCCTGATCCGTTATGTTAGTTGAGCCAAACCGTCTGTTGCAGGGCAGATGATTGTTTAAGAGGTTTCAGTCACAATTCATATTTGACAAAATAGAAAGTTGTTGCAAAATCCAAAATAAAAACATTTTGGATTCGGACTGAATTGTGAGGTGACAAAAAACTCAATTACTTGTAATTGTAAATGTGATCTATGGCATGCGTACACTTTCTCTCTTTCTCGCTCTCTGTGTGATCCAATAATTATAAGAATTTGGAGAATGTTTGTTATATAAAGGCATGTCTGAATTATGTCACATTAGCTAGTCACACCAGATTTCTAGGGCTGTCAGTAACAGTTTCAGTCGTTAGTTCAACATAAAATTGTCCCGCCTACAAGTAACTGTGGTGAAACAGAGAACAGAATGAACATTTGTGTAGCGTTTCCAATTTCTGACAGCATGCTTTCATTTCACATGTGAACTGCTGAATCGTGGCTCGTTTGATCTGAGAGAGGATGCGTTTGCCGCATTGTGGGAACGTGTGAGTTGCTCTGCCCAAACCTTTGAGCTGCGGCCGTCGCTATCAGCTCAGATAATCGAGCGTTTGCGAAGAGGCGGCCATCTCTCTGACCCTGACGACACACACCCAATGCCTTTATAATGCAACCTTTTACCAAAGCAGCCTTTGTCCTAAACACAAACACAGACGAGTCAAGGTGACACGATAGCGATCCTCATTAGACATCCGCAGAGACATTAGCGCTCGTAATGCCTTCCTAACACACGCTCACGCTCCGGGCTCATTCTCCAAACTCCTATAGCAACATGAATCTGCCCGCGCTAATCGCACACACCTTCTGTCGCAGCAGCGTCTTTATGACCAGCAGAGGCAGACAGACGGGCGGAGCGTCCCGACCGGCAGAGAGCCCTCAGATGAGGATGAGCGCGAGGGGCCGTATCGCTTATTTGCGTCCCCGGTTAGCCATTGTGACGCCAGTGGCGTCTTAGGGGCCGCGGGTCCCAGCGCCGATGGAGCCGGCGATACGCGACGTGCCGTTATCTTATCAGTGTCATCAGCGCAGCGGGAGGATCGACACGCTGACGATAAGATGTGTTTTATTCTCCAGGTTAATGTTGTCACGACGTCGCACGTGTAGTGACGTTTCCAGCACGTAGAGGGCGACAGACCGCTTGTTTGTTCTCCTGAAGTGAGAAACAAATCACACATGAGATCTCTTGAAGGTCTCAGTTCGATCTGCTGGACAGCAGTGAGATGAAACAGAGACTTTTGCTGAAGTCACGTGCACTTTTATAGCTTCTTACTCAGTGCGATGACTTTTATTTCTCTTGAGGAGCCGACGGTGGTATTTCTCACCAGTCTGCACGCTTATGAATTTATGAATTTCTTTTTCAGAAGTATTTTGTAACCAAGTAGCTGTCCGTGGAAAGCTGTCCTGCACTAGTTTATTGAAAACTGTCGAGTCGATTCTGCCTGTTCGTCACTGCTCTCGTCTCTCCTCTCGCCGCGTGGCCCTCCGTCCCAGGATGAGCTGGAAATAAAAGGCAACCCCTCCCTGCTGGGAATCTTTTGCCAGCTTTATTACGAGCAAAGGTCCGCAGCAGCTGGCACAGCGAGGTCCCGGCCCGCTCTATCTTATCTCCCATCGGCCATAAATATTCAACTGAGAGGAGCAGCGAGAGACCATCTTCTTTTCTGACGTTCACACATTCTGAGACTCAATGGAAACATTCAGCGCTGGAGGAGGAGTGAACGACAGGACGTTTCACTTTAGTGATCCTCCTGTCATTCCGCTTATCTGATTGCATTTATGCAAAGTCACGCATGCCTCAGATCGACAGTAACGGTTGCCTCAGATCGGTTGACAACAGCGTTCTTGTTGTTGTCTTTTCATAACCTGCGTTCCAAAGAGATACACAACAAATCCTTCACGTCGGTACGCTGGCGAAAACTCCGGGCTGCCGCGGTTCCTGTAGAACCGAACGGTTCGGTACTGCCCTGCTGGATGTGGCTCCCGATCTTCAACATTTAAAAACTTTAATACTGTTCACTGGTAGCAGGATTTTACGGGGCCATCTTTCCATTTAATCACCAATTAACTACTGTAAACTGTTATCTTTGGGAAAGACACACCTTTGAACGCTATCACGGATCAGCAGTTAGTGACAAAAGGTGATAAAACTATATAGCGAGAGAAAAAAGCTGTGAGGGAGATTGTGCTGGTCGAGCAGCGGGGTGAAGGGCGGCCGTAAATCTCTCGGGCGGGTCGCTCAGGAGAACGGGGATCCGTTAGCCAGCGAGTGCGAGTCTCACGTGAAGGTCGGACGACGGGTCAGAACTCGCTGTGCAGAACGACTCCGTTCTCACTGCATGACGGTCGCTGGTCATCGGCACACAAGTGCACGTGTAAACTGTGTTTGTGTTGATGTGTCAGCAGGTAACAGGCAGTATTCATGTAAGAACGAATGTAAATCTGGTTATTGACCTGGTTGATATCGGTCGCTCACAGTGGAAATATAGATATACTTCTCTGATATGATTTATCTCGAACGTCTGATAAAAACATGATGACTCAACCGTTTGGTTTATTACGCTGAAAATGTTGCGAGACATTGTTTAGTTCAGCGTGGTGATTATACTGATCTGGTTATATTGATGAATGATGAGTGTGTGATGTTGGGTTAAGGTTAGCTGGTTGAGTGCGTCTTGTGTGTCGGGGAGTAAATGTGCCGTAACGCTGCGGCTCTTACGCAAGCGCTGTGTCATAAACTACTGTTTTACTGTCATAAAGCGAGGTGTGTTTATGGCTGTGTGTATCTGTGCCTGTGTTCACACTCTTTTATAAGCAGCTTGTTAAAAAATCAAATGCAAATGTTATTGAATTAAAGAGCAAACAGGCGCTGCTGGTCTTTATAGACGCGAGAATGTGTGCGGAACGGTGATTGTCGCTCCGTTCAGAGTTTCTGCAGGTTTGAAGTTTCATATCGCAGTCAGTGTGCTGTTATGATCGTGTGTGTGTGTGTGTATCTGCTGGTTAAAGAAGTTCAAGCTCAAGCTTACAGACACTCACGTCACAGTCAGTCGGAGTCGCTCACGGATGCTCGCCGTCAGTCGCAGACGTTACAGGCGCTCATAGGCAGTCACAGTTGCTCACAGATGCTCATATCATGCTTTTTCACAGCATCTGTCTCTCCATATGTGTCCATGTGACAAGCCAGAAAACACATATGTGTATGAGTCATAGTCAGACATTTGATTAGCATTGCTTTGACTATTCAAAACAAGTTATCAAAGTTCTCCATTAGGTCCTTTGGGTCAGTCTATCGCCAGTACTCCAAAAATAGCTTAAGGTGACAGCTTGATTATTTGTCTTTTTTGTTTTTGTTTTAGTGATTACCTCTCTGTACTGGTATTGCAAAACCACCAGTTTTTGTATTTTTATTTTACGTGGTTTAATGACAGCGGTTAACGGGACACATCCGATTTTGATTACACAGGTGTTCGTGGAAACCTCAGTATCTCAGCTCAGGATGGTTTGAGCTCCACGGAACAAAAACTGATCTTGATATTTGTCTTTTTTGTTTTTGTTAACGGGACACATCCCGGATGGCTGGTGTGGTTTCAATACAAATTTTAAAAAAAGTACTGTTTTGCAATACCAAAACCTATAGATAATCACTCCAAAAATGAAAATCAGCTCGAGATGGACTGACTCCTCTGAATGCAGCACAAACGCCTCGTCCAGATGTGATTTTGATTGGCTGCTGTATGGCAGAAATCAAGACATGCTTGTCCAAAAGCAACAAGAAAAGCCATTAAAAGTGTCTCGCTGCAGTTACAGCAGCGTTCGGTCTGTGTGAACATGAGCGGCGCGTCTCGTAAGAGCAGCAGCAGCGCAGAACAACAGCGGTTACTACGGAGAGAGAGAACGGCCTATTGGCCTTCAGAGAGACGAGAACACGTCCGCTGCGCTCATGGATCGAGTTTCAGCTCGACTGTATATTGTGAGTATATTGTGACGTCTCAGCAGGTCCAGATGACCTGATTGCACACACTTGTACAGGGGTCCAGCAGTGTGTGTGTGTGAGAGATGGTCAGGGACACGCTGTCCTCGAATGTCACGTCTCTTATTGCTGCATGAGCTCATGTGATCTGAAACACACGGCATGATCAGGATTACAGACACTCGTTGTCGGTTACGGTTCGGTATTAGCGAGAGACGGCCGTTTATGCACGGGCTGCAAACGGCAAACTTCTAAAGTAAAAGTGCTTGCAAAGCGCATGATTTTACTGAGAACGCGTCCATTGAGATCGGCGTAGTTCCACAGGATTAGACTTGTGAGAGCGTTTCTGGGTGCGTTTCAGACAGACGCAGATGCGAGACAGGTCTGTGTGGACGCCGATAGAGGGGCAGACGTGAAGATCAGTGAAGGGTTAAAGGCCGAACACGCACTGCTTAACGGGACAACTCATAGTTAGGACAATACGTGTGATTAACTGGTTAATAGTGAATTAGGAGCTTTGACATCCATCAATATTTTGACATTTAATACATATTTCTGTGACAGACATTTTAAAGTATATCTGTATAAATGAATGATTACTGTTATGTTATTCTTAACTATATTGTGCTTAATTTTTCAGGATTATAATGTTGTTTAGTAGTTTATAAGGGTTTTTTCTAAAGATTCTGGTGCGTCTTGTGTTCAGCTCAGGTGTGTGCTGTACACGTTTAGTTACTGAATGTCACTGGACGTCTGAAGGGTCAGTATGTTCCATTAAAATGCGAAAACACAAGTGCAGAGCTGACGGTCTTCGCCGTGCTTTTGATTTAAGGCCTTAACAATGAATCAACAAATGCAGGCATTCTTTCCCCCAGCGCTAGTGCGCAAAAACATTTCAACTCTGCCAGAAAAATATACAGGGCTGAAAACTAAACAGGACTGGCTCCAGGTTTTACTAGCATGTTATGCGTCTTTCTCCTGCTAATTGTTTTAGCAAGCGTTCTTCAGACTCTGAGTGATTAATCAAAGCGGGAAAGCCGACCATCAGCTGTGGCATGTTTTGCATTTCCTGTTCTGGTGGATTGGCCATTATTAGCAGTTAATTGGAACCTTGTTTGGGAGGAACAAGTCCCTCAACATGTCAGATGGGACATCCATGGAAGTGAATGACAGAATACAACGTTCATCCCTCAAGTCATCTTTATTTCTGTGGCGCTTTATACAGTACAGACTGATTTCACAGAAATAAAGAAGGAAATGAACAGACTCAATCATGCAAACTTCATCAAATGTGAGACAAACTCAAATTCTGCTGTAAAAACAGACATTAATGTCGTTATTCAGATCACGTTTTGTTCTCATCCGATGGTGTCAGTGCAGTTAAATCAATAATATTACTGAAAATGAAGCGTCTTTCAATGCTGAACACTGGAGCTCAGCGTTTACGAGTGTTTGACAGGTTGTGTGTCTGATTGACTATTTTCCACATTTTATAACAATGAAGTCATGAAAACTCTGAAATATAATACGTCCCACACTGGTTCTGTATGTGCGTACAGTGAAGCGGTCGAGCTGCTCGTGTGTTTTCTCGAGGCTTAAACGGCAGCGCTGCGAGATCGTTATTTTAACTACTTAACGACGAACGTCAGTTGAAGTCTCATTACCGAATCAGCGGTTGGCCGGCTGCTGATGAGGAAAAACGCGCTGTGCTCAGGAAGCTCATGTTGTTTACATTCATTCTGCTTTTTCCTTCTTTCTGAACCGTTGAGAGAGCAGAGTCATGTAATATGTGTATTAAAAACGAGCGCAGCGGAGCAGGAAACATCTCACTAGCGCAGTGAAGCCTTTGAGTGGAGGCCAAATCGATCTGAGGAACGCAAGACGCGGCCCGCGTCAACTGAAGCACAAGCGTGTCAGCGGAGCGGATCTGCGTGTGTTTGACTGTGATGATGGTGTTTCCTCAGGACGGCGGGTCAGCCGGATGGATTTCCCAGAGACGGCTCAGAATCTGTGCGTGTGTGCGTGTGCAGAATGGCAGTCTGATAACCAACCTCAGGGAGGAAATAGTAGTAAGACCTAAAAACACAGCGGAAAGGCTTGTGGGGCTTTTTTATGGAAACGAACATTTAAAGTCGAAGCGTGCGATCACCACATTAAAGCGGCGTGTTCTGGAGCTGACCGCTGGCATGCCGTTCCTCTGCCAGCGCGCTGCTTTTCATTAGACCTCCCGATTCTTTCAGTTGATTTGGCAAATTAACTTACAAGAGGCAGAACACACCATTCAGACTGGAAAAGAGCGTAGCAGCAAATTGCGTTTATCAAAAACACACTCGAGAACTGTTTACCTTATGTGATCTGATGGAGGGAAGGACTGCGGAAGCGCAGCGGGGAAACGGCCGTCCTCACAGCGCAGACCTGTAAACGACATCCTTCACTTTTATGGTTCAACTCCATTAGCGATATCTCACATCTGTCATCAGCCATCAATCTGAGCAGCCGGTGATGTTCAAGTGGACACACACTCACACACACACACACACACGTGTTATCTTATAATACTTTGTCTTCTAGCATTCATTCTTGTGCCTCTTCCTGTCCCGACATATCATTCTATATGAGAACGTGCCGGTTATATGACTTGACCTAAGAAGTGTCGGTAGCTCTTGTATTTCTAGAGTGCATTTATTGATCATTCACGCACACATGCGGGCCAAAGTCATCGTTTTGAGTCACTGTGAACGACCAGAACCTCCGACGGTAACGGATCCGCTGAGTCACCGTGATGTGGCTTTTTTTACGTTGCGACCGTATTTTCATGTGGATCAAACGCATTTATCTCCAACATTTCTATTACTGTAACACGGTCACAAAGATAAGACTTGTTTTTATTAAAACCATAAATTCACTACAACAAGAACTAGCATAATATAAACATACAACTGAACAGACAGAGGGCCATTGGAATTTGCCTGTGTGAAACAGTATCTTTATTTGTACATTACAAACATTCAAGTAATAACAGAAGCATGAAATAAATCTGTGGTGCTATCAAAACAGAATCAGTCACCTTTGGAACGTAATTTAATGCTGTCACTTAAGATTGCCTTTCATCTCTTCCAGGACAATTGATAGTGGATGGGCATTCATTCCAATGATTTCTTCGAAACACTGATTCATTAAATCAGTTTATTCAGGAGTTGACTAAAGTTAATAAATAGTTGCACTGTAACTTTAAAATACGTCCTGGGATGAGCGAGTTGAAGAGATCAAATGTGCAGCTGACTCTCCAGCCAGTATTTGCCAATCTAAGTCGTAAATTCGCGAGTATCAAGTTCTCATCTCTGTCCGTTTCCTTTCTTCCAAATGAGCCGTGCGGATCAGAAGCCTCTCTTTCGAGTCCAGTCGTGACTACATTGTTCCGAAATCCTCCGAAGATCCTCGCCAGCGCCAGCTGTCCTGCGGAGGAAACGCCGGAGATAACGACGACGCTTTAACACGGCTCTCCGGTCGCAGACGCGCTCCACGGCAGCAATCTGTTAGACGTTGACCTGCGCAGGTCAGGCAGAACTACTGCGTCTACTGTGCCAAAATCTGTAAAAGTCCAGCGGCCTTATTTACGATTTCATTTATAATCATCAAGTGTGCCGTTACAGAGGGGGCAAGCAATCAATTTCACCGTTTAGAGCCGTAATGCATCCACGGCGACATTAGGAGGGATTTATAAATCTAGCGGTCGGAGTAATTGTGGATGTGGAGCTTTTACAGCCAGCTGTAAGCGAGCGGTGAGATCCGCACGGAAAAGCGCGGCACATCTCGCCCGATCGAGGTCACTCTCGGAGAATCCCTCCCACCGAGGCCCTCCTCTGCCGCACATGTGAAATCCATCCCGGCAGCGTTTATAAGCTGCTCTCGCTTGCACCATCAAATGGAGAACATATTGCCAGAAAATATCGCTTCTTTGAGAGCCCCTGCCGAAACAGCTGAGAGCCGCCGCCGCACGTCTGTATCGCGTTCCAGCTTCAGCCCCCTTTAATTGCTTGGCCACATGTCAAAGGAAGTTCTGACTGACCTCCTGAAAAACTCTTAAACTGGACGGATCCAGCCGCTGTCAGGCCCGGGCCTCCAGAAGGTGTTTAATAAAACCCTGGTACATCCTAAAGCCCGTAGGCCCATAAATCAGCCCTCGTACTCGCAGGTCCGCCGCGGGACGTGCGGCGCGTCCGTGCGCGTCGGTGCGTGCCACGGCTGCCAGAGGGCTTTGTTGCCTGGTTTCGGGGCGAATACAGATGACGTGGGCGGTATCGCCCGCTGTCGTTAATGCGCCGCTGCGGCTGATTAGCTGACGCTCACAAGGCTTGGGTTTTATTGTGCAGGTTCTGCGGGTTTGAGCAGGTCCACCTCCATCTGACCAGCGGCCCGCCGGTGACTCTCCCTCTCCTGGTTTTTTACGGCGCTGCGCCGGTGCTGGTATATAACAGCTCATTTGGACCTCCCAGAACCCACAGGCTGCCCACATCCACGGCCGCCAGCGTCCCACGCCGGCCATCATTTCTCCCTCACGTCAATGTCGTAAACGGCTTAAACCCCTGTTAAAAGCACAAATACCTTCTCAGAGCGAAGTACACATTAATAAAACAACATTTCCTGTCACCGTGAATATGATATTCAGAAGCGCGTTACTGCGACCGACTCGAATCCGTCCGATTTGATCGCGTGAACGAGCCCCTTGTGAACATCAAAGCGTTTCCAGCAGCAGCAGCAGCAGAAGCGCACGTCGACGTTTGTGAGGCGGGTCATTCTGATTGACCGATAGCAGAGAATGAGACGTGTCCGGAGAGAGCAGCTCTGTGTGTGTTTAACACGTGTGTTCGTGTAGTGCTTGTGCTGAGAGATGCACAGACGTGCGCTTTTGGGATTCATCCTCCGAAGACCCGTTCACTCACTATGGTGGGTCTGTCAGATGCAGGTGCAGCACAGCCTTCATTCAACCCACATAAAGACCATCGAACAGGCCAGTAAAGTCCATCATCTACAGGCCTACGACACCGCAAACAATGGCTGAAACTCGTCCGCTCGTCCTGATCGCTCTCTGACGTCTCTCTCTGTCAGGTTAATGAAGTATCGTGTGGGATCTTCAGATGTGACTCCACCAGATCACAGAGATGTTCTGCTGCAAACCAGCGTGACGGGAAACGCTTCAAACAGCGACAGCAGACGAGCGCCGGATGATTCACGCCTGATCTCAGGACGCTGCGTGGCATGGCTTTGTTTCTCTCTGCATGTAAAGCGTCACATGTCGTGTGTTTGTCGTGTAGATTTTCCCGTACATTTGAATGATGCGGCCAGAGCGTCTTTGATACAGGAAGTAAATAACTCCTTTATTGAACCTACAGATGATGATGTTTGTCGAAGTGTTCTGGGAAACTCTCCTGACTGCTGAATGGAGGGTTTCAGGCGAGGTGCTTTGAATAGAGACGTGGCTGTACCTGAAATGTCGCGTTCGGGGTGTTTCTGAAGGCGGGGGGCAGGATGAGCGCATGCGAGGGGGCTGCGAAACCACAGCAGGTACGGCTGACATCCTGTCTCACTGTAGCTGCTCCGTCTCACTCAAGCTCCAGGAAAAGCTGCTCACCATCTTTCAGTCTGTTCCAGGTAAATATCACCTTACCTACAAAACCTCTTTTCTTTAGTCTTCTTTCTTAACGCCGTTCCAGTCAGTTGAACGAATCGGAATCGTGTGTCGGGGCCTTTTGATCGAGCTGTCGTTCCGAGATGTGAGACTTCATCATTTCCTGCTGGAGATCCCAGCACAGAGTTGGATATCATTAAAGCAAAACGTCTAGCCAGCAGTTCTGTCGTGTGTGTGTGAGTGTGTGTGTGTGTGTGTGTGATAGCAGCTGCTGGATGCGGCCGCTGGGTCTGTTTGTCGAGCTGCAAGCGGAACTTCAGTGGCTGATTGTTCAGGCGGCCATTACAGTGTGTGTGTGTGTGTGTTTCTGCTGTAACATTCACACTCTTCAGTGGAGGATCTGAGTGTGTGTGTGTGTGTGAGAGAGAGAGAGAGATTACAGACAGTGTGTCCAGACACACAGATATGTGCTCTCATAACAGACTGATTAGTGGGTATTACTGATCATTGGACAGCTGACACAACTCAACATTAACTTTACAGCTAAAATTAAACTGTTTCTATGCTGGTATACTGCTCCTGATTTTTCAAACCGGATGAAAGCATCTGATAAATGATCGCATGGAAGAAACAGATCTACAAATAAGACATTCCAATCAAATAGAAGTACTGCGTGCCCTGTGTAATGGTGTTTGGAATTCTCTGGAGGTTTGTGATGTTTCCATGGTTTGTGTTTTTCTTGTCTACACAACCTCCCTTGCAGTAACCATGTTTTTTTTTTTTTTTTTGTTGCATTGATTACCATAACCATAGTTTTACTAAAAATACCATGGTTAAACTATGGTTAGTGTAGCAAGACCATGGTTAATTTGTGGTTACCATGGTTTAACTATAATACCCATGTTTTTTTGGGGGTTTTTTTGGTGGTTAAACCATGGTTAATTTTCATAAGGTCAAATGTAAAAAGATTGGTTTATTTGTGTACATGTGTGTCTATGCATTTTTGTATTAATGTATTTATCTGTATCTGTAAAAGCGTTTTTAAACGTACCGACATCAGATCTTTCTTCCCCATCTGTTGACTGATACAGAGTTCCTACAGATGTCCTGCTCTAACACAGAACCTTTGTCTAGTGGGTGATAAATGAACGCATTTCATAGTAATCGCGCTTGAGTTCTCATCGTGCTGTCCAGTGAACGGTCGTGATTATTTCAGATAGCGACCGATAGGCGGCGCTCTTCACTCATTGAAACAACATTAATCTCACTGTTACTGCACATCCAACATCTAATGCACCTAAATAACTCTCATAACACCAGTGAAGTCGAGTTGTCTCAGTCGAAATAATTGGGAAAAGTAGATAAAAATGAATCCTCACTGATATGTTTACTTTGTGCATCATAATCACAATCATCTGCTCGTCCACAAACCCGAATGAGCTGCTTAAATCAGCTCAGTATAAACTAGATTCATGAACGCGATTTAAACACAGAAAAACAATTATTTGTTTTCATGTATTATTATTAGTAGTAGTAGTAGTTTTATTCGTTTATTTTTAAGATCAAACTATGGGCTAATCTATAATAAATTAGGCCTACCGAAAAAAAAGTCATTGTCAAAGTAAAGAAAAAAAGGCTGCTTTATTTATATTTATTATTTTTCACAGATGAAATAACATTGCGGCAAACCACATCATTCATAATCCTACATACATTTAAATACATTCTGATCAGATGATTATGATCATGTTTGTCGTCTGTAAACAGAGGCTACCAATTTTTTTTGCATTACGTTACCTTTTTTTGTACCTGTTGCGTTAATTTATTAAATGAATTAGGTTGCGTAATTACAGCTATTTAAACTTAGCGCTTATGTTGAATATATAAAATATGTTTTTGACGCAAACATCAGCTTATAAATAACCACTGGTTTGGTTTGAAATAATGAACTGGAATTGTTTTAGAAGCAGAAGTGATGAACGCGACTGGAGTTGAATTAAAGGTGTTTTTCCAAGTATTAATGTTTAACGTGAGGTTTATCTGCTGGATCCTCATGACAGATCATTAAATAAATCTGAAACAGTTTGCCTAATTGAGCCGAACAAACACGATTCAATAAGAGCCCTTATCAAAGCACAGTTGATTCAAATATGATTATTCTGTCACGTCATTCAGAGCTGTATGAATCTCCCTCTTCTGTCAAACACAGATGATATTTTGAGAAGTGTTAGGAACCAAACAGCACTGGTTTCTCAAACCCAAACCCCTTTCTCAAACTATCTTCTTTTTTGTTGTTGTTCAGCAGAAGAAAAAGGAACCATACAGGTTTGGAACGGTATCATCACTTTGAAGATGTGATTGAGAAATGAAAGCGTTTCCTCATGTAATCACAGAAAACAACTTGACTGCAAGTGTGTGTGTGTGAGCGTCCGATGCGTGTTGCCATCAAACACAAATAAACACAGTTAAAAGAGTGTGTGTGTGTGTGTGTGTGTGTGTGTGTGTGTGTGTGTGTGTGTGTGTGTGTGTGAGATGGCGGCGGAGGGGCGGGTCGAGCCGTGAAGCTCCGCCGCCCGAACAAGAACAAGAACTCCGAGATCCGGAGATCCAGAGCAGGTCCCGAGCAGATCCGGACTCTCTTGCACGACACTTCTGAAGTTCACACTGTTCACCATGTTTAAACTGTAGTTATGAATTTGAGCTGAAGTTCCTCGCTCTGTGTGGATTTACAGTCGAACTGCGACCTTTGGCATTGTGGGTGAGAGAACAACTTTATTCAACTTTATTAACAGCTCTCATGCAGACATTGGGCTCTGGACCGCATGAAAATGCGCGCTCGACACGGGACGTGCTGTAAATGTAAATGAAATATTGATCCTCAGGTTATGCGATTTTATGATTCTGTTATAGTCCAAGAACGAGAATTTAAAATATATATATATATTTCCCCATTGTAAAGTTGGATTGCCGTGATTGTCAACTCTAATCACATCTGGATCAATGTGCAAGAAACGGATATTAATAGAAACACATTCTGTCTTATAGAGGTCAGCGAAATATTCTCAAAACAGTTAATGATCGGTAATTTATTTGACACTTTCTTCATAATAATGTTTAAATGTTTGGGTGACGAGTGAAGGCGGTGTGATATCTTAAGATCTCAGACGCTCTAAACTTTATGTCGATATCTCGTTGTCCTTCAGAGATTTAAGCCAAGTTTAATATTAGGCCTGTTAGAGTCACACTTTCACGAACGATCCGAGGCGTTTGAAACGGGATCATTTCCCAATCAAACAATTGTTTCTTTAGGTTTCATTTCGGCTCGTTTCGTGGTTTTCTGTGATCTAGATTTAGAAAACGATCCCCCCCCCTCATAGAAATATAGTTACAATAGTAACCTGTCTGTTTTAAAAGCGCTTTCGTGACAGACTGTTGAAATATCGACACGGGACAAAAACTTAAGAAAATAAAACTGAAGAATTGAAAACAAAACAAAACAACAACAACAAAAAAATATATACATATACATAGGGGGGAAAAAATTATGACTGCATAAAGAGATGCTTTCCAAAAAGAGAAAAACAGAATAATAATAAAGACTGCAAAATATGCTTTTCCAGGTGTCATAATTTGAGGAAGGAAACAACGAGGCGGTGTTTGATGACGGCTTGGTGTGCTTGTGTTTTCTCAGGATCCTGCTCGAGTTCGGTCCCGAGATGGGCAGCAAAGCTTTACCGGCCCCGATCCCGCTGCACCCGGCCCTGCAGCTCAACTACTCGTTCCTGCAGACGCTCAACACGTTCCCCGCGGCCGTGGATCATCTGTACGGGCTGAGCTCGGTCCAAACCATGCAGATGAATCACTGGACTCTGGGCTACCCGCCCGTTCAGGGCCTCGTGGACCCGCGCTTTCCGTTCTCGGCGGCTCTGCCGTTCGCCGCGCATCTTTTCCACCCGAAACACGGATCGGTGACGCGCGTCGTTCCCGCGCTGCACAAGGACAGACCCAGGTTCGACTTCGCTAACCTCGCGGTGGCGGCCACGCAGGAGGATCCGCCTAAAGTGGGCGAGCTGTCCAAACTGAGCGCCGAGCTGGGCAAACTGTCCCCGGACCGAAAGCCCGCGCGCGGGAGGCTGCCGTCCAAAAGCAAAAAGGAATTTATTTGCAAGTTTTGCGGGAGACACTTCACCAAGTCCTACAATCTACTGATCCACGAGCGCACGCACACGGACGAGCGGCCGTACACCTGCGACATCTGCCACAAGGCCTTCAGGAGGCAAGACCACCTGCGAGACCACAGGTGACCGGAGAGTGTGTGTGTGTGTGTGTGTGTGTGTGAGAGAGAGAGAGTTCTAAGCTGCTGCGTGAGCTGCCGTTCTGACCGAGAACATCCAGCTTGATTCATTCTCGCTTATTTTGCAGATATATTCACTCCAAGGAGAAACCGTTCAAATGTCAGGAGTGCGGGAAGGGATTTTGTCAGTCGCGAACTCTGGCGGTTCACAAAACGTTGCACTTGCAGGTAAATTGTCCTCATCTGTAGCTTCTATGCATGCGAATGACGCTCTGCACGGTTTTTGGAGCTCGCTGAGCTCTTCATTAAATTGTCATGTTTGGGGCTGCAGGCGCATTCGTGCTCGCTGTCGATTACAGACGTGGGCCTGTGTAAATATAACGTTACCGCTGTAAGAATCCTCGTGGCTTTTTCGCTCATCTGGGCCTCAAATGTTGACATTGAAGCATATCTTTTCTGATGGAAAACTGAAGGGAATAATCCTTTGCTTGCTTCAAATCTGAACAGGAATCTCCTCACAAATGCCCCACATGCGGAAGAACCTTTAATCAAAGAAGTAACCTGAAAACTCACCTTCTCACCCATACAGACCTCAAGCCTTTCTCCTGCGGCCGCTGCGGGAAGGTGTTTCGGCGCAACTGTGACCTGCGACGCCACAGTTTGACACACACCCCACAGCAGGACTACTAACTAGTGAACTAACGAGCGCATACGCAAACTCTGATCTCGAGCCTCTGTTGCGGGCGGACTCATGTTTGATGGACGCCGCGGACACGCTTGCACCTAAACAGACTCTGTGAACTCATGTAAATAAAGTTTCTGTTGTTATTTTTATTATTAGCTACCTGCATCTGAACTCGACGTCTTTCGAAATGTGGGAGAATTCATGGTGTAAATAAAGCGGCTGATCTCCTCCTCCTCACAGCCTCAGATGAGCACGGGATTAATAAAATAATATGTTTCAGTCAAAGACAACAAAATGTGAGTGACAAGAGACGGACACAATTATGCTTTAATAAAAGAGTTATGTTTTTTTAAGCTGTGGCTGGACTTTTGTATGAACAAAAAAAACATCTCACTTTCCCCTTTTACGTCTCGTAATAATAACCCTTTATTTCAATATGTAGTTAAATGTCCCGGCATGGTTATCTCATTTTAATGATTATTATTAACAAATTGTCAGCAGTAACCTGTTTAACCGCAGGGCTAGGCTGACCTTTCAAACTAAACCCGAATAGTACATTTACACTATAATACCACGACTGTGTAAAATGTTAGATATAGTTTACGTTTTTCTTTTTAAGAATTAATGACAACTATAATATTTATATTTGTTGGTTACGTCGTTAAAAGTGTAACTGGCGATTTCATTGATATTTCTATGGATGCGAGCTGAACTACAGTGGAGTTTCGGTTCGAGAAGATTTCAGATGTCAAGAACCTGCTCAAGAGCCGCTCAATAACTCACAGAAATACAGACGCTTTTTATTTGATCTTCTCTAATAGAAGGTGTAGCGGACAGTCAGTGTGGTCTGCTCTCATCTTAAAAACACACAACGTGAGGTAATATATTGTGTAGAAATAGTATACAGCCTATAAATAATATAATCATTTAAAAAAAAAAAAAAAACGAATAATGTGAAAAGTAAATGTACAAGCAGAAATACAGAAAAAAAAGATCTTGATTTGGCAGAAGGACGGGTTTTGCGACATTTCAGAAGATCGTTAGAAAAGACGCATCCGGGAAAAAAAGGTCATCTGGAAGTTTGTTGATCGTAAAAAACAAATAATAAAGAAAAAAAAAAGGGTGAATTATGAGCCCGTAAAATCAAACCCTTGAATTAATAACACATTCATTTGTAGACTCATATTATTTCGCATAAACGACTCGATTTCAAAACGTGTAAATCTTATAAATAAAAGAAGACGATCCGTTTTGGAACAGGAAACAGAAATGATTCCCATCAAAGGCCAGTGATAAAATAGTCCACAAAGGCAAATCTCAAAGGAAGGAAACAAAAATAGAACAAATCTGAGTGGACTGGTTTTAAACACACTCCGATCACATCTGCGATTCACAGGGAAATATTAACTCGCATGGGTTCATTGATTCTGAAATTCAACCGTGGGAAAATAGACTGTCTGATGCGGATTTATGTGGGGTGAATACTAAAATAAATAAAACAAAATGTATTGACAGGTTTTTTTTTTTTAATCATTAGTATCAGTGTTTAATAATGGCTATTTAGTATTTATAATAATGATAATATCAAGTATTGCCGTGGTAAGTATCTATTGTCGTTGTTTAATAATTCAGTAGTAGCCCATTTAGCATGTTTAATTATTAGTGTATTGCCAGTATTTACAGATTTTTAGTGTATATTTAATAAATGGAGTTTCGGGAGGATTCTGTCAGAGTTCATAAGCCTCTGGTTACTACAGTCTGGTGACAGTCCTTCAGCAAAGCCTCCACATCTTATAAGAATTAATTCTTGCTCTGTCGCTCATTAAAGTTTCTCATCAGAGCCTCAAACAAACGCGTTTACCGCAGATCACACGGGCCAGCGAACGCCCGAATAATAATTCGTCTTTTGTCCGTTTTTAAATAAGAATTGGGCTATACGGTCGGTGTTGAGTAATAATGAATATTTAATGATGATTCGTGTTTCGGTCACGATGGTTAGGGACCGTTCATACAGAACGCGTTTGAAAACGCCAGGCGCACGGTAACGTTAGTGACAAAACGCAAAATCTCGAGACGCGTCGCTTAAAGGATGAACCTCATTTTACTTTTAATAACGCCATCGCCACCGTCAGTCTTGATATTTAATCAATATCGTTCGTGTTTGAAAGAAACTGACAAAAAAAGTAACTTGACTCAAACTGCCATGACGCGCGGCTTTTACGCGCGCGCGCACATCTGTTTCGCGTCAGCCCTTGTGGCGGAAGTGACGTGTCGACGCAGGCGATGACGCTGTGGCGCAGTGTACGCGGAAGTGATGGAAGCGGGTTGTGTTTGTATTTCTGCCGGAGTCTGACGCGTCGGATGAAGCTGTAAGTGCTCGTTTGTGTGTTTGTGAGTGTGTGACACGCGGACTGAAGTGTGTCGTGTGATGTGGAGACTGACGTTGATCGTGAATGCGCGCAGGGTTTTAGAAACAGCGTTCAAACCGGAGCTTGCTAAGGTGTCAGTAGCTTTAACCCATATGTCAGTCTGTTCGTGTTCATCCGTGTCAGGGAGGAAAGTAAACAGGGCTCAAATGATGTATAAATGCAAATATCAGCCGCTTTCGCCAGGATAAAGGCCCACGTTTGAATCGCTTTTCGAATTAGTGATACACTACCCAACGCTCGTGCTTTTAAATTCCGTCAGAACGTAAGCTGTGATGGAGTGAAACAAATCTGTCATGTTTCACGAAAAACAACATTAGGGTTTCAATGACATGTGGGCTGTTGTCATTTGTAGGTGAATTGTCCCTTTAACTTCTTAAGCACAGACACAGGAATATCACAATGCAAAGGTCGAAGACACTTCTTGTCAAAAGGAGAAATGTCAAGGAATAAATACAAATAAGAATGGTCCAAATGTCTGTCTTGATGGACGTGTGAGGATCATAACTGTCACACTTTTATGAATACAGTGAACTGACTGAAAGATTATCAGAAAAAGATCTAACGAAGTTCAAGAATGAATTCACAATATGCACACGTTCACTCACAGGCTGATGAGACCCGGGGCAACTTTCTGAGCAGCACTGCAGGGCACCCAGGAGAGACACAGGGCCCGCGACCGGTCTAAAGGGTCCAGACAGAGATTTGTTGCCCGTTCTCAATGGAAAACTGCCCAAGCAGCATCGTTTGGCAGCATCACTCAGATAGTCGGCCCGTGTATCGTCAGCCTTACTGTTATGCCGTAAACCAGCAGTGAATGTTTCTTGTGTGGTCATACGTCAATTACGTAAATGATGTATGTTTTACATTTAAAACGGCGGAATTTGACAAAAGTTTAATGGTTTAGCTGATTATTAAAACAGTTAAAAATAGTAAAACAGTTGTGAAATATTAATCTTGCATCGCTTTGACCGTTAAATCTGAAGCGTCAGTGAAGCCCCGCCTCCTTTGAGTTGATTGGCCACATCAATCACTTTGACGTTGACGAGCGCGGTCTGACGCTGAGGGACATTAATTACATCAAATTACGGCATCAAAGTACAGTTAACATTCGCTGATAGTTTCATACTTTGATTACGTACACACCAGTGATCACAGTGGTGGGTTACAGCACTTGCTGCAGATCTTTTCAGGTAAATATATGTGTGTGTTCAGCGATCGATGGATGGATGTGAGCGGCATTAATATGTGCTGTTGAAAATTCTGTCAGATGACACCTGACCAGTCCTGTCAAAGATGTTTTAATAGAAACAGAAATTGACTGTGTGTGTGTGTGTGCGCGTGTGCCCGCAGGCATGACGGGATGTCAGGATGCTGGAGTCGTATGTTTCTCCTCTCTTGATGAGTTATGTGAACCGCTACATCAAGAACCTGAAGCCGTCGGACCTGCAGCTGTCATTATGGGGCGGAGATGTGGTGCTGAGCAAACTGGACCTGAGACTGGACGTGCTGGAGCAGGTGAGAGAGAGTCACAGCATCAACACACGCTCGTGCTGATCTGCGTCTGGGCGAGGGCGTGCGACACTCGGCACAGCGGCCTGTTTCCTGAAGCTTTCCTTCACTCCATGTCCGTCTGTGTGCCGTTTCTGAAGGAGCATTTTAAAATATGATCTGCCAACCAGAAGGACTGAAACAGTCATTTTGCCTGAATGATCTGGACATTTTTATCGTGCTCTATTTTTATTCCTCACGAAAATAATGCACTCAGTATCACCAGAATAGCTGTGACATCTATAATGTCTTCTGAGATTTAATTTATGGTTTTGGTCGATGGTTGAGAGGTGAATAATGTCACATCTTTGTACGAAGTTTTTCAAAATGCTTATCATTGGATTCATGGAGTGAACCTTTAAACTCGCTGGCAGTTGCTTATAGTCCCTACAGTTTGAGGGATGTTACTCCTCGTTGATATGTCAAACGATGCACGGAATGATTTTTATCTTTTATATTTACAGAATGAAATGATTAAATAATGCAGTAATATGATTAATATCGGTGAGACTGGGAATCACAGTCACTAAAAGGAGAAAAGTTTCATTTGACAGCAATTGCGTCTGATGACATTAATGTGAGGAACCGTTTTGTTCAGATACATTTTAGGGACACATTTACGCGAGTTTACGCTTGAGTCGCTACAGTCGCCCGGATCGGTGACTTACGGCTGTCCGGCGTGTTCGTGTGAGAAGGAGAGTAATGGACAGCAGGAACGAGATTAGAAAATAGATTAGAAGATTTCTTCTCAAAAGGAGAATTCAGTAGAGGAGACTGAGCAGCAGCGTCTACCTGTTTGCTCATTTCTGAAAAATTGCTAGGCAAACACAGCAGATAAACCAGTTGATTCTGAAATAATTCTGCGCCAGCTGACGAAACACTCCTATTCGGAATGAATATTGATAACCCTTGAATTTAAGCATGCCATTTAATGCAAATCATCAGTTATCATCATGAACTTTATGGACTGTGTGCAGTGACTTGAGCGCCGTGAACATCTAATGAAAATGAGTCCAAATGATATTTTCGGCAGAATTCCTTAGAAGTGTCAGCATTGAGTGTTTTCATAGTGTTTCTTCAAAGCTGTCAGCGTTTCTGAAGGGGTGAAGTGTCTGCTGTCATCTGACGCTCTCACATACATGGAACAGAGTATTTGCTTTGCTTTCTTATTTGGGCAACACTGAGCTTTTGCAGTTGTAATATCTGGAACGGATCACTGTGTCATGTTGTGAGAATGTTTGGCTCCGCACACGCTCTCGGAGTTTGATGCAGGATATTATTAGAAGCAGCTTGGGTCGTCCCAAGCGGGAGTTAAACTTTCTCGAGTGATCTTCAATTAAAGCCACTCTGGAATCCCGTCAGAATGCCTCTGGAAGCGTTTGAGGCCTTTTTCTCTGTGCGAGCTGTGAATTCGTTACTCCTGTGCGATCTGTCGAATTCCTTCATTCATCTTCTCGTGTGTGTTTGCAGGAGCTCAAGCTGCCCTTCACGTTCCTGAGCGGCCACATCCACGAGCTGCGCATTCACGTGCCCTGGACCAAACTGAGCTCGGAGCCCGTGGTCATCACCATCAACACAATGGAGTGCATCCTCAAACTCCGAGACGGAGCCACGGTCAGTGTGCGAACGGAGCTGCTGAGATGCGTGACATGTTTAAAACATGCAACTTACAATGATTTGAAAGTATGAGGCTAGTGTGATTATAATCCTATTCGGTTGCTCACTGAGTACGTCTCGTGGCCTCCACGTGATGTTTGCACAGAAAGGCGTGTGAAGACGGTCCGTGGGGTTGCTTGTAGATCAACACGACCAGTCGTTCCTTCGTCTAGAACAGTTGTAACAGCACAAAAAGGTGATTGAGACACAACACTGAAGCGTTCATGTCAGTGATTGAACAACACTATACATCTATCCCATGTTTCGCATGATTGCGCGGTGTTTTACGGTAATAAAATTGTGGAGATCGCTAATCGACAGCACGTCATAGGCACGGAGGTCGGAAAAGACGTACAGTGTTCCTCGGCGTCGGAAGCGCATGAATGGCCCGCTGTTTTCATGCGCTGGAGCGGCGCTAGCGCGCAGGGAGTCGTCGTGAGGAGGTCCTGAGGCCAGATGGCCAGTTAGAAACACATTTAGGAGGGAAGTCAATTAGAGCTGATTATAGCGGCTTCTGCAGAATAGATCTGGAACATATGCGTGTTTCGCTGCGCTAATATTACCCACCGCCGCAGCTACTGCCGTCTGCGTGTTTCCGCCATGTGGAAACGGTACCGCGTGTTGTGCGCTTGCTGTCGTGCGGCAAGTCGGGACAGGTTCCGTTAAATTCCCAAACAGGTATTTGTTGCAGATGTGTTTCACAGAGCCGACCGGTTCAGAAAGAACTTTTGGAAAATTGCAAATGACATTCAGACAAATTATGCGCTGGTAAAGCTCGGCCCGGAGAGACCCGAAACCAGACGCGGAGCCTGAGAAACCCGGACCGTTTCAGTTTAAGTGACAAATATTTCATTATGTGTTTGCAATTCATGCAAATATTCAAATAAAAGAGAGCAAAATGCAGTTGTGCAAAACGACATACAAATCAAATGAATAGGAATGTAATCAATGTAACTGACATAGAAGAAATAGTCTAATGTCAAAGAATCGACGTTACAGGTGCAGGTGGGAGAGAACGTTGAGTGTGTTTGTGTGTGTTGAGAACAGAAGGAGGTTTGCAGTGTCTGCTGTGAGTTCCTCCGATGATTAATGATCTAATGAATGTAGTTTGTTTTTACAGTTCCTCTGAGCAGCTGAATATGATCCTGTAGAAACATCTGCAGGCGTTTCATGTGCGCGATCTGCTCTGGATCTACAGCGGCAGCAGCACGTCTGCAGCGATGCCGAACGCGCGGCAGTCAGCGAGATGTGCAGACGTGCTGCGTTCGTGCAAGTGTTTGCAGATGTGGAGGTGTGCGAATAATCTTCAGCAGATTCTCAGAGCAGCTCCTCCGAAGTGTGAGCGCTCGGTGTTAATCTCCCTGTATGATTTGTTTATTATATCTGCCGGTGTGTGTGTTGTTGTGTCAGACGTCTTCATTAACACAGCTGGAGCTGATGGAGGTGTGCGCTGTGGCTGCTAAAGGGCTTGTTGATCTTACAGAGGTTGACTGAGTGTGTTTAACTCTGGGACCATGTGATTTTGGTCTCGGGTCAGAGGTCGCCGTGGCTCATGTGGGGGGCGTAGAGGCCGTTACTGATGCAGTAAAGTGAATCTCTCCAGTAAATCAGTGTCTGTTATCAGTGACAAGCGTTCTGGGATGTTTGCGTCTGACCTCGGCGCTGCGCTCGTCTGATTGTTTTAGCTGCATCTTCACCCTTTCATCACAAACACACAGCAGACTGCAGCAATAAATGAGAAATAAACCTTTACTGCTGTTTATCCCACAGTGCATCTGTGCAGAACTCCTCATTCCTTCAGATCCACACACACACACACAGTGCTTTTACCCAGAACTCAGAAACTGTCATAAAGTCTTTCCGTCTGATCTCGTCTCTTCCTCTCTGACGGTGTGTGTAAGGTTGAATGTGTTGTTTCTGTGTGCAGGATGATAATGAAAGCTGTACGTCGAGTTCGACCAATCGCAGCGCCTCTGAGAGCTCTAAGGCCGCGTCTAAACCTCGACGGGTGCAGCAGGCCCCCAGCGACCCTGACCTGCCCCCAGGTGAGTGATGTTGTGAAGGCCGCAGGGCCACGGACCCTCCCTGAGGAGTGGCTCTTATCTGGAAAGCCTCTTAAAGACCCCCATCAGAGCTCAGCACACTGTTTGTTTTCATTAAAGCTCACACACACACGCACACTGAAACACACACGCACAGTCCTGTTTCACTCAGCAGGACATAATTAACCTTTTTGAATGCATTTTTTGGTTGTGATTATCACACATTTATTCATTTTGTGAGTTTTAAAATTCTAATTTTTAATTGGGATTGGCTGCTTCTGCGTGAAGGTGTCAGTGATGTTCAACGCTTTTAATGTTATCAACGTTTTAGCATTTGCAGCACCATCTCGTCCTTACTGTATATGTTTCCATTTTGTCAGGAAGAACGGCCGCAAGCCTTTGCTCCTCATCCGCTGACATGTTTTGCAGTGTAACGACACACCATCAGAATAAAAAAAAAAAACCTGAGCAACCGGCAAAATGTCTCTGCTGATTATGACGCCTTTTCAATCAGATTCGTATTCAGATGATTTGAACTCAAGCTGTCAGTGTTTTAGTTTGTTGCATTGATTTTGTGAAGCTCGGAGGAGGCGGGTCGTTTCTGTGAATGATAAGGCGAGTTAAATCTCACGTGCGGTTGAGCGTGCGTCTCCTGCACATCCGAACGCGTTTACGTCACAAGCGGCAGCCGACGCGTTCCGCGGGCAGGAAGAGGCCGGTGGAGCCTGAGAGCGGCTCTTGGCTCGAGGAGCACATAAAGCAGTTGGTTTTTCCAGCTATTTTATGACTGGAGTTTTTCGTCCCCACGGGCCGCAGCACAGGTGCAGCTGAAGCAATAGTTTATAGAGAGATGAAGGGCGGACGGAGGGAAAGTCGGCCGCTCCGCTGGCTAAATTGGATCCAGAGAGCACTAACAGGGAATGACTTTACGACTGCGAATGCAGGTGCTACACGCACACACAGACCCGCCGCTGACCCGCGTGTTCAACACACACCCACGACTGACACATGGAAAGCAGCACGCAAAAAAAAATCACGGCGACCGCACACACAGACGCTCACGTGAGCGATGCCCACAGGAAATGAAGCGCAACTGCGGACGGTACGGCGACTGGGACCCTTCGGCCCTCGCCGGTGCTGTAAAACACTCATTTGTTCTTCGCCTGATCGCGAAGCTTTTGAGTTTGTCGGATTACGATCCGCGTCGCTCCAGAGCTCATTAATAAAACGCAGCGCTACTCGCACAGGAAGACAAACATTTGAGTTGGACAACAAGGAAAAAGCATTAAAGTTTTATAAGTTGAAGTGGGACTGCGAGCGTTCACCAGGGCTGAATAATGCCATTGGACCTGCGGTTATGACCATTTATAGCTGTATATTTTAATATTTTATAGCTGAAACTCTGGTTTGTAATGTTTTCAGTACTTTGGTGCTTTGTTGAGTAATGACCTTAGACTGTGGATGCTGTTCAACTGGAGCTTCTGGTCGTGAGCTGCTTCCTTCACACACACACGCACACTCATGCACACACCGACCGTCTGCTCAGCTGTTGAATTGTTGTAATGTATGTGCAGCCCTCGTGTACAATTAATCAGTGAGACTGCGATTATAGCTGCAGTGAACTAATCCTGAGTGTCAAGTGTTTTGTTTTGGTGGGTGAGACAAGGGAAAAAAAACGCGAACGTCCCCAGTGTAATTAACAGGGTGCAGACGCTGTGTAAAGCAGATTTATTGAGCGTTTGCGCGAGCGCAGGACTCGACGTGCTCCTGCTGAACTGATTCGGGCACTATGATGGGACGCTGTAGTTTAGTCGCTGTGGTCATTTTCTGTGTGGAATTTCTTCACTCATTAGAGTAAGAGTTTTTCAAGCTGCTGATCAACGTGACGTAAAATCAAAAGTTATATTTTTGGGCTTTTGTAACTTTATTATTCAGATAGGACAGTGGAGAGATGACAGGAAAGTATTAGGTAGAGAGAGGGGAGGGATTGGCGAAGGGCCTCGAGACGGGAATCGACCTCGGGTCGCCGTGCGCGCAGTTGCGCTGTATAACTACAAGGCTATCGGCATAGACTGTGAAATCACTCTTGTAGCGCGGCATATAGACTGACATGGTGTTGTCCCGCGTCACAATAAATCATTGCTTTTATAGAATCAAGGGCAAATCATTTTCATGTGTTTTAGATGTATTTGGTTGTATTAAATGTCTGATTTTTTTGAGCATCTCGTGCCGTGTTTTTTTTTAAGATGGCACTTTTAAAAAGTCTCCATCCAGCTGTTTGTGAACCTCCAAGTGTTTAATTTTTCCTCTCTGTCTGTAGGGTACGTACAGAGCCTGATTCGGCGAGTGGTGAATAACGTCAATATCGTGGTCAATAATCTGATTCTGAAGTATGTGGAAGATGACATTGTGCTGTCGGTCAACATCACGTCTGCGGAGTGCTACACGGTGGACGATCTGTGGGACCGAGCGTTCATGGACATCATCGGTGAGTTCACGTGTTTTCAAGCATATGAATGAATGTAGGGTCAGTGCTGAATAATTTGGGGTGTAAGAGTGTGTGTTTGGGATCATTAGGGGTTGTGGAGGGTGTTTTTGGGTAGGGCAGATTAATAGGTTAGTAACTCTCGGGTCAGAATGGGATCAGTATGCTGGGGCTTTCAGGGCTTTTGTTGATTTTGTAGTTCTGCTTCATAAATATTCCTCTGAATTACAACGGCAACAGGAATGGCAATAATGAATCTTTATTTTAACAACTGCATAAACATGTTTCCTTAAGAGTCAGAAGAGACGACGTGATCCTCTCGTAGGCCGACAAGCACACATACGTTGACCTTCTACCCTTTGAAGTGCTTCTTCAGAGTTGGCTGCTCCCGTGCTGCGTCACGATCTGAAAGAGCAGCTAATAAACCTGACGAACCCTGCCGCCCAGCGTTCACTCTCCCGCCATCTCTCTCTGTTTATGTCTGTCTGTGTCTCTCGCTGCAGCTCCTGAACTGGTCCTGAGGAAGGTGATCAATTTTTCCGACTGCACCGTGTGTTTGGATAAACGCAACGCGAGCGGGAAGATCGAGTTTTATCAGGACCCGCTGCTCTACAAATGTTCTTTCAGAACTCGTCTTCATTTCACCTACGACAACATCAACGCCAAAATCCCCGCTGTCATTAAAGTAAGCGAGCGTGTCTGTCGTGTGTCAGGATGAGGTTTTACGTGATCTCGTGCGTCACTCTTGTTTCTGTGTGTGTGTTGAGGTTCACACGATGGTGGAGAGTCTGAAACTCTCTCTGACGGACCAGCAGCTGCCCATGTTCATCCGGCTGATGGAGCTGGGCGTCGCGCTGTATTACGGCGAGATGGGCGTCCATGGAGACGGCGAGAAAGAGGAGAGCGGCTCGCTTCGAGAGAGCGCCCCCGGTGAGTGAGACGAGCGCCGCTCGCCATTTCTCTTTCTCTTCGAATCGGTTCGTTTCTGAGGCTGAAGAATCGGATCGGACGAACCGAGTGTCTGTGGTCACGATGGTCCTTCTGTGTCCCTGTCTCTCTTCATTTATTTATTGCTTTGGAGACGGTCACGTGTGTTCGGGTCTCAAAGCTTCTCAGGAGAGAAACAGAGAAACAAAGGCTGAGTGAGAGATTTAATTAAAGCGTGTCAGAATCTCTGTGAGAAGACGCTCGCAGTGAGATTACACACATTCCAGCGCGGTGACATCAGCTGATCTCATCGTCTGCCGCAGGTCTGATGGACGCGTCCGATCCGTCTCTGGCGGGTCAGTACTTTCAGGGCGAGGATGAAGATCAAGGCTGGATGTCGTGGGCCTGGTCCTTCGTCCCGGCCATCGTGAGCACGGGAGAGGAGGAGGGCGAGGGCGAGTCGGGCTTCTACACGGACTCACAGGAGTCTGGTGCCGCCCGGCCCCTGCAGAACTCACCCAGAGACCCCGTAGTGTCCGTCGGCTTCTACTGCACTAAAGCCTCCGTCACCTTTAAGGTGAGTGGAAAAAGAAAACAGGAAAATGCAGAGACGAATTCTCATACTAAATACTGATTAATGTATAATGCGAGTGTTTAATGTTGCCTTTGGCATTGTTGATGTACTGTTTCCTAAATACTGATTGTCAGTATTGTTATACATTTAAAGGTGACTTGACTTGACTTGACTATACATTTCGATTTCAGTTGTGTAATAAATTCACTTCTAGGTAGTCAGCCACAGCGCTCCACACCTTCTTCTCTGGCCAGGTCCAGATCTTGGGTTTGTTGATGTTTGCAGAACTCGCCATGCTGTGGATGATGAATATGCTTTATTTTCTGTTTTATATCACTGTCAGTTCAGTGTTTTACTGTCAGATCGTGCCGTGCGACTGTGGATTTATGCTCAGGAGTTTGCTGGTCTGTTCTGGAGATGCTGTCTTCTCAAATCACTTCATGTGGTTTTACAGTCAATCCTTTTTGTCTCTTAATTCATCGTCCACTGAGAATGCATGGGAAAGTTGATGCAGGACTAATTAGTTTGATATTGTTTCTCTGAAAGCATTAAAGAATGCTGAATCTTAAGGTGTGGAGCCTGAGTGATGGGAGATGTGAAAAGTATATGATAGTTTCCCTTCAGCAGACTCACTAGAAAGCGAGCATTGCCAGCATATATTGGAAAACGATGTATGACATCCCAATTACTTGAGACTATTGTTGATTCAAACAGTTTCATTTTCATGAGTCTTTCCCCAATGAATCTGTGTTCTCTGGTCCGGGTAGCTGACAGAGAGCTGCTCCGAGAGCAGTTACTACAGTCCACAGAAGGTGAAGTCTCGTGAGGTTCTCAGTGTGGAGCAGGAAGGAATCACAGTGGAGGTGAGAGAAAGACACGAGTCCGTCGTCAGCTCCCAGATCTCCTCCTGCGCTCACTGACGTCTCCTTGTGTGCGTGTGCGTTTCAGGCTCTGATGATGGGCGAGCCGTTCTTTGACTGTCAGGTTGGAGTCGTGGGTTGTCGTGCCTTGTGTCTGAAGGGCATTATGGGGGTTCGTGATTTTGAAGAGAACATGAACAGAAAAGAGGAGGTAATTCGCACGCACGCACGCACGCACGCACGTCTATCCTCATTGTGTAGTGGTATTGAGTGTGTGTTTGCTGCCGCAGGATGCCGTGTTCTTCCTCTGCGGCGACACGCTGAGTGTTAAGGGCATGACGTATCTGACCAACTCGCTCTTCGACTACCGCAGCCCGGAGAACAACGGAGTCCGTGCAGAATTCATTCTGGATGGAAACCTGCATAGGGTATGAGCTTCATATTCTCTCCCCACCTTCATCGCCCTCATGGTTACAGATGGAAGTGTATGTGTGTGTGTGTGTGTGTGTGTGTGTGTGAGACTAGCACAAAAGTTTAGGTTTGTGTTTTTCAGTTTAATGCATTTACTAAAGAGCTTTATTCAGCGACTTGCACTGCATTCAAGGTGAACATCATCAGTTTTTCATGCTATTGGGAATCGAACCCATGAGCTTTGTGTTGCTAGAGTGGTGCTGTGCTGTTTGAGCTGCAGGAACGCTTTATGAACGCTCTTTTATCTCTCCTGTAGCTCCAGCGGTGCAGCATGACCACAGCGACAGCAAACTCATTCAGTCTGTACTTATCGCTTTGAGTAAAAGCTTCTGCCAGATGAATGAATGTCAGTGTGAATATTTTCTATCCAAGCAGTTTGTGGTGTTTTTTGGGCTCATAGTGTGGATGATCTGATTATAAACACAGTTGCAGTAATGCAGGTGCTGATAGACCAGTGTATTTCTGTGTAGAAGCATCCACAGGTCTCTGATTGGTCATTGTGAATCTGTCACTGAAGACGGTTCTGTGATGTTCTGCTCTTCTTGTGTTCGCAGGAGACATACACAGAGAACGCGGGGCTGCAGCGTTACGGCGCATTCTACATGGATTATCTGTACACGATGGAGAACAGCAGCAGAGGTACCTCTCTCTTTCTGCTGTCTGTCAGCCTGAGGAGGCGTTTGGAGCGACACACTGACGACCGCTGCCCTCGCGCTCACCTCAACCTGTCACGCTGCTCTTCCTGTGCTAGTCTTGCTTAATTAGGTGTCATTTTTAAAAGAGGAGATTTGTAACCAAGATTCAGCTTATTTCGAATATTTAACACCAGTTACAAAACCACAGGGTTGCATTATGGTGCACTGATGCAATGAGAACAACTTACTAAAGTAGTATAAGAGTGTAATGTTGCAGCACTGCTAGACATAACCTGGATTTTAAAATAAATAACAGGATGTTGTGGAATAAATATCGGTGACTGTTGCCTTTTCCACTTTGTGAGAACAGAATGAAAAGAAAAAGGCAAGATTTAGTGTGACTCTAGAATGTTTCTCTTTCTCTCTCTTTCTGCCGTTCTGTCGTTCCGTATCAGCCTCAGATAGCGATCAGAGCGTAAAGCAAACACAGATATCGTCAGCTTTGGCTGTCAGGCAGATGTCTGAGATGCGGATGAGTGTCGCTCCTCCAGCGAAGCTAAAATGACGCTTTCCGTTAGGAATGTCGTGTGAGTCAGAGCGCGTCTGCCCTCGGAGACTCGAACCCGCGACCCTCGTCCACATCAGAGCGCCGCGGAGCGAGCGTCAGCGCTACATAAACGAAACTCAAACCTGCGTCGCGCTCTCTCTCATAATAACTGCAGCGCTGAGGCGCGGATCTCCTCTAATGCTTTAAATCCGGCTAATTTCCCTCCCCGTGTCCTTCAGCAGCGCTGCGAGCTTCCAGATGTTTGATATTAGACTTAATCCAGCCCAGCCTAAATGGGAAGAGGAAGTGACATCGCTCGCTGCACTTTTAATCTCCACAAATCAGGAGGGAATTTGAGCAGCTCATGAACTCTTTCTCCCTCTCCTCCGTCCCTCCATTTGCAGTAACGGGACTCCCACGTTCCCCTCAGCGCTCTGCTTTTATTACATGCGCAGCTGTGTGTGTGTGTTTGTGAAATCGTGATATGATGTTTGTGTGTGTTGGAACATTTGGAATAGTGATCTTTGATAACTGTGTGTGTGTGAGAGAGCAGCTGTAAATCTGTCGTCCTATTAAAGGTGTGTTCACAACGACAGCGATTTGCAGCAACAAAGTGACCTGGAGTCATTCGTTTAGAGCGAGTGAGTGTGTGTGTTGCATCAGCGTTCGCTCTCGGGGTCTCTGGCGGTCAGCTCGCGCTGTGCGAGTCGAGGGCCCTGATCATCTGCTTCCTTTAGGCCCCGTAATCGCACAAACGACCCATAATCCCAGCCTGACATACAGCAGTCGAACAGAAATCCGTCTGTCAGTGTGTGTGTCTGCGTCGAACCGGTTGTTTTGCCTTGTTGTTTTCCAGTTTGCGTGGGGCTGCAGGATTTTCCTGCGCTGCGCAAAGACGAGCCGCCGCTGGTGCAGGAGACGTCGGCGAAGAGGATTGTGGTCGGTCCGTTAGACGTGCAGCTCCACAGCAGTGCCGTCCACCGGATCCTGAAGATGGCCGCTTGCACGTTGGACCACGAGTACCAGCCTTACTGCAAACCGCAGCCAGGTAAAACACACACGCTTACACGTCCGGTAGTCCTCACAGTGCCGCCTTGAGTTTCAGTGTTTTGGGGTTAAATTCTGTTTAAAAGTTACAGATTGTGAAATGAGTAGTTACAAATAAACCTCGCTAAGAAACAAAATTAAATAAACAGTTAGTAATAAATTGAGGAGCAAAAAGCTCATGTCAAACAGCAGATCTCAGAGTGCTCGTGGTTTCTCTTATTAAAGTGACTGAGGTTCCTGTGGTCAGTATTGTGGTTTATTATTATTATGACTGACATCACAGACAGCAGCAGGTCTGTGAGCTGCGTTTACACCATTTAATCTCCGCCTCTGTCTGTCCGTCTGCCTGACGTTCCGTCTGTCTGTGGGGCAGATGTTGTGGAGGAGCGCGTGTCTGTGGTACCGGAGCAGGTTTCGGCGCTGGAGGAGTTTATTCCCACCCGTCAGACCAGCGTGACCCTGATGAGAGCGACAGTCACTGTCCCTGCGGCGGAATACAACCTCCTGCACCTCTTACTTCCTGTTCTACTGGGACACAAGGTGCTAACAACACACACACAGTCTCTCCTCATATACCTTACCTGTATGTGTGTGTGTGTGTGTGTCTTTGTACTACTACATGTGTTTTTACATAGGTCTCGACTGCACAGACGTCTGTCCCACAGTTCCAGCTCTTGCGTCCTCTGCCTGCGCTGCAGCTGCAGTTTGAGCGCGTCACGTTTGAACATTCAGTGCCAATGTATGAACAGGAAGTGACCCGTACAGCTAGCAGCCTGAACCAGCCATCAGATACACTTCTGCACCACTGCTACACACACTGCTACCTGAAGGTACAGACACACACACATACTGTCAGTGTGTTTTAATGTAAATGGACATGACACAGTCAAGTTTGTGTCAGATGAAGCAAATATTGTTATTTTTAAACAATTTTATTATTAATAGTCAGGAGTGTATGAACAGCTGCTTTAATTACACAAAAATAATATTTAAATGATCAGTGTCACTTTGAACGTCTGCTGACATTTCAGTCTGGTTTATGCGTACACACACACACACACCATCGTTTTGTTCTGAACACACTTTTCTCTTTGTGTCTCTTTTAGGTCTTTGAGCTTCAGGCTGGTCTGACTGTAATCGACTCAGAGGGGGTTTTTCAGCCGCTCATTCCCATAATTCCTTCTTTCAGTACTGCTCTCTATGGGAAGCAGCTCCATTTGCCTGCCTACTGGTGAGACTCTTACACACACATTACACACACACACACACACACACACACACACAATGGGTAAAGCGCTTAGATGAGTGTGTCAGTGGAGGGTAATAAATATCCTGTCATTAGCTGAGAGTCTGAGTGTGTGAATGAGAGCCATTAACGCTGTGTGTGTGTGAGTTAGTGTGTGTGTGTGTGTGTGTGTGTGTTCTGGTGTTGGCCGGAGGTGAGGCTGCTCACACGGTACCGATCACCCTTCATTTAAAGAACTCCCCGGAGCCCGGCGGGTCGAACGGCCCGTTTCTGCAGCTGCTTTAGTGTGTGTGAGAGACGCGGTAATGAGACGCAGCAGCGCTGCCTGCTAAACCTGTTACAGCGCGCACATGAGGAGCACAGAGCTCTACCGCCATCAGTGATCAAGGCCACATCACACACGCTGCTGCTTTCAGTTCCTCAGCGCCGGAGTTGAAGGGGTTCGCCGGACGCGCTCACACACGCTGGACGTGTTAGCGTTGCGTTCAGCTTGTTCTGTGTAGGTGAAATGCTGTGCTGTTGTTTTCTGAGGTATGCAGCAAACATCCCATCATGCTCTTGTCATCAGTCAGAATCTGTTGCCGCCCGGATGAACGTCTCACTTATGGAGGAGTGTGTGTAACAGGACGACACACCAGAGCTGTTCAGGGGCTGAAAACCGGAAACCGAAGCGAATAGTTGATTCGTGTTGATCCGATGAGTAGATTTTGTGAGGTCTATGCGGAGTCATGGATCAGGAAATGAATCACAACCTTGGTGTTGTCAAAAAAGCTAATAAAATAATAAAAACAGTATTATTATTATTGCTATAGTAAAATATAAATTTGATTGTATTTCTATTTTAATAATAAATAATATCTGTTATGATTATTATTGTGCATTCACACTGACTGTTCCATTAAAACATCAGTGCCGTCTGATCCTCCTATGGTGGTTCGTCGCCTCTTCCCCTCCCTGATGCGTTTGTGTCCCTGAGTAATGCCGTTTGTCTAGTTGGGCTCGTGTGTCATGTCAGTCTGTGTGTGTGTGTGTGTTTGTGGGTAATGTAACGTGCTGATGCAGGCGGTGTGGAGGTTGAACTGTCACATGTGTAACAGCGGCTGGCGTGAGTCTGCTTCTGATTAGCGCCGCTGTTTGCTGCGTTTGAGCGCGTTTATTTATTAATAAAAACAGGTGCAGATGTTGCGTCGCTGTGATCGCTTTCCCTGAAAACACAGAAATGAAGCGAGTCGCGCCACCTTTCATGACGTGCCAGTGCGCGGTGAACATTTGCTGGGCATGTGCTGGTGTGTTTCCCGTTAGCCCACACCGAACGAGCCGACGTCCGCGGACGTTTGAGACTCCCACGAATCCAGATCAGAGAAACCCCGGGCGAGTGCTGCTGAAGGCCTTGAGCGGCAGTGCTGTCTGTCCCTGACCTCTGACCCCGTCTGAATCCGTGCGCTCGCGCAGCTGCTGCTTCCGCGGCGAGGCCGATCTCTGCTGAACGTCAGCCTCCCGCCTCTGTCAGCCGTTACGCGCCGAACCACCCAGAAGCACTACAAAGCCAGGATGAGAGCGCCGCGAGACGAGCGGTTAAGTGGTTGCAGAGGTGCTGCGAGGAGGAGCGCTTCTCCCCGTCAGAGCTGATCAGAGACACGGAGTCATTACCCAGAGAGCACTGGGCTCCCACACACACGCTGACTGCTCTCAGCTGGAGACGTCACCGTAATACTTTCACCGCCGAGCTTCTGTCGTACGAGCACAGAGATATTCAACAGAATCACTGTAATACTGCACATATTATAGAGCTTTGTATTGTATTATAGAGCGTTACAGTTATATTATATCATTACGTCACCAGTCAAACAAGAAGACACTAGTGAACGTTACAAAGAGCAAACAACTGTTCTATTCATTAAAGTCTGTTTGATTGGAGTGATTCACTGGGATGTTTAGTGAATGATCTGGACGTATGTTGTTGTACTGGTTGTGAGGTGCGGCTTTATTTACTGCTGTAGTAATAGTTGCTTTTGTTCATTGTCATGTTATTTAGGGGCATGATTGATTGATGTGACACGCTCTACATGTGCAGCGATACCATTAACGATCACTGCTTGTGTAGAGAGGGAGAGTGTTTTTAGGGTTTAACTATGATGAAGTCATCTGTCTTTTGTGGTGATATATTTGATCTGTCTCTCACTGATGTCTGTCTGTCTGTCTGTCAGGGTGAGGAAGCCTTCTGTCCCCGTGTGTGAGTGTATGTTCGAGCTTCCGCAGCTGTGTGTGCAGGCGACGCGTGCGCAGGTGCTGCTGCTGCAGTGCATGTATCGCAGTTGGACGCACAGCACAGGAGGCGGAGTTTGCAGCAGCATCAGCGACAGCCTCGTTAGCCACGCCTACAAAACCCCAGGTACGTGCATGTTCACGTGCAACTTTGAAACTCCTTGTGTCTGTTGTGTGGTGAGGTGTGAAGAGCCTGTGAGTATCTGCAGTGTGTGTGTGTCTTCATGGAGGTGTTTCATAATGACTGCGGTGAACTCCAGTGAGGAGCCTCTGTTTGATCACGTCACACTCGTGTGTGTCCTTGTGCTGATGAAGTGTGTTGTCCTTGTGTGTGTCCGTGACATCCAGCAGAGGAATCCGTCTGATATGAGACACATTCGTGGAGAAACAGCTACGTTTGTGTGTGTCTGTGTGTGTGCGCCCATCACATTAGCTGCAGTCAAACACTGTGTGCTACAGCTGCCCTTCATTCAGCAAATTCTCTTCTCTTCTCTTCTCTGCTCTGCTCTGCTCTGCTCTGCTCTCAACATCAGGAACAGAATGTGCCACATGCTTAAATGACACTTTCCAGAATGCAGAAGCCTCATAAACACACACACACACACATATTCCAGATGTGTTCATATGTGCACAACCTCAGATTCTCTGTGCCTGCTGCTTCTGCTGTGTGTGTGTGTGTGTGTGTGTGTGTGTGTGTGTGTGAGTGCACAGGTGCAGAGGTGCACAAGCAAACAGCTGGAGGTCACTGGGGTCACACACCCCATCAAACACCCTAAGGGCAAAACCAGCACACACACACACACACACGCAGCACTAGAAATATATTCTTTTTTTTTTAATGCCGTAAACATGAAGTGTTTATCTTGTTGTTATGTGAATGTGTTTTGTGAATGAGTTCCCATCATGCATCTATGTTGTCCCAGATTACTGAATGAACAAACACACGATGGTGATCTGACTCTGGGGTGTGTTTCAGCAGGTGGAAAGCCCGTGTGTAGCGCTCCTGTGCTGGAGGTGTGTGTTCAGCGTGTGGAGCTGAAGGTGTGTGTGCGGCCGGCGCTGCTGTGTGTTTCTGGGACTCTGGGAGCCGTGAAAATGTGTGCCAGAACACCGGGTGAGAGCAGCTGCAGACATCTGCCTCTCTAACACACACACACACAAACCAGCACACACTCACACACACACGCACGCTCAAAGCCTTTGTTCATAACAGCACAATCCTGTTTTCACACACAGCACAAGTGAGCCTGTGTTTGGTGTATTATTTGTGTTTTTATGGCACATTCCCAGGATTTAGTTCCTTTGAGTCTCAGTGATTTACAACTCAAACATCTCTGATGATGCTGTACAGGATTAAAGAGACTTAACTGTTTGTAGTGCAATGTGTAAAGACAGTGTAATGTAAAATATCTTCATAGTAAGCTATAGTAAGTTATATCTATTTTTAAAAGTGGTTAATGTAGAAAATCTTGCATTTATATTCTGTGCATCTGAGAAAATCAAGATTGGTCTGTTTTTATAATGACCTCTTGAATCTCAGTAATTCAGTCTGCAAATCAACCTGTAGTGTGTTGAACATAACAGCTAAATGTTTGTTGTACATTCAGTGTGTTTTCAATAATGCAGGTTATTAATATGTAATTAATGTTTTACGGTGTGTGTGTATGTGCAGCTGTTTGTGAGGGGCAGAAGGATCACCTGGTCCCGCTGGTTCAGGGTCCGTCCGACACCACGGATCTTCACACGAGCCGGTGGTTGAGCGGGAGCCGTAAGCCGGCGTCTCTCCTGTCTCCTGATCTCCTCCAGGTCTCACTGCAACTCCCGCAGCAGGAGCACGTGCCGAACCCCGGTGAGACCGTTTGCTCGTAATGCATCCATTCTGAAATCAAGTGTGATCATGAGTTTCTGAAGTGTTACACCACTGCTCTGGTCAGACCCTACTGAGCCGTCTACGTAGGGAACATTTTTAGTCCGGTACATGATTTTGTCTGTCGGTGTCTTGAACATCTTTAAACCCCTGATGAAACGTGTCTGCGTGTCTTTAAGCTCCCAGTGAGCAGCTGGAGGAAAAACTCAATAGGTTGTTTAGGTAGAGAAGACAGAAACCTTGAGAGGATCCAGACTCATCTGGAGGAGTTTGTCCTCCTCTGGCATTAAATCAGCATTATTCAGCCGAATGGAGCAGCTCAGTCCTCCGAGACAGTCATTCATATCCATTCACAGTGGCTGTAGGGGAATGGCCGTCATGAGCTGTAGAGTTCAGAGTGTTCATCTCTATCCCTTTACTACTAGTCATAGCAGTAAATAAACATGAATGAACATCGGAAGAAACGGAACGTCTTACTGAAATGAATCGTGTGATCCGTCAAACGGTGTTTCAACTGCCGAAAGATGTCAGTAAAACAGCTTGAGAACAATAATGTCACATAACATCACATCACCTCACATTTAATGACCATAGACTCGAGCTTAAGAATCAGAATCTGAATCAAATGGTGAAATCTGTGTCAGTAGGCGCCATATTGAGATTGAGACGGATGTAGCTGCAGTTGAGTTCATCTGTGTTGAGATCCTGACAGTATGCTAGTTTGAGAGATAAGTTAAGTTAGGTGAGATAGTTGTGGCGGCGCCGCATGTCCTGCACAGATGATCCCAGAATGCATCTGTCTTTGTGCGTGTTTGATATGAGCATCCGATGGGTGTGCTCCAGCGATTTACTGTTTCAGGAGAGCAGACACGGGTAAAAATGAGACATATTTGAGATATTAAAGTCTAATTTAAACAGAAAACAGAGGAATCATTAAAGAGGTGGAAAAGATTCTTCCCAGAATCCTTCTGATCGCTCCTGTCCTCCATCATCCCACCGCAGTGTGAAACAGTGTGAAACTCATCGCACGAGTCTCTGCATGCAGTAAAACCCTCGCCGTTCTCTCTCATTTACATTCATGCATTTATGCACCGCATTCAGGAATCTCTCATCAGTTAAGCTATATAATGAAATGCTATATAATTTTCAAATAATGAAAGTCAGTGGGGTCTAGTGTTGTTTGGTTCACGGTATTCTTCAAAATATCAAGGAAGCCAGTCACTCCTGAACTGGACTGGGGAAAGAGCCACGCTTTGATGGTCTGTTAGAGAAACCGCCTGCCTGCCAGTCAGTTTGTGCATTCGACGTGGGGTTGCTGACGTGTGTTGTGTGTGCTCATAGTTTGTTAGGAGGGATTTCAGCTTGAGTTTGACATCATAAATCATTCAGACTCTCAGGAGGAGCGTTCATATGTGACTCGAGCAGCGCGGGACATCACAGGAGAAATACTGGATAGTGAGTGTGTTTTGGCATCATGTTCATTTAGAGGAGGTTCGTCAGATGATTGCTTGATTGTGATTGGTCGGCGGTGTGATCCTGTCCGAGATGCGTTTGTGTGATTGACCGTGATGTCCTGGCTAGCTGCGTCTGTTAGAGAGCGAGCGTGGAGATGAGACGTGAGAGAGATGCGCTGATACGGTCACATTCAGAGGAACGTTTCAGTGCGTTTCGCTCCAGTACTTCAAGAGATGCTTTATAACGTTATATAGCAGCGCTTGCCTTTAATCTGCCCAGTAATATTTCTAAATGTTCGACGTGTATTTTATGAATTCCGCAATAATCTTTTTCACAATCTCACGCTGAACTCGAGAACCGCGGTCCCGGAGACCCAGATGTGCTTGGAAGCGTTCCCGCTCTTGCGCTCGCTCTTTCCTTGCGTCTTTATCTCCCTTTACTCCTTTCCTGAGCGCTCAAACCTCAAAGCGTTCTTCAAGCTGTAACGTTTAATTACCTTGAAATGACATTTAAATAATTCCCAGGCCCATCTGCATCTCTGGCTCTCGCAGTCGGCATGAAGATGGGCCTCGACTTCGCTGCGCTACATCTGCTTTCCATTCGATTGTTTACCAGTGAATTAAAAAGAAATTCCAATTTACTTAGAAAATGGGAGTTCTGTACTTGTTAAACTCCCGTAGACGCAGACCAATATGTTTCTGTTTAATGAGCCTGAGGTTGGAACACACTAATAAATTAAAGGCAATTAAAGGCGTTGGATTTATCACAAAAGGATCCCGGCCGCACGGCTTTGAAACGCCTCTTTTATGGACATACAGTGATTTTACGCCGAGCGTTAACCCTTCGCTGTACGGCGGGCCGCTCTCGCTCGTTTTCTAGCCGTCCGTTCTGACGTTAGGAGCGACGAGCGAATGCAGCGATTTAGATTCCACACTGCCTGCTGTTCAGAACGTGACACAGCATAAACGACACAGCGGTGACCGTTTTATTCAGTAGTGCGCCGCACGCGTCACCTCATTGCACGTTTAATTCCGCCAGCGGCGTCCACTCACTGTCTTGAAAATGCATGTGGTTGTATTTTTCATTTGTTTTTGTTAGATGAGACTCGCACTAGACGGAGCAGCGGCCGACGAGAAACGCGCTGTACCCCTCAGTCGTCCTGCAGTGGGTTTCAGTCGAGCAGAAGTGCCTCACTACACCTTTAACTTGTGTCACAAGGCAAGTGCATGGCATTGTGGGGTGCAGTATGTCACACAGTGTTGTTTACTGTGAGTATTCCGTGGCATGCGTACTGAAGATGCCTACTGCGGGCTTAGCACGAGCGGTGCGCTTACGGTAGTGTGCCGCGCTCTCGTTGCACATCTGGCAGAAGGAGTTTGGTGGCGTGTGGATTAGTGCAGTGGGGGATGTTGGGTATTTTATGGGTGTGCAGTGCGAGCTGAGGGCTGCAGGTGTCTCTCTCTCTGTCTCCGACTCTCTCTTTTCGTCCCCGGGGAACCGTGAGGCGACTCGAGCTTTATGATGATAGAAAAAGAGCGCAGCGGAGCGGGGGCGCATGTGTTCTCCTCAGGCGCTCATGCAGCTGTGAGAGTTTGATTTATGTCTTTCTCAGAACTCTGGGATTTCAAAATGCTACATTTAATCAAACGCAGGGGTCGATCGCAGCGAACGGCGAAGATGTTCGGCGTAGAGCTGCGCTTGGAGCTGCGGGAACGGCAGAACAAAGGCGCCTTTAATGTGCGTTTCAACAGATCGACTGAGATTACGTACGCATTGTCTGCGGCGCTCGACGTGTTTCTCCTGTTAGCGGAGCTGCAGACAGACGGTTTCATTAAAAGCGCGTCGAGCCGAGCGTCAGAGCTGCAGCTGGGCCGTGCCGCTCCGCGTTCGAGGCGGTAGAATAATGACAGCAGGTGGATCGGGCCTGACGCGGCTTTGATCGCCCCGCAAACACCCCGGCCTGACACCGGATCTCCGGCTGGACGGCTGCGTGGGGCTCCGGGGCCGGCGTGAGTCCGTTAGCTCTGATCTCCGTTAACAGCTCCCACAGTCTCCGCTCCGTGTAAACGCACTCGCGGTTCTGTTCTCCTCAAACCTGCCGCTTTCCAACTTCGCTTCAGTTTGTGTCCTCTGACTGCTATGAATTTGATTAGTTGTGTGTTCTATTAAAATCACATAAAAGACACTGAATGAAGTGACTTAAGATTCAAATATGTAGTGAGACTCGTAAACGCTGCCTGTGATGTCTGTTAGCGGTGGCTTATGCGGTGATGTAGTCTGTTGGGTCATGTTTGGAAGCTCGAGTGGCCCTTTTCTCTCCTCACGGAGGACCACCGTCATTCTGAATGTGTTTAGACCTTCATCTTTCTTGCTGTTGTGTTTTTTGGCTTTCGCGTTCACCTTTGCCTGCTGTAATCTGTTCATCGAGGCAGAAGTGATGTCGCTCGACGTCTCGTCTCCGACCCGTGTGCTGCAGAATCGCTGCGCTGCTGCTTTTGGGTGGCATTTCTTTCTTCAACAGATCGTTGCAAACTCGCACGACTCTCGTAAAACCAAAGAGCCGTTGCATCATTTGGTTTTTTGGACGAGCAGATGCAGCAAGTGGCAGGAATTCATTCTCTCTGTGTTCCAGCATGTGTGTGAGATTTGCTCGTCTATTAGCGGAGGCCATTGGAAAAAACACTGCGTTTGATCTGACGTTTAAGAGACGAAGAATCAGGCGCATCAGGAAACGTTTGTGAGATGCAGAGCGAGCGGAGTCCAAACGGCGGCTCATTAGCTGAATTAGTGGAGTGTGAATGTGTTGAACGTCTCAGAGATGTTCTGACAGCACAACTGGCATGACAAAGTACATGTCGAATTGCAGGAGAATTAAAACCACATAGAGAACAGAGGTGTAGAACAACTGAACAGCTAAAAACGGGATTGAATCAAGAAGATGAAAACGATCGGTAAAAACGTATAGTACTGAATGATTGTGGTACAGAAATCACGTAGCTGACGGATGACCTGAATAATTTAACCTCATCTATTTTCATGTGTAGTGAGGGTTTGGGGTGTGAAGGTTATGCTCTCTGTCTCTCTCTCAGCACTGACAGGCTCACAGCTGGAAAATTGGGCTCTTTCCTGTCAGCTACTGGGTGTAATTTAATTCCCAGGGTGGAGGATTCATTTCCCACAGAGGTGAAGTGACTCTGAAACATTCAGTGTCCAGTGGAAGTTTCTCAGGAGTGACTGAACGACTGCTGCTCGTTACAAATGGAGACAATAGAAGCCATCAAAACAACAAAAGAGCAACATTATAAAAGTGTTGTGACAAGTCCCGGTTAATGCAGTACATGTGGCAAGATTTTATATACATTTAAAATACAGTGTTAGAGGGTCAAGTCATTATTATTTTTTTCATACTTCAAAAGAAAGCAAGTAGATAAAATGGAAATAGAGTTCTAGTGTTCGAGGGTAAACTGTGGATTATAGATTGATCTAGCCACAACATACAGGAAGTTGAATTAGTTTGGCGGTAAAGAATTACAGTTTAGGTGCGTTCCATTCAACCGCAAGTGGACTTCACAGGGTATTTCACCATCTCAAGTGAGATTCCGATCTGAAGGGAGCGAACATGTTCAGTTCAAAGGGCACTGTGTGAACGTCACAGGGAATAAGGGAACATCGCTTCACTGGACGTCACCAGTTAGAACTAACGATGGAGCTGAGTCGCTGAGTTACAATAAATGCTGTCATTATTATACAAACTGTAGTATTTATGAATGGTTATGGCGATGAATGTTACATTTGCATATTGTATTGTATGAACGCTGTGCAGCGACCCCGTCAGTCGGAACGCAGCTTCTAAAGAAAAATTCGACACGGGTGGTGCATTCTGGGAAATTCAGTGCTCTTCCATTCTGCTGCACAAAAGTTGATTGATTAAATACGATGTTGAAACGTTCAGACAGGACTTTGTTTCTTGTTCATTCATTCATTTGTTTCTTGTTCATTCATTCATTTGTTTCTTCATTCATTCAAATGGCAAATCTGCATCCGCTTTGCTAAATCAAATTCAGAAATTGAGTTTTAATTTGATAGCCTCTCTCTGGATTCAGTTCTGTTGGAGCTCAACCCTGCTGGAGATGTGTCGTTTGTGTTCGTCTGATCTCACACTGGCAAACGTCACTCAGAAAGGTTTTCATGTGACATTTGGCAGCACGTGTCGCAGCTGTGAAATCGCGGTTCATATTCTTTAGACTGTCCGTATTTGTGTTTTCCGGCAGCGGTTCTTCTTTCCCAGTGAGCTGACGGCGTTAAATCCACCGCGGCTCTTCGGGTTGTTAGCAGGGCTGTAGTTTGTGATTCTAGCTAACTGATAACTGCGGGTCACATGCGCTCACGGACATCAGCAGGTAGTTTTCTGTGCTGCTGGCGGAACGAATTGGAGTCTCCGTGGTCGAGTGCAGATATCAAAACACGAGGCCGCGTGGGAGGGTTGAGAACCGGCCCTTTCCCATGATCCCTCAGACAGGCTCCTGATCAGTGAAGGTGAGCCGCCGCGGGTTCGTTCCCAGCGCTGCATCTGGAGGAGGGCAAGTCCCTGACAGAAAGAAGGCATTAGCGCTGCGGCGGTGGGTTAATCTGTAATTAATTAAGCTAATTACAGGCCTGTCGTTAGGGCTCGCAGTTCTGCTGGAGTGACGGTGTGTAATTAATGAAGTCAGCCAGTAGGAACACTGTGATGGAATGTGAATTTCTGAGAGGAAGTTTTAGACACAAAGATCTGACAGGATGTTCCCTTTAGGACCACTGACCCCGTGACCTCCACGCCAGAGAGAGAGTAGAGAGAGACACGGCTTCACGTGTGGAACGGAGCGAGTCATTTATGTGTGTGTAGATTGAGCAGGCAGCTGCGTTTTGGATAGTTTGAATGCTGATGTACTGTTGATTAATAATATCGCTCGGGTTAGACCACACCCGCTACATTCAGACCACACCCCCTACATTCTGACCACACCCACTCATTTCAGGCCACGCCTGTTCGCTTTAGTCAGATCACACCCTCTAGATCCATACCACATTAAGCCTACTATATTCAAACCACACCCATAACAACAGTCAGACCACACCCACTGCAAAAGGTTTGTGTGAGAGTTCAGCATTAAAACTGCAGAAGGTAATAGACAGTCCTCATCATGATAAAAACAAGTGTGTGTTTGTGTGTATGTGTGTTCTCAGGGTTGTTGAGAGTCCTTCAGTCTGTCCTGGCATGAGCTCAGGGACCCTGTGTGTGTTTGTGTGTGCGTTACTTTGGCTTTTTAAAGATTAAACTCTTGTTTCTATGAGTGACTCTTTTAACGCTGTAGTCAAACTGTGTGTGTGTGTGTGTGTGTTTTGAGTTCTTGTGTAATGAGTGTGTGTGAGTGGTTTGTGAGTTCTTATGAGTAATTACGGGTTCTGTTTGAAGCGGCCTGTAAAACAGCAGCTCTCTGGAGCACCACAGCGAGAGAGAGTGTGTGAGTGTGTGTGTGTGTGTTTGCTGCAAGAGCTCCTGCGCTGGCTGGTGTGTTCAGTAGGAACTGTGTCTCATTTCAGTCAGGGGAGAGACAGACGGGACGGAGTGAGAGAGAGACAGGCGAGGTGAGGTGAGGTGTTGGCTGCTGCGGTCGGTCGGTTAGTTAGTTGGCTGGTAAACGGTAGTTGTGGGTGGTCCGCAGTGCCACTCTCTCCTGCTCATTTTTAAGTCGTTTGTTTGACACGTTCTGGCCTTAATTTGCACTGTTATTTCCTGCTGCACTTACAGCTGTGAGGACTCCCATCATGCACTGCTCTGCAGCCTCTGTGACCCTCTGGTTTCCTCATGGCATCACTGCCCCCCTGTGGCGGCTTCCCGTGTCCCGCCGGACACCAGAGCACGAGCCGGTGTTTGTTGGTTTGTGACAGTGTGACGGTCCGTCGGATGACGCCGGTCTGATATGTGGGCGTCTGTCATTTTTTATGATCTCTCACGGAGCCGTGCTGCGGGCGGGTCTTGTGTTCTCGGGCTCTAATGGGCTCAGCGTAAACGCTTGCGCGGCTGCCTGCTCTCTAAATAAATAATTACAAAAGCCCATCGAATAGAGACGTCAAACACACGGAGGGTCGTTCTCTACTCAAATAAACCAACGCAGTCTCACTCTAAATGCGCGTGTCTCTCTCTCTCCATATGTTTCAGTCTCTCTCTCTCTGTAGGCCTGCTGCTGGTTGTAATACATCGGGTTTGTGACTTTGAAGTCGGTTGCAGGATCGAAGTGTCTTTGAATCAGAACGCCTTTCAGCGGCTGCACCGCTCATGCCCCGCCCCTCCACTCAAGCCCCGCCCCTCAGAGGGAGTCGCGCAGCGCTGCGGCGTGATTTACTGCGTTCTCTCAGTTGACGTGTTTGTGTCCTGCAGTAAATCTGACGCTTGTTCCTGTATCTGTGTCTCTCATCTATGTCGTCTCTATAGGAAAGCGTAAATAATCTCTCCTGCGTAACGCTTGTAATTCCAGCTGTATTTCACTCTCGAACAGAAACATCCCACCTCAATTTTAAACCCCATAAACTAGATGAAACCGGTGTAAATCTGATAGACTCACTCAACACTCCTGAACCTGTCTGTCCGTCTGTCTGTCTGTCTGTGGTGCGGGGCTTGACTTCTCTCAGATGTGACCCTGCTTTAATTCTCCTGTATGTTCATTTTCTCTCGTGTCCTGTTCTGACATGTTTTTCGCTCTCAGTCAGACTCTGGGTTCACTGTCAGTTTTGTTCAGAGCTGATGTCGAGGTTTATGTCATATCTCAAGTCGAGTCGCGTGAAATGCCGCGCTGACGCAGCTCCTGCGTTTGTAACGGCGTGAGTCATCTAATGCAGCGGCGCATGTTTCCGCTCGCAGCAGCTGAACTGAATAAGCGGCGCGGTTCAGATGGTGTCCTGCTGCATGTAGGTCTCTGAGTTTCAAGCGCTTGACGCTGGAGTTTATTTGCACAGGGATCCCACTTACCGCTAGGAGGAAGTGAACGGGAGAGATTCAGATTTCACAAGTCAAAGATAAACATGCACCTGATCAGCAGCACACTGCATTACTGCGCCCTGTACGTGAGAACACCAGTGCTTTGAAAACTTATTGGAGTGGTGTTTCTCTAGTTACTTCAGTCATCTGGTCTGACTGGGTTTTTAATCCAGCGCCGCTTTTCACTGTTTGTGTTTGTGATTTTCCAGAAAGGTCACGTGCAGCGCGTGATCCTGTTTGTGTGTGGTTCGCGGTGTGTTTCTGCGGTCGAACGGCTTCTGCTCGGCCCGTTGGTGGAATAAGGTTGCGTGTTTCTGCTTCCTCATGTAAAGACGAGGCGACGATGATGTGATGACGGTCACTCGACACGCTGCGTTTTCTGAAGTTCACTCACACTTGCAGGTGCTCTCTCTGAACCGATGGTTTTCTTACTCCACCAATCACAGAGCAGCATGAGTGTGTGAGAGCTCTGTGATTGGCTGGTCTGGGTGTTGGCATAACATCAAGCAGATGAAAGGCTGAGTGTGTGTGTTGGTTCTCTCAGTATAAATATATTTTTCTCAAGATCTTAAAAAAACGTTTTGATATGAAGACTTACTGACTGAAATGCTTGTTTTAAACAAGTGTGAATTGTAACTATGAATTTCTTTCTTATGAAGAGTGTTTTTTTTTTCTCCAGACATGTGATCTCCTGTAGTGAAGTTTGATGCACGTCACGAACGTCTGCTCTGTTTAGAAATAGTTCACCCAAAAATGATCCTTCTCTCAACGTTTCATGTCTTTCCAAGCCTGTATGTCTTGTTTCCGTTTGTCCATACAGTGACAGTCAGTGAGCTCCATAGTTGTTTGAACCCGAGTGTTTTTCTCATGTGTTTCACAGGAGAAGAAAAGCCATACAGGTTTGGAACAAAATGAAATGATTATTATCAGGATTATGATTTTTGGACTATCACTTTAAACTCTGATAATCATCTGCTCAGCTAATTGACTCTTTGTGTATGCTTGTGTTTGCTGTGAACAGGCCTTCAGCTCTAAACCATGTTGTGTGCGTGTGTGTGTGTGTGTGTGTGTGTGTGTACTTGTTTTTGCTACATTACTTGTATTTGCTACATACCAAATGTCCCCACAAGGATAGTAAAACCTGAAATTTTTGACATTGTGGGGACCGGCCTGCGGTCCCCGCAATGTTAAAAAATGATTAAAAATAGTAAATGATGTTTATCTGAAAGTGTAACGATGCAAACATGTTTTCTGTGAGGGCTAGGTTTAGGGTTAGGGTTGGGTTAGGGGATAGACAGTATCGTTTGTTCAGTATAAAATCTATACAAGTCTATAGAAAGTCCCCACAATTCACAAAAACAAACGTGTGTGTGTGTGTGTGAGTGAGTGAGAGAGAGAGAGAGAGAGAGAGAGAGAGAGAGAGAGAAGCGGTCGCAGGTGTGTGACATTGACTCCAGAGCACATGAATCTCCTCCGCTGCTTGTTTACAGTCTCAGGGCCGGTGCAGACGACTCCTGAAATTACAGGCATTGCTCTGACAGGCGAACGTCCTCACGGCCCTCAGTGTCTGCTACTTCAAAGCGCTCGTCCCCCGTACGGCTGCGTCTTCAATGGCCGGAGGAGCTTTGAAGTGCCGCGCGTGTTTATGATAGCGGAGCCGGAGCGCTGGGCCCGAGCCATGATGGGAAGAGAGCGCTGGGACCGCAGGTGGCCTGGACGCTCTGTTTGTGTGTGTTTCTGAGCGTTATCTCACACGCGGCCTCTTAAAAGCCATAAAGTTCCCTTAATAGAGCTCTTAAAGGAAGAGAAGACACGCCGCTGGACCGGAGAGAGAGCAGATCGGCCTGCTGAAGGCAGCGCCACACAACAGGATGTTGAACATGAGCCTTTAATGCAGTCCCTCTGTCACACACACACACACACACACACGCAAACGCTCGTGCTCATGTTGTGTTCCTCGTTCAGTTCATCCTTTGTGATGCTGGAAGCTGATTGGCTCTCACAGGGCAGCGCCTGCGGGCCTGACATACAAGATCCCGGACGCGTCCAAAGCCGTTCTGGAAGTAGTGGGAGCTCATCAGCGGGACGGGCGGCGCTCTTATCGGATGATTGAGGCGTTCTGATTTACGCCAGAGAATTCCCAGTAAATCCCGAAGGCATGGGAGCCATTACGCGCGCGCGGTCGTGACGGATGACCTCAGCGCTGAACTGTGGGTAAAGATGATTGTTTAAGAACCAGAGAGGCTGATGTTTCATGAACGTTTATTGAAGAAAAATGTTATTTTTGGCTGATTATCAGTTGCTTTGAGCTCTCGTCTGAAGTGATAGTGTGTGCGTGTGTGTGTACTCACACACACTAATAGGCCGGTCCAGCTAATTGATGCTCTTCTCAGTGAGAAGTGAGAGTGAGCGGCGGTTTGTGCAGAGAGCCTGTGTTCAGTGTTTTTGTGTGTGTGTTGTAGGTGCGGTGCTGTTGGTGAGCGTTCAGGGCGTCGCTGTCAATGTGGATCCTGTTCTGTCCTCCTGGCTGCTCTTCCACCCTCAGAGAAGCAGCGCCAGCAGACAGACGCAACAGGTACATCAGTCAGTGTGTGTGTGTGTGTGTGAGAGTGTGTGTGAAGTTGCTGATGCTGAGTGATGCTTGCAGGTTTCCATGGTGATGAAGAAGAGGAGAGAGGATGAAGCATCTGTTGGCAGCACACCACTAACCAAACAACCCAGTAATCAGGCATCAGACTACACCAGCAGTCCTGTGAAGACCAAGACCGTGACAGGTACACACACACGTACGCAGCAAGCCCCACACACCGGGACGCACCATTTGTTCATAGTGTCCGTTTGTTCATTAAGGTTCTGTTTAATAAGAAAAAATGCATTTTCCGTCATGCATGCTTGCAACAGCGTTTCAGTTTTAGTTTTCAAAGTTCTGTTTAAAAGGGATTCGTTTGCTGATGTTTGGTAGATGTTCATTTGATGTCCCATGTGTGTCTTGTTAAAAAGCCATTTGAAACTGCTTTGTATTGTGAAGAGAGGCTGATGAGAATTAAAATGTGTCCCCAACCACTTTTCAGATTCTGCGCCAGTAGTTTTACCAGAGAATTCCCTTTTTATCTCATATTTCAATTGGTTTGTTTTATTTGTTTAATACTTGCTGTATGCCTAAGCTCTTGTCTTTCCACTTGAACCACATCACCAACTTTCACTAGGTTAGTAATGAGAAGCGTTTATAAACAGGAGTTACATTTCTTAATTTTTCTGTTTAATATTTTTTCAAACAAAAATGTAAGATCTGGCCACAAGCACAGCAAACTTGGACCTTTTTTAAACTTTTTTTTTTTTTTATTTAGATAGGACAGTGAAGAGATGACAGGAAAGGGTTAGGTAGAGAGAGGGGAACGGGATCAGCAAAGGACCTCGAGACGGGAATCGAGCTCGGGTCGCCGTGAGCGCAGTTGAGCAGTATATGTCGTGCACTAACCACAAGGCTATCGGCGCCGACTTAAACTAAAGCAGCGTATTTATCAGGAAAACAAATGGTTGAGCGTTTAAGGAGCGTTTGAGGAGTCGCTCTGCTGCTTCGTCAGGTGGTGTCGTGTGGGAGGTTTTGGGCTGGTTTGCATGTTTCTTGTCTGCAGGAGCTGCTCGAGATGGTTTGACCTTCACACTGCAGATGTTGATCATTTCCCAGTGTAATCAAAAGCCTCTCAGAGTCGATGCTTTACTGCAGCGTGGTTTTCATTAACAGAAACACAACACCGGTCTACAGACGCACACACACACTAAAGCTGGTCTTAACTCGACTTCCTTCTCTTTTCTTCCTGCAAATAATTGTGTTTGATTTGTGCAGCTATAGCTGTATCTGTATATACACACACACACACACGATTGACTGTGTGCGTCTTGGTGTATTTGTGCAACAGTGTGCGTGTTATGAACATAAAGAATGATCTAAATCTGTCTGCATTAACACTGTGTGTGTGTGTGTGTGTGTGTAGAGTCGAGGCCTCTTTCTGTTCCAGTGAAGGTTTTTCCATCATCTGAAGAATGTCACGTGAGTCCAGAGGAACACATGAAGAACCTGATAACACACACCTGGAACGCCGTCAAACGCCTCACGCTACAGGTGTGTGTGTGTGTGTGTGTGTGATGGTTGTGAGGTTTGTGTCGGCTGCTGCGGTCACTTCCTGCTGTTCTCTTTGACTCTCGTGTGTCTGTGTCGTTCTCTCTGATTGTGTCATGAGGTATTTTTGTTATATTTGACTCGAGTGTGTTCGCAGCAGCAGGTTGCTACAAAAACTGAAAGCGGATCTGCGCTAACAGACGCCCGTCGCCACGGAAAATCGCAGTAACGCAGGTCCGCTCAGCTGCCGCGCATTAACGAACAGGATATTTTCTCTGTGTTTGGTGAGGCTCACGGGACGCAGCAGATGTGTTGCGAGGAATTAAACTCTGCCGTCAACGTGAACTCGACGCTCGCTCCTTTCACGTCTGATTGTGAAGTTTCCATCAGTGCCATTTCGCCTCGGCCGTTTGCACAAACCAGTTAGACTAGTAATTCAAGTTAACCATTTACTTAAGACTGGTCATAACCAAAGTCCCTTTAAGACGAGTCATTTCACTCGGCGGCCATCTTTGAAACACCTCTTGGGCGTGCAAGTGCAGCTCCACACCAGTGAAATTCAGACTTGTCTCTTATGTTCAAATAACATAAAAAAGCTTGTTTTTGATGCTAGACCAGTGTGCATACGCAATCATTGCAAACGCCGCCTGTTTCAATAGGAACCGGAGCGTCTAACGGCAGCTGCAGCGAGGCGATGACTTTACTAATCAATGATTGGCTCTTTCGTGTAGAGGGCGGGGCTTATTCAGCATATTGGGCATGGCACTTTCTGTCATTCGTATGTAATAGGAGTCTTCCTATATATAAAGTGTTTGTCATAAGGTAATTGGATGTTTCTTTAAGTCATTTACGTGATTGATCTAATTTGAATCTGCAAAGAACCAAAGTAAGGAGTTAGTCAGACTAGTTCTAGTTCAGATCCCTGATGTTATAATCAGACTGTCGAGATCAAACCGACCGTTTCCCCACATTGCGAAAGTGAAGCGTGTGCTGAAATCTGTGACTCTGCGACCTGATTCAGCTTTTCCGTAGATTGTTAAACGCTTACGCTGTCCGTTCCTCTGAGATCCATCTAAACCCACGAGCGTAAGAGCTCGAGACTCGTGTTTGCTGGTGGCCGCCGGCGCTGGAGGGAAAACAAACGGGCACATCAAAAGCCTCATTACGGCAGCGGCCGGCGCTAATGGAGCGTCCAGCAGAAACAAACACACCCGCTGCGCTTTCACAGTTTATTTGACGTGATTACCACCTCCACCGCCAACACCGCAAGAACCGGCAGCTTCTGTGAGTGCTCAAGACCTCCAGAATCACTCTGTGTGTGTCTGATTGTGTGTGTGTGTGTGTGTGTGTGTGCTTGTTTTGATTCTACTTGTTTTGGACCAAGTGTCTTCACTTCTATTGTGAAATACTTTGCCAACCCACTAGTGAGACATTTGACAGGTCCTCACTAGTTAAAAATGTTTACAAATCAGCCGAAAGATGTTGTTGATGTAAGTCTAGTGTTCTGCACATGTTAGTGTGATGGGTGAGTGGAGGGTTAGGAGTTGGGTTAGCTGATAGAAAATATCATTAACCTGATCAACCTGAAAATCAAGGGAAGTCTATGCAATGTCCTTAACAAGATGTGTGTTTGAGTCTGAGTGTGTTTGTGTAAGCGGTGAGGAGACGGCTCATCTCTAACGCTCGCGCGGTCCCTGTGTGTTTTGTGCAGGTGGAGCTGCAGTCGTGCTGCGTGTTCATGCCGTCCGACAGCCTCCCGTCTCCCAGCACGCTGGTGTGCGGCGACATCCCCGGCACCGTCCGCAGCTGGTATCACAGTCAGGCGTGTATGCCGGGGACGCTGGTGCTGTGTCTGCCGCAGATCAGCGTGTTGAGCGCAGGACACCGGCGCATGGAGCCGCTGCAGGACGTCCCGTTCACCGTGCCCAGACCCGTGCTGGAGGAGGGTACGACAGCGGCGCTCTTCACGTTTCTCTCCGTGCGTTCCGAAGCAAGAGAGTGACGCGCGTCTGTGTGTGTGTGTGTGTGTGTGTTTGCAGGCGATGCGTTCCCGTGGACGGTGTCGGTGAGTCAGCTGAGCGTCTACTCTCTCCTGGGACAGCAGCGATCTCTCAGCGTGCTCGATCCGGTGGGCTGCACCTCCACGCTGGCGCTCACCGCACCCAAACTGCAGCCCGAGAGCAAAGACGCCTTCATCATGTGTCTGCATGTGGACCTGCAGCCGGTGCACCTGAAATGCTCCAACCCTCAGGTACTGCTGCGTTTCCCATCAGGCCACTGCATTCTCTAAATAAGGAAAGAAAGAAGTTCATATATGTGCGTGTGTGTGTGTATATTTATACGGTCTGATGTATGTTTTAGTGTTGTTTTTTGTTAATATATAATATTCAGTGTTTTTTTATATTAAATATCAGTCAATGCTGTGGATTCATTAGACGGATTCAATTTATTCTTCATAACAGTGACAGATTCAAACCAGTCAAACCACTGTTCAGATTTGAATCACCTCGCCGGGCGGAAACGTGAACGTCCTTCTGTTGTTGATCTGCACACAAACCCACGATTCACTTGATCCTCTCTGGAAACGTGAGATCCGGACTGTTTGTTCCGAACGCCAGCGCTCGCGTCTGCTCTCGGACGGAGCGTCTCGTTGTTTGGGTCCCTGTGAAATGAATGTTGACGTATCTGAGCGCAGATCTGCGAGCGCCGCTGATTGCCGCGTGCCCGTTGGCTGCCGTTCTCTCTGCGCCGTCGGCTGTGAGCGGAATGTGGCTGAAAGGAAACGCGTGTTCAATAATAGCTGCCCAAAACAAACTGCGGAATCAGAAGCAGAACTGCAGTTGGAAAACCAGCAGGAGGAAAAAATGATTCGCTCGTTTGTGATTTTGTGTACTGAATCTGACCATGATTCTGTGATGTTCTGATGGTCTGCAGGTGTGTGTGTTCAGTGGTATCAATCCTCTGATTTCTGCTTATTTTTCTAAGACTGTGTGTGTGAATCCAAACTGAAGCTCTCTGATCCTGAGAGGAGAATCCAGCTGAACTCCAGCGATGAACTCATGGATGAGATGCTCCACACACACACACACACACACACACAGCGTTTCTTAACTGTTTGTCTAAACAGATGTTGGTCATGTTTTCTGTTATCACACGGTTGGAACTAGTTAGACTCAGCTGCTGTGTTTGAACTAACCGGAGTTTATTTATAGAGCCGTTCAGGCGTCCAGCCAGCGGCTGATGACAGCGATCCGCTTATGAACATGAGCGGCTGATCATCGTGAACTCGGAGGATGTGCTGATGATGCTCTTCTGGAGACATTAGGAAGCGCCGTAGAGTGACGTGACACCAGACGATTGACGTCAAACCGCTCGTTTCGACAAGCTTTTCATTGTGTTATGATTTAGCAGGAAGTTACTCAACATTCATCTTTAATCTGCGGCCCTTTAGAAGCTCTTAATGCGTTCGGTTCGTGTCGTAAATTCGCTAAATTGAAGCCATGAAGAGTGTTAAATCAAGCTCTGGTGTGTCTCAGGTTCAGCTGGTGTTTGGTTTGTGGTGTCGATGGAGTCAGATCTTCAGCGTGTTTGACCGGATGCAGAGCAGAGGAGCTCAGAGAGCGTCGGCCGGATTCCCAGACTCCTCGGCGCCCCCCGCTGGACCCTCGTCACCCGTCCACAGCAGTGTGGGCACCGTCCCGCCGGATACCAGCACCTACAGCCCGTCAGCCGACCTGGGCTCTCCTACAGAGGTCAGAGGTCACACACATCATCACCCACACTTACGGACTGATCAGGTATATGTGTAAGTGTGGATGGGTTACAAATATATATGTTAATTATAAATATATTATTCACACACAGACATAAAACAATTTTGACAACACAAAAACAAAATTACAGATATATAAAAGTGTCATTTGCAAATACATAAAACTATCTTCTTTACTAATATATATATATATATATATATATTTTTTAAATGAATATAAATACGGCAGTAAAATATTTACACGCTCGTAATTTCATAATTGCGTAAGTTTTAATGAAGGATAAAATGTTTTCTGAAACTTACGAAACAAGATGTTTAGAGTCCTGACGAATCAGCATAAAGTGACTCACTACTTCAGTAAATGTTCTCTTGTTGTTTCATGAGGATATAATACTAATTAATTAATTATTATTATATAAATTAATTAATATGAATATAATAATTAATAATAATGTTTATCAATTATAATATAATGTATCAACTGGCTCACTTTGGGGAGTGTGTCGCGTGTGTTTCAGGGTGATTCTGTGCACACCGAGGATCCTGCGGCGTGTGAGACCATGACACTGGAGCAGAAGACGTGCAGCATCAGCGGCGCCAGCGGAAAACTCAGCGTCTGGATGCAGTGGATGCTGCCTAAACTCACACTCAAGCTGTTCTCCTGCGACCCCAGAAACAACGGTACCGAGTGCACAGACACGCGCCGCACACACATACAGATACACTCAACCTCTCTCACAGCACGTCTCAGAACAGTGAGGCGACCTCCGTGTGTGATTCGGCCAAAAACGACCCGTCGCTGCTTTAGCGCTTGATATTTTAAGCAGGGAAAGACAGAGGGTTGAGGAAGGAAAGCGAGAGCAGAGGTGAGACGAGCGCAGCAGGACCGTCTGCTGATCTTGGACCTCCTGTCACGGCCGCGTGACACGCAGCTGCGAGGGAGAGCGGGAGCGGCGCTCTGCGTCGTATGCGGAAGGGAAGCGCAGAACCGCGTGTGAGAGTCGCAGCCCCGGAGGAACGCTTTGAGCTCTCGGCCGCGCCGCTGCCGCTGGTGTTTGTTGTTATTTTTCTTGGGGCTGTTTGGTGCTGAATGGACGTATCGCCTCTTCAAACAGGAAACAGGAAGTGGCTCTGAGCTCTTGGGCCGTGGGGATCACAGCTGCCCGGACGGCAGAACAAGCAGAGATTGACAGAAAACTGACATGATCCTCCGGGTGTGCTCATACACACACACAGAACGAGCAGCTCGCTGACCTCTGACCTTTGACCTGCTGCTGATGCAGAATGAATGAGATGAAGAGCATCTCCTGCTACACATCTGCAGTGTGTGTGTGTGTGTGTGTGAACTGCTTCATTATTGTCACTGTGTATCCAGAGGAGACTGAGCCTTTGACTTTTACACTATATAGAAGTTTGAGTTAAAGAATACACATCAGCTAGTAGTAATTAAGTTTGTTGTGAAACAAAAATGTTATAAACTGAAAGCTCATCAGTGTGACTAGAAGACATTAAGACATTCTAAATATTACTATTACGAATTTCTGTAAAGCTGCTTTACAAGAACTTGTGTTTTATATCAAGATGTACAAATACATGTGTGTGTGTTTCAGAGCTGTGTGTGATGGCAGAGATGGAGGACATGAGCGCATCTGTGGACGTTCAGGACGTTTATACGAAGGTGAAGTGTAAAGTGGGCAGTTTCCACATAGATCATTACAGAAGCAGGTAAGTGCAGCTCACACACACACACACACACACACACACACACGTTTGTTTTTGTGAATTGTGGGGACTTTCCATAGACTTCTATAGTTTTTATACTGACCAAACGATATTTTCTATCCCCTAACCCAACCCTAACCCTTACAGAAAACATGTTTGCATCGTTACGCTTTCAGATAAACATCATTTACTATTTTTAATCATTTTTTAACACAATGTCAAAAATTTCAGGTTTTGCTATCCTTGTGGGGACATTTGGTCCCCACAATGTAGCAAAAACAAGTACACACGCATGCACTCACACAAACGCTCATTCACACACACACACACACACACAGGTTTGAGGTTTACTGTGATGTGTTTGGGAGCAGAGAGAAGCGTGTGGGTCAGAGTGTCGGTGCGGCCCAGTGTTTTCACCCAGAGCTTGTGTGTGTTGTAGGCCTGCTGAGCACTGGCTCTATGGCGGAGTGATTCTGCAGTGCAAGGAGACGCCTGCGGTGAGACCCTGCAGCTCCGGAGCGCTTGTACCGCTAATCTAGAAACGCTCGCCCACGCGCCGCTGCTCTCTGTCCCGTTCCACGGCGATCTAGATCTCAGGCTCTCTTACAAAGTCTAGAGGCAAAAACACGCTGCCTTCGGGGAGAGCGATCCCATCATACACTTCTGGTTCTGTTAGCATGGCTGCTGATACTGATTTCATGATCTGATTCAATATCGATTTATTTGGGAATATTGTAGCTATGTGTAAAATGTTTCTACATTTAGTATAATATTAAATGTTAAAGAGTCCAAACCATTAAAAGCATTACTTTAAACCCAGCCCTACTCACTAGGTTTTGGATGAGAGCCGTGAGACGCTGCAGTCGTTTGATTGTTCCTGGTGTTGGACAGAGAGTGTGTGTGTGTGTGTTTTGGGGAGTGTGTGTGTGTGTTCTCTCACGTTCAGTCCTCTGGTGATTTCTCTTCTCTCTGCTCCCAGAATCCTTTTCACCAGCTTCCAATCAAACGGCAAGCCAATCAGAGCTCTGAACTGACCTTTCACCTCTGTGTTTGTGTTTTCCTCTCGTGTGTGTGCAGTGCTGAAGAGAGCCCACCGCGTGCCGGCCCGTGTGGTGGGGTCGTCCTCTCTTGCACTGAAAAGCTGAACAGACGCACGGTTCTGCTGCGACCGCTCAGCAAGCAGGAGCCTTACAGCCATTTCAGCTTCTTTCCACCTGTAAGAGCCGCTGCCTCTGTTTCCACACAAACGCTGCTTCCGCAGATCTCAGACGCCGGCTGCCGGCGACACCGCGCTTCGTCCGCATTCATTAGTGCGCGAATCAGCCGATCAAAGCTGCTGTAACGGCCCTGGATGTTGAAGGATGTCAATCGAGTATTCTGAGTAAATCTCAGGACGTTAAAGTGTGAAACGCAGACGTCAGCCGCTGTTCGGGATGTCTGGCAGTTTAGTTTAAATGTGGAATATTTGGAAACGTTTCTGATTGAACTAATTATGTTGTTAATATTACGTGTCCCACAAAGGTCGTATTTGTCAGCCTCGTATATATCTTTGAGGTCGTCTCATTTAAGAAACAAATTCACGGAAATGACAGTCGTTTACGCCTCACGAGAAATAACGCTGAACTTTATAACGGCTACTGTTCTTAAACGAGATATCCGTGATGGCGTATGATGCATGAACCCCAATTCAGGAAACGTTGCTACGAAACAGATGTGACAGAATGTGAGTTTCAATTCTGCGCTCGCTCCGAAGAACCCAAAGTGCAGCTGAAGCGAGTGTTGCTGGCAGCGGCCGCAGTCGTGACGTGGCGTCCGTTACCGACGCCTGATGCGCTGCGGCGGCGTCTCTCTGTCTGATCACGAGCGTGTTTGATTACGCGCTGACGCGGCTGTTTTCGTGTCGCTTTGAGTTTGTGTGATTGTAGCGAGCGACGATCGCTCGAGCCTTAACCGTATCTGACCTCTGGCGGCCCTACAGACGGCGGCGAAGGCTTTGGAGGTGTCGCACCAGCAGCACGGCTTCCTGTCGGTGACGTACACGCAGGCCGTGACGCGGAACGTGCGGCACAAGCTGACGGCGCGTCAGGAGCGCGTGCCGGCGTCTCAGCGGCTGTGCGAGGACGGGGCGGACGGGTCGCCGCAGTACCTGCACGAGATCCTGCTCACGGCGCAGCCCTTCGACCTGGTGCTCTCCTGCCCCCTGCTGGTGACGGTGGCACGCGTCTTCCACGTGTCCCCGCCGCTACACCCGCGTCCCCCCATCCGAGAGCACGTGTCCGCCGGGCAGCCGATGAGAGGACACTCGCTGTCGTCCAGCAGCCTGCCGCTCGTCTACGTCAACACCAGCGTGATCCGGATCTTCTGCCCTCTGGAGGACAAGCAGAGCAGCACACGTGAGCACACGTCGCCCTCGCTGCATCTCTTACACATTGGTGATGAGGATGATGATGATTTGTGTTTGTGTTCAGATTCACAGCTCAAGCACAGGAAGGAAGACACAGTTGTGCTGAAGATCGGATCGGTGAGCGTCGCTCCACAGGCTGATAATCCACTGCCACGCTCCGTACTGCGCAAAGACATCTACCAGTGAGTCAGTGTGTGTGTGTCTGGTGTTTTTCCACAGTGCTGGTGTTCACAGAGCAGATCATTGAAATCTTGTGGAGTTGTGCTGAGACTGATGTCACTGGTGTGTGTGTGTGTGTGTGTGTGTGTGTGTGTGTGTGTTCGAGTGAATAGTTGTGGTCTCTCTGATGCTATTCTAAGACGCTCCCACTGTGAGAATCACAACCACAACACTTACATTCACACTCTTTCTCTCACAAACACACACACACACACACACACACACACACACACAGTCACTACTTGTGTTTCATACTGCTGTTCCTCTCATCTGTTTCATTCAGAGGAAAAGCTTCATTAACGGGGCTAATGATCTCTTGAATTGTGGAAAGCGCATAAAAGTGTCTGCAGAAATGTTTCTCATCTGTGTGGATGGAGTGGGTTGGTTATGGTTAGCTCAGGGGCCTGTACCGAGATGGTAGTGTAACAAATTCAGAGTTACAGGATTAGTTTTGAGTTGACAAAACCAAACCACTCCAATCCGGCTTTGTTGTACCAACATGATGCTGATCATCAACTTTCTTTGTCAGCTCAGGCTTTGATCCTGAGTTTGTGGCGCCCGTGCATATGAATGTGTGACATCGCTGGCGAACAGCCAATCACAGGCCTTGGTTAAAGGTTAAAGGTTTTGCTAAAGGTTAAAGGAGAAGTCCACTTCCGGAACAACAATTTACAGATAATGTACTCAGCCCCTTGTCATTCAAGATATTCATGTCTTTCTGTCTTCAGTAGTAAAGAAAGTATAGTTTTTGAGGAAAACATTTCAGCATTTTTCTCCATATAATGGACTGATATGGTGCCCCGAGTTTGAACTTCCAAAATTTAGTTTAAATGCAGCTTCAAAGGCTCTAAACGAGTAAGAGGGGTCTTATCTAGTGAAACAATCGCTCGTTTTTTTTTTTTTTTTTTATAAAAATGTGTATACTTTTTAAGCACAAAAGCTGGTGTCGCACAGGCTCTGGGATGCGCGTCCACGACACTATGAATCATGTCTAAGTTCATCGTCTGTGTTCTCTGGCTCAGAGTAGCGTATGGTGAAAAACTCCATCTTATTTTCTCCTACAACTTCAAAATCGTCTGACATCGTTGTACCTTTTTGTTTGTAAACAGCGTTTGACTTACTTGCACTTTCTTAGTCTTTGCGCGTTCGCTTTGTAAACACTGGGTCTGTAGTTCCGCGTGACCTTTCGTCATGATTCAATATTACGTAGCGTCGTGGACGCGCATCCCAGAGCCTGTGCTACACCAGCTTTTGTGCTTAAAAACAGGGTTTCCGCGGGTCTTAAAAAAATCTTAACTCTTAAATCGCTTTCCCGTGAATTAAGGCCTTGAAAAGGTCTGAAGTCCTAGCAGAAAGTCTTAAATTCATATGATTATGGCATTAATTTTCGTGAGGGATTGTTTCCTCGTGTGTTTCGTTTTAAAATGAAGCCAAGGGGTAATTTCTGTGCTACATGGTTTAGGTCGCTTAATATTCATTAAACAATACGCGCTAGATGGCGGTATGAGCCGCTTCATCTGTCAGTCACACTGTCATTTGAATTTTTTTATAGTAATAAAAATCCTTTAGTTTAGTTAGTGAACAGAAAATATAATTAATACTGAACGCGGCTGCTCAGTGCAGTGTGCCGAACCACAGTCGCATCACAGATCAGATTTTATTTATCACGTAGAGTGAGTGGAGCTGACCGACAAGACTATGGCGGAAGAGTTTCAACGAAATGCAAAAGCGCCTGTTTTAAAAATATTTTGGATTTTGAAAAGTCTTTTCACTTATGCCGTTTATCTAAGGTGATAGTGGAAGTTTCATATTTATTTGGTTCCACCGTGTTTACAGATTTTTATTTATTTAAACCGTATGTGTTTTTTTTAATTTATATTAAGCGTGCAAAGTGTATGCCGTGCTTCCAAGCTTTCTTATTCGTTTTGCTATAAACGTTCTACGTTTCTTATTTATTTGGTTCCACAGTGTTTTTCATTTTTGTATACCTATTTAAACTTTGCGTAAAGTTATTATTTTATATTAGGCATATAGCATGGTATATTATTATTCGTTTTGTTAATAAAAGTTCGTTACGTTATGTTAATGCCGCTAATTTAAAAGTGAAAGTAAAATGCGCAGTTGCTCAAAAAAAAAAAAACCTTTAGTTATTTTCGTAATATTAACATAGACATATACATACATGTACACACATACAGTAGGATAAGCACACGTAACGCGCCACTCCTCCCGCGCCCGCGCCCGCGCCCGCCCTCACCTCAAGTAACTTAGTCTAATGTTTGCGGCTGACTGTAATCATAATAAGCGGTCCGGCGCCGAGAAAAGAAAACGAAAAAAAGGCGAGATGACGCCCGTGTATCACTTTCAGGTGCGTTCATAATCTTGAGAAACGTTTTTGGCTGTTAACGTTAATAACGTGTTTTACTGTCGGTAATCATTTTACCACCACCAACGCACCTGCCTTATAGTTTCCATGGCTTAAAATGCATTAACCGATATAAAGACAATGAGGCAATAATGATCGGTTAATTAAAAATAATCATATGCTTTCATTGAATAAAACTGATAAAATACATATGAAATAAACTATTTATGTACATTACATATTATTACAAATGCCTGCAAAGGACGCCAATAATTGTTGTTGTTACACTTACGGGACGAACAAATCCTTGTTTAATAGTGACCAAATATTTAAATCAAATATCCACTTAATCTTGTGATAGAAATGCTACAGCCTCTATAGTTTCTTCAACAAAAACATGTGGACATCACAACCCTTGCCAAAATTAACCATGGTTTTATCAAAGTAAAACTGCTTAATTTTCTTTTGTGTGTTCTTTGGATGCTTGAGACAATAAAATCAATTAGACAACTGTATTAGGCCTAATATAATCATAGTCATAGGTAACTGTCTAGATCTACAACTGTAATTTATAAATACAATATAATTGCAATTTATTCATTTATTAAAGTTCTATTTTGACCTTGTGTAATAGGTGTGTGTGTGTTTTTTTTTTTTTACTTCCATAATGAGGGAGGGAGCATAACAATACAATTCTGCTTAGGGCACCCATTTGGCCAGCAGCTGCCCTGTTTACAAGCTACTTAAAACTGAAGGAAAGCGAGGAAAAGAGGGAAAACTCAAATGAATTAATAACGAACAATTGCTAGACACTGAATTGCTGTCAATTTGAAAGTGAAAGTAAAACTCGAACTATACTTAGAGAACATATTGCCGTATTGTCTTCCGTTTGATTTTTTTTTCCTTAAATTTTCTTTAGTTGGTCTTAAAAAGGTCTTAAAAAAGTCTTAAATTTACCCTCATAAAACCTGCAGAAACCCTGAAAAAGTATGCAGTTTTTTATTTTTTTTTTAAAAAAGAGCAATTGTTTCGCTAGACCTTTCTTCCTCGGCTGGGATCGTTTAGAGCCTTTGAAGCTGCATTTAAACTACATTTTGGAAGTTCAAAATCGGGGCACCAGTGAAGCCCATTATAAGGAGAAAAATCCTCCACTGTTTTCCTCAAAAAACATAATTTCTTTGCCACTGAAAACAGAAAGACATGAACATCTTGGATGACAAGGGGGTGAGTACATTATCTGTAAATTGTTGTTTTGTAAGTGGACTTCTCCTGAATGATCTTGCTCAATCAGTGCAGTCACAAGTAAAACTTGTGTCTTTGGGTCGCGTCTGTCTGTGAGTGATCATTACAGTGTCAATGCGCAACCGAACTGATCACTGACATCAGCGTGATTCACTCTGGAGGTCAAAGTTCAGCATCTGCCTCAGTGTTCAGTCAGATAATGACCTGCCCCTCCCTGCCCGTCTCTCTCTCTCTCTCTCTCTCTCTCTCTCTGTTGAGCACATGGCTGGTGTCGTCGTGTGTTTACAGGCTGTTTGTGACATATAAACTCTGCGGGAGATAAATGACCGGAGCAATTAAGATGTTGAAATGGAGTTCAAACACGGTGAGTTTGAGCGGCGGCTCGTTCCCACAGCGCTCACAGGAAGCCCGTCCTGCTGTCGACGTGCGGCGAGTTACGGCTCTCAGGAGGCAGAGGAGGCTCTGCGGCGATGATGATGATGATGATGATGATGATTTGTGTACGAGGATATTAAACTCTTATCAGGCTAATGGGGAACAGGCGTGCGGCGTGCGTTTGGCCTGCAGGAAGGGCTGCGCGTCACACCCGAACACGGCCGCCGTGAGTGTGAGAACACGCTCTCAGCTCGCCGTCGCCCTCGTCCCGAGCCTTTCATTTGCGCCCGCGCGCCGCGTCCTCCCGAACGCCACGGTTTGCCTCTCTCTCCGCCGCTGCTCTCGCCACTAATTACAGTCATTTTAGCTTAAATTAAATGCAATCGAATTTGACTGCGGCAGTAAATCTCACCGTGCCTTTACCCAGAATTCTCAGAGCGCGGGGCCGTTTAGCGACGACCGCAGCCGGCGTGAGTCATGATGTCACTGGACGTGTCGTGAATCAGGTGGCGTGAGAATCTCCTCGCAAACACACGCAGACGGCCGCCGGATCTCACCGAAACACAATGAGCACTTATATTTAGCATCAAGATAACGAAGCCTGTTTTTAGAGCTTCAGACAGAAATCATCATTTACTCTCCCTCGTGTCCTTCAGACCTGTGCGCCTTTGTGTCTTCTGTGGAACATAAAAGCAGATATTTTTAAAAAGAAAATGTAAATGTTTTTTATTTTGTCCATGTAATTAAAGTCAAACTTAATAAAAAATATGAGAAGAAAGAAAGTCGTACACGATTGGAATAAGTAAATAATGATCAAATCAGGTACATTATTTTCATGGGAATAGAGCACATTTCAAACAAACCGATGAAGCAGACGTGTGCGTGTGTTGATAGTTGATCGTGTCGTTTGTGATCTGGTCTCGCGTTCAGCTTGAGCTCCTGTGATACTACGAATGTGATCGATCGCCATGGAAACAGCGATCGGTGTTGATGTGAGCGTCTCTCGGTGAAGATGTTTATGAACGCTGGTGAGAAACATCAGATCTCCTCTAGAGCTCGGCACATCTGGAGGCGTTTAGACTCGCAGGCCGTGTTTAAAGCGGCAGCCCAGCGGGCCAGTGCAAATAAACACATCACAACATCACTGCTGATGTCACACACACACACACACACACACAGATCTGATTGCCCACACTGAATGTGTCTGATGAGAGATATGACAGTAATGTGTGTCAGAGCGTGTGTGTGTGTGTGTCCCTCATCAGAGAAAGACATCAGCTACTATATTACACTCTGTGTGTGTGTGTGTGTGTGTGTGTGTGTGCGTGCGTGTTACTGTCCTGCTGCAGCTCTGATCACACCTCACCCTCTCTTTTAGACGGGCGTTGAATCTGGGTGTTCTCCGTGACCCGGGGTCAGAGGTCGAGGACCGTCAGTATCAGATCGACCTCCAGTGCATCAACATGGGCACGGCTCACTGGGACGACCTGCGGCCGGAGCGCGAGGGACCGGCGGGCGGCTCTCCTGCAGACGGCGAAAGGAGTTCCCAGAATCCCGCGCTGGAGTGGAACATGGCCAGCAGGTGGGCGATGTGCTGCGTCTGGAGCGCTAGAGCATTCTGGGTACTTCCTGACTGACGGCATGAGCTCGTTCACACGGATTCGTTCAGTCGGTGCTGGTCAGACAGATGAAGTGAGACGTCTGTCTGATATTGTTTGGAGAGGAAGTGTGTTAATAGCATCTTCGGTCTTACCGGAGGACATGTATGATTCTTTCCGAGACTGTGAACCCACCGCAGTCACGTGACGACTGGCGCTTCCTGTCCTGAGATAAAACGGGAATGAAGGGCTGGATCTTTTTTGGTCAGAGCGCCTCATTTTCACTCTAGAAATCTGTATTTGAGCTCAGAGCTGCGTCTTATTAACCTGTAGCTAACAAATCAGACAGCTTTAGGGATCCCAAACGTGATAGTTTAATAACAGTAACAGTATTAGTTATGTAGTAATAATGATAACGGTAATATTGATTATCATTAAATTTTCAAGTTTTTTTTTACTTTACAGTACAGTAGTTTTATTACAATAGTAATGTATTTCTTATTTACAACTTTTATTATTTTTAATTCTAGTCACCATCACAATAAAAATATGCATAGACACATTATAGACATATTGATATTCTGATTTTTGTAGCAGCTTTACAAACAAGCAAAAAAGCAGTTCTTTAAAAAAAAAAATCACATTTGACCCCATAATCGTTATTTTTATTGACGTCCAGTGAGTTTAAAATCTCCAGAGCAGATCGCACGAACCTAGAGCTCCGACAGCAGAGCGTTCGTGGGACGTTAGCCAGTGTCTCTCTGTGGTCCTGTACTGTCATCTCTGGATGACTGAGGGCTTGAACAGGAATACCGTATGCGGCAGCCTAGCCCAAGATCACATGATCCCCTGACAGGAAGGAGAACGTGTCTGCTAATCGCAAGCGTTAGCCGCGGAGGGTCTCTGCTGTACGGGTGGGTTACAGCGGAGGTCATGTGATCTCTCTGGCACCTGTTCAGGTAACAGGATCTTCAGCGGATACGCTCCAATCGTGTGCCGGCAGTAATCCCAGAGTTCCCTCTGTCTAATCCACTGCCCACCATAAATATTAGAGCGACGCTGTTTGATTGTTTTAATAGTAGCAGATGTGGCACCTTATAAAGCGCCGCGTGTTTGTTTTACTACCCACAAATGTTCTCAGAGATCCGATCGGAGTTCATGTGTGGGAGTGGGAGCGTGGGAGCCTGTGTGTGTGTGTGTGTGACAGAGAGAGAGAGAGAGAGAGTATGAGTGAATGAGTGTGTGTGTGTGTGTGTGTCAGGTAGTGTCTCTCTGTTGTCTGCGGCGCTGCACTGGTTTCTCCTGCACTGAGAGGCGCGTCATTGAGCTGCTGTACATCAGTTCTGCTTCAGTTTCATTTGTTTATATTTCTGATGTTCTGATAAACACCATTAATGATGTTGATTCATGTTTTGAGTTTATACAGTGTAGGACCTGATCCGCTGTGCCTTTGTGTTTGTTTATGAGATATTTCTGAAGGTTTGATAATGTTTTCAGCTCTGTGAGACTCGCTGTAGCTCCGATTGACTGAGTGAGTGTGTGTGTGTGTGTGTGTGTGTGTTTGCAGTATCCGCCGGCAGCAGGAGAAGCGAGTGATCCTGTCTCCGATCATCACGGATTTCTCTGTGCGGATCACAGCAGCTCCAGCTGTAATTTACCGGAAGCCCCTGTCAGCGGATCACGGCGCAGCAGAGGTATGTGTGTGTGAGATGCTCTGTCTTCTGTCAGATGGAAGCGTGTGTGTGTGTCCAGGAAGCTGCAGGACACTGGAGTGTTTTGGGAAGTTTGAGCTGCTGGAGAAGCTGAAGCCGCTGCTCAAGCGAGACAAACAGTTTCTCGGTTTTTGCACAGTAATGCTTTCGCCGTGTGTTTGTTTGCTTCAGCGCGGTGTTGACGTCAGCGCCGCATTTGACCTTAAATACTGAAAATCACTAAACAAACAGCCACTGGTTTCACTTTACAAAAACCTGGACAGAAAAGCCGTCCAGAGACCGTCTGACAAGCAGGTTTAGAGCGTCAGGACGGTTATAGTGTCTGGAGGTTTAAACGTGTAAAATCAAGGGAATAAAAATGACGGTCGAGTCTCTGTGTCTGCAGGAAATGGTGGTGTGCGGCCACAGTCTGGAGATGAACGTGACGTCCAGTCTGGATCTGTTTCTGAGCGCCGCTCAAGTGCAGTTGCTGCAGCAGCTCCTGCAGGCCAACGTGGGACTGACGAGCGTCGACGAAACCGCTGCGGACGTACGGCAACAAACACAAATACGCAACACCCACACACACACACACACACTGCTTTATACAATACATGTGTCTATTGTCTACGAAAGAAAAAGATTACTCTCACGTCGTCTAACAGCTTTTACCTCTTCAGTTGATCTGGGATGACTACGGTTTTCTTCATGTGGAGACACACATGGAATATTGTACATGTTCAAAAAAGCAAAATAACAATATGCGAAACAAAAAAAACAGATCTACAGCTTTGACAAGAGATCATCATAAACCCTGATACACACTCACTGTCTGTCTGTCCGTCTGTGTCAGTGGTGTGAGTGAATGTGTGTATGTGCCGATGTGTGTTTGGTCTCTCCTCTTCCCATCATGCTCTAGTGTTTACAGAGGGGAGGGGCTCGGCGCCTCAATAAAAGCCTCTCACACACACTCTAATGGAACGGCACGTAAAAATATTTACGGCAGCGGCCTGTGTGAGGATGGAGGAGAGCGGCCGTGTCTGTCTCTCTGTCTGATGTGCAGCTAAGAGCGTCTGACGGCGGAGCGCCGTTGACATGCTAGCGCTCAAACGCACACGCGCACATCTGCCGAGTAAACAGCACACGCTCGTCACGTAAACACACACCGAGCGCTGATAGAGCCGCGCACACATACACACACGCGTCAGTGCTGCGCCGCTCTGTGCGAGCGCCTGGGAAACGCGCTGCGTCCCGTTTCTCGTGTCGTCTCGTGTGTGTCTCGGGGCGGCCGTGGGTTTGTGTGGAGGTGAGACGCATCTGGATCTGATTGTGGGAGTGATGTTGGGCTGAATCATCTCTGCCTCCCCTGCAGACCCAGAGCGTCACTACCCAGAGTTCACCTGGGTTCAGGACATGATCTTTAACAGCCCAGTGTGTGAAGAGCGTAAGTCGTGCCAGAGCGCCCTCCAGTGGACACACGCTGCAGAAACGCCCTTCCTTGACATGTTTGTAGCAGCTGCATGAATAATAACATCTGCTTTAAAGGCACAGGCATCTGAGGAAGAGGAGGCTGGGAGGAAGAGGAATTTTCTGGAGCTCACAGCTCAGTCGAGTTCTGTGGAGACGTGTAATGATGTGATCGCTTGTTTGGACTGAAAGTCTCTGGCCCGTGAGTTGTTTTGATTGCCGAAGCGCAGAGATTCCCTCGGGGACGCCGCCGGTCGGCTCCGCAGGTCGATTCGTCGGAGCGCCGAAGCTCAGATCTGTTTTCCAGGGTTCAGATGTTTTGCGTCTCTGACCTGTGAACGGGTTGTATGAGACCTCTCGCTTACACGAGGCTGGAAGGTCGCGCGTGTTTTCTTTCTCCCGCTCGCCGTTACGAAGAGAAGTAACGCGGTTCCTCCGACGCTAAGCGTCTGCTAAGTAGGAGTTCCGCTGCGGCTAATCTCAAATATTTGTTCGCTCTCAGGGTTGGTGTTTTTAGCCTCCCAGTCTGTTATGAAACCGAATCGTTTTCTTTTCTCTCTGTGCTCGCTGACCCCTCGTACCAGAATCAACTGGAATCATTGACAGGCAGTCAAAACAGTTCACCTTTCCGAGTTCAGCGCTGTGCCCGACACCGGCGGCGTGGCACATTCCCCAATTCACCTCAGAAACCCGATCTATTTGAGATCAGTAGCAGCTGAGGCCTGCGCTCGTAACGCTTTGTCAGAATTGGCGTGAAACCCCAGATAAAATCATCAGGCGCAGAATTACATTCGAGAGAAACTGAGGCCGGGCGTCTGACCCGGGGCTCCGGTTTCAGCTCGGGTGCCCGAGGGCAAACCGGGTCACGGTTACGGGAGGGTAACCCGTGTTAACTCGAGACCGGCCCGAGCGCTGTTTGGTTAGGCTGGGCTGAAGAGAGAAAACATGTCTTCCACCTGTGTAAGCAAGATCACATGTTTAAAATAACAGGTGAGGGGCGGGCGGCGCTGCTTACGGACGCTCTCCTCCCGATTCAAACCTGAGGATCGCAGTTGTTGAGCTCCACGTGTAATCAGGAGCCGACGTCCTGCACGTTCTCTGCTCTTTTTTTTTTTTTTTTGGTCTTTCCCAGTGTGTCTAGTTTTCTTTATCATTCACTCTATCATAGTTTTTTCAATTTTTTCTAGTTTCAGTTTATTTGGGTTTTATTTGAGTATTTTACGGCTGCCAAGCTTCAATCCAACTGACACTTTAAAAGTGTGTAACGTTTTGGAATCATGAACATTTATTTTAATTCATGCTCAGTTCTGTCATGTTAGGTTTTATTTTTATTTCAGCAATGGACAGTGTTTACTTCACCATGTTTGCATCCAGCGAATTCCCCGAAAAGCAGCTCTGAATGTGCTCAGGAAGGCCGGACGGTCTGTGTCATTGTTCTGGCGGTCGCTGGTGCTGATGGGAATGTGTTTCTGTGGTAACGCGGTGTTTTGTTCCGTCTGGTGTTCTTGCTGAAGTCACATTTCGAGCGAGCCGCAGCTCTGATGGAGGTGAAATGAAACGGTTCGGTCCGAGCGTCCGGTCGGTCTCGCTGTAAACATCGCGGCTGCCAGCGGCTTTATGCTTCAACGGGCGGCGAATAACTCAAGCGTCCGCCTGCGGTTTCCTCATCGCCCCCCAGAGTTTGTGAGCGCTGCGGTCTCGGAGAGCCACCTGGGCCCCGTCTCTCTGCCTTCGCCTCTCGCTCACCCCGGGGTTCCTCGCGTTGCTGTTTCTCATTGGCGTAACCAAAGCAAAGCGTCGCTGGGGTTAAAGAGCGACTTCATGACCTAATGTTTGAAGTTTAGCTCGCTGAGGGAAGCTGCGTTCTGAAGTCACATTCGCTGTTTGGTCAAAGTGACGTGCTGCAGTGAGCCAGAACTGACCGTAGAGTTTAACTTCCTCATGGTCCAGGTTTCCTGATAAACACGAAGTCTGTTCTGTATTCATCCTCCTGTTTACAGGAGTAAATAAGTCATTTACACTCTGTATGACTGTCTTCTGTGGAACACGAAAGCAGATGTTCAGCAGAATGTTCACGCTGCTCTTTTCCTTACAGGGAAATCAGACGTAGCGTCTGCACCGTATAACTCTGATCCATATGCACTGTATTCTGTAAGTCTTTAGAGGACATTTCCAGTTCATGCAGCTCTCAAATGTCAAACAGGTTTGACACTAGATGTGTTCAGGTCAAAATATCTTCTTTGGTGTTTCACAGAAGACAAAGTCATACAGCTTTGGATCGACATGAGAGTGAGTAAATGAGGACAGATTGTCTTTTAAAGGAGTAGTTCACTTCCAGAACAAAAATGTACATATAATGTACTCACCCACTTGTCTTTCAAGATGTTCATGTCCTTTTTTTCTTCAGTCGATAAGAAATTATGTTTCTTGAGGAAAACGTTTCAGGATTTCTCTCCATATAATGGACTTCAATGGTGCCCCAATTTTGAACTTCCAAAATGTAGTTTAAATGCGGCTTCAAAGGGTTCTGAGGAAGAAGGGTCTTATCTAGTGAAACGATCAGTCATTTTTATAAAACAAGTTGACAGTTCATATACTTCTATAATCCGGATCAATACAGTTAGGGAATGTCCATAAACTCCAGTCTCGTTTTCTCCTCCAACTTCAAAATCATTTTGCATCGCTGTTTTGCCTTTTTCCGTAAGGAGCGTTTGATCTTCTTTGCATGTTCACTTTGTAAACACTGGGTCGGTACTTCTGCAGGAGTTTTTGGACATTCCTTAACTGTACTGAACCGGAGTGCACAGAGTACGCATGCGCATCACAGAGCTGGACAAAATGAGCATTTGAGGTTAAAAAGTATGTTAATTGTCAGGTTTTTTTTTTTTAAAGAAAATAACGGATCGTTTTGCTAGATAAGACCCTTCTTCCTCGGCTGGGATCGCTTAGAGCTGTTTGAAGCTGCATTTAAACTACATTTTGGAAGTTCAAACTCGTGGGCACCATTGAAGTCCACTATATGGAGAACATTCCTGAAATGATTTCCTCAAGGAACATAATTTCTTATCGACTGAAAAAGGAAAGACATGAACATCTTGGATGACAATGGGGTGAGTACATTATATGCAAATTTTTGTTCTGAAAGTAAACTAATCCTTTAATATGTTGTATGAACATTTAATAATGTTGCAGTGATTCATATGATTTTGTAAACACCTTCACTGAAATGATTGTGAATCTGATGTGTGTTTGCATGATGTTGATCTGATATGTTCTGTTGTCAGTAGTTAAAAGTGTGAATGACTGTCATCCTTTAAGTCACCTTTATTTCTGTAGGGCTTTATACAATACAGATGGTGTCCAAACAGCTTCACGGTGACAAACATGAAAATAACAGAATCAACGATGCTTCAGTTCAGATTCTGTGGTAAAGCAGCTCTAAAAGACAGTACTGTCATTATTCAGATCAAGTCTGGTTCAGTGCAGATAGGGCTGAACGCTGTATTTTAGCTCACCATCTCTCACCTGCTGTTGACCCTACGGGTCACCACCTGACCCCTGACCTCTGGAGCGCTGTTCAACTCTCTGTTCTCGCTCTTGTTTTTTGGCGTCGCGTTACATTCCAGGATGAATGCAGTGCAGCTCATTGAACGTGAATGCTGGGTAAATGATGTTGGATTCCCCGTGTTTTTGCCAACAGAACCGGCAACAGTGACTCATCGGCCTCGCCACGGGTCTCGCAGATCTGCGTGTCTGTTTGTTGAATCTGCGCGGCGGAACCGAGCGGGGGGAGAGTAATAGTTTTTCTTTGTTCTCTCCCATGTTTGTAAAGGGACGCCGGAGCGGGTGAGATCGGAGCGTCCCTGGTGTCCGTCGGCTCCTGCAGCGTGTGTTACGCGGGAGAATTAACCCGCCGAGACGCGTCCCTCTCTAACGTCACCGCGGCGGCCCGTTACGCGTCGGGTCGCGACCCGTGCGCGTCTTTGTTGTGGTTGAGCTGCAGAACAGTCGTCGTGAGTTTGGGCTCTCGGGCCTTTGATGCACAGGCGGCCGTCACGTCTCTGAGCGAACGCGACTTCACAGGAAGCAGAATGGGGCCGCGGCGCTTTATGGCGCTCACTTTAAGCGCTTTTGTTTTCTTCAAAGGGAGTCTGAGATTTGAGGAGAACATTCTCTGGCGCTGAGCTCTGAGCACATGAGGTTTCTCATGAGAAGGAACAGAACGCCAGTGCAGCTTCTGAACTGGATCTGACCCTCCATCAGCCGTGCAGGGCTGTGTGTGTGTGTGTGTGTGTGATGCCACGTCTCATTTACATGCCATAAATCTAGTGAAGCCCCGCCCACTCCTCAGATATTGTGAGCTTGTTAATGGTTGGTCTGTTTGAATGTGATTGTTAGATGATCTGTCTGTGTGCGTTCAGGTGTGCGGTCATCAGCCGCATTCGTCCGCGGCCTCTGGTTCGATGGAGAGTTTGTGTGGCGGTAGCGCCCCCTGCGGGCAGGACAGCGGCTTCGGCAGCGACAGCGCCCGTCTGCGGATCGTTCAGATCGAGCGGCAGAGCGGCGCGGGTCAGCACCGCCTCGCCCGGCCGTCGCAGCAGCCCACCATCACCAAGAACCTCAGCTTCATTCCGTTCGACGTGTTCCTCACCGCCGGCCGCATCTCTCTCATGACGTACGCGACCACGCCTGCGTCCAAACCCCCCGCCGACGCCTCCCCGCGGCCGGGAAAGGGCGCGCTCGACGTCCCGGAGGACGAGGCGGTCCGGGGCGGGGGTCTGTCCTCGCTGACGGCCGACGATCTGCTCAACGGCAACGCCGCGGTCGGGCCGACGGGGGTCCTGGAGGGCGTTTCGGCGCCCGGCCGCACGTCTGCGCGGCAGGCTCTGGGCGTGACGGTGGTGAGACAGCCGGGCCGCAGAGGAGACAAAGACTGCAACCTGCAGCCGCTGCTGTTCCTGCAGGTGACGCAGCCGTCCGTCTTGATCAGCTGCCACCATCGCAAACAGAGGCTGGAGCTGTCGCTGTTCGACCTCGCGCTGAAGGGAGTCGCGGCCGACTACAAGAGTCTCGGTGAGTGACGCTTCGCACGCGCTACAGATACAGATAGAGCACGACGACAACCTCCGTCTGTCTCTCTCTGTCAGATGCAGGAAAGTCTCTCCCGGAGGCGTTAGACTACAGCGTGTTTTGGCTGCAGACGGTCGCGGGAGAGGCCGACAGCCGGACCGGCATCCCCCCGCCGCTGCTGTCTGTGGTCGTCAGAGACTTCCTCACTGGACCAGGTGAGTTGGGAGGTAAACAACATTGGAGCGTTTCAATGTATGAGCAAAACAAAGAGTGTCATGTGTGTCATAGTAGTTAGTGTGTGTGTGTGTGTGTGTGTGTAGGTGAACCTAATCACATCTCTCTCTCTCTCTCTCTGTTGTGTCAGAGTTGAAGGTGGATGTCAGTCGGCCGGTGAGAGTCAGTCCCACCCTGGCTAAAATTGAGCAGGCCAAGGTCTTCTGGAAGAAACTCTTTCCTGAGAGGGAGGGCGACGCGCATCCCAGAACACCCGCGGGCTCCGCCCCCCGCTGCAGCGACGCCCCGCCCACCACCGACCTGCTGCTGCGCTCTCTGCAGTCGCCCGTACCCTTCCACAAGATCTCGCTGCGCACGGTGCAGATGGTGGTCAGCGCGGAGATGGAGGCGCACGCGGCGCGGCCCGGTCTGACGCTGTCCGTGTCGGCCATGACGGGCGCGTTGACGCTGAAGAACGCCGTCAAACCCGCAGGTTAGTTGCATACGCGTCGTGCGTTTCCTGCGCTCAGTGATTCGTCTGCTGTGTGTGTGTGTTTCTCTTGATTGGGCCTTTAATCCAGCTCCGCTCCTCTTACCCACAATGCACTGCAGCAGATAATCAGTGCGTTTGTTTTATTTACGTGGCCCGGAAATCCAGTTAATCTCTCTGAGCCTTTAACAGGCCCGAGAGCGAATGTCCGCAGCAGATCTGCACAGGAAGTGGGTTCCCATCATGTGCGCTGGTGTGTGTCAGCACCTCCGTCCCGCAGGGCAGCAGGAGACGCGGATCAGAGTTACAGACACGTCTGATGTCCTGATTTAGGGCTGTGAGGAGCCTCTCCCATGATGCAGCGCTGGGAGTGCTTACCGGGCCAACATGAGGATGATGTTACCAGAGGGCCTGAAGATGACTTAAAATAAGACAAAACAAGTGTTAAAACAAGCTCAAACCGCTGAAACTCCATGACATTTATTTTTGTGATTCACCCCCTCAATGACTGTCTGTTGTTTCTGAAGAGCCATAAAAGCATAGATTAGACTAAGCCGAATCCAAAAATAAGACAGATTGACCCTTGGGTAACAGCTAGTCGGTCAAACTCGTACTTAAGACACTGTCTTAACATAGTTGCTGCGACTGGCCCCAGGATTCTTACAAGCCTTATTTTAAAAATGATTTCTAGGCCTGGAAAAGTCACGGAAATAAAGCAATTCTGAAAATGCAGTGGGTATTTTTCGAATAAAATATTCTAAATATTATAAATACTAATATGATTATAAAATATGTATATGTATATCAGTGGACATTTTGAGCAAATTTTAAATAAATTGATCAAAAAGTTTTCCTGATCCATTAAATCGCCTACAGCTGGAAACGTCAGTGATGTTCATGTCTGTGAGTTTGATCACATGACCATCAGCACTAGTGAGGAGCGTGCGTTCCTCTCTCTCTCTCTCTCTCTCTCTCTCTCTCTCTGTGCGGTTCTCCATGCGATGGGCCTCGTCTCAGCGAGCCAAAGCCGTTCCCTGTGCCCGTGAGCGCGGCCGCCCATCTGCTCAACAGATGCTGTCGTAGAGCTTCTCCAGATAAAGTGATTGTTGAGAATTTTAATTAAAACCTCAACAATTTGCACTTGTTTACTGGATTGGACATAACTGCAGCATGAGACATGCGTCCGGCCGCGAGCCAGACGGACTCTCTCTGCGGCCCGCAGTTTGATGTGCCTTTATTAAACACAGTCGAAACAGAGTTTGGCCAAACGCTGGTAAACAGCAGACGAGGACGTGAGCGTTTGTGTTGGTGTGGAAATAACAGAGCGCTGTGAGTTTCTGCAGTCCTGTGTGTGTGTGTGTGTGTGTGCGCAGAGATGACAGTGTGCGCTCTCTCACTCTCTCTCTTTTCTGAAAGTTTGCATGCTAAAGAAGTTTTTCATGCTACAGACTGTGTGTGGATGCTGCGTGTTGTTGCTCTTCTGGGATTGAGAGTGTTGCATGTAAATCAAGTGAATGTGTGACGCAGGAATATATCAAGTCAGGTCACATTTATTTCTGTAGTGCCTTATTCAATACAGATTGATTCAAAGCAGCTTCACAGTGAGGAAGAGAATATTACAGGAAAAACAGGAAACAGTGTTTATGTTGTAAAATTCATCAGTTATGAAACAAATTCAGTTTCAGCTGTGAAGCAGCTCTACAGACATTGTTGAGATCAACTCAGTTCAGTGTTGATTCAGTTCAGTTCAATAACAGTGTCGATGTTGCAAAGTTATTATTAGTGTCATGGGTTGATTGAATTGAATTAACCCGTCCAGCTCAGTTCAGTTCAAGTTTTATTCTCATCAGATCATAATACTGAATATAATGATACTGAAAATGAATGTTCTTTTAAAACCCACCGTTTTATGTCATAGTAGAATGGCCTTCATACTAGTCTTTATTATTTCATATTAATAGTACTGCTGTTGTAAACCGATGCAAATCAGCAGAGTGGGAGTTTCTGTGTGTGTGTGTGTGTGTGTGTGTGTGTGTGTGTGTGTGTGTGTCTCCTGTGGGAATCGGTGTTATGAAGGTCACACTGCTGCCAGACCAAAGCCACACGCTCCTAAATCTGTCCTGTCGTTCACTGAGCCAAAGATGAGCCGCAGATGAGCGTCAGAACCAGATGGAGACGTGTGTGTCCGTGAATGATCCGTCAGAGGAGGTGAATCTGAATCCTGTCCGTCTGAAACACTGTGAGACACCTGGACGCACGACGGACACGCGTGAACAACAGCGCTGCGCTTAAGACTCGCAAACACGTGACGTCTGATTGTGCTCAGTGATTGCGGAGTTTAAACCCTCCCGGCAGTCAGTCCGTCATGTGACCGAGACCCATCGCACACGACGGTCCTTTCGACGGTGAACACTGATGTGATTTCTGTCTGTTTTCTCTCTCTAGACGGTTTTAAGGAGGTCTGTCTGTCGGTTCAGTGTGAGGACGTGTTGGTGCGGACGTGTGTGAAGGACAGAAGCGCCGTGTTCGTGGGTCCGTTCTCCTGCAGTGCGGATCTGGAGGCTCATTGGTGCAGGCACAGCGGAAGCTCCGCCCCCGACTCACCTGGACCGCCGAGAGTGTTGATTGACATGAAGGGAGGCCTGCTGCAGGTAAGATGTGAAACGCCGCCGCCGTCGCTTCTGTTCATTACTCGACATCCCGTGTCTCTCCACACGCGTGTGGTTTTCTGGCTGCGTGTGCGTCTCTTTCCACATGTGTGTCCTGCATGTGTGTTCTTGTAACGCTTCATATGCAGTCATGCGCTCTGAGTGCTGCTGAACACGCAGAAATCCCCTAATGTTCTGTTCAATCTGTTAGTCAGAGACACACGGACTCATTCTGAGTCAGAGATTCCAGCTGATTCAGGCCAGTCACACGCAGTCACGCACACACACAGAGACGATTCACCAGCCGTGAGACATTTGATTCCCTTATTAATGTGACTGTTTTGCATTAAATGCAGCCAGAGTGTCAATCGTGGAGCAGAAATAATCAAACATAGATGTTGGTGGTCAGGTCAACAGGTTTCAAACTTTGTTAGCAGTCGTTCAGCAGACTCAGCACAGTGCATAATGAACACTCACATGCAAGATGAAATAAATAGGTGAGTGGGCAGATCACTGCAATTTGGAGCAGATCTGAGGTATGACTGTATGTCTGACTGTGTGTGTGTGTGTCTGTGTGTTTTTTCTCATGATCTGTCGTCTGTGTGTCACAGGTGTTTTGGGGGCAGCAGCAGTTTAACTGTTTGTCTGAGATTCAAGAGCAGCTGCAGAACTACTGGAATCAGATGAGCAGGACGGAGGCGGAGTCTAACGAGAAGCCCCTCCTTTCTACGTTGCCACCCACCCCTCGCCCCGCCCAATCAGAACACTCCTCTGATGACCTGCGCACAGGCCTCTTCCAGTACATACAGGACTCAGGTAACACACACACACACACACACACCAGTTATACAGCTTCATATAGCAGTCATAAGAGGGTGTGATTATATCTGTCTGCCTGTCTCTCAGCGTGTCAGAAGCTGCCGTCGCCTCATGAGGTGGTGTTTTGGAGGGAGACGGACGAGTCTCCAGGGGTGATGCTGTGGCGGTATCCTGAACCGCGTGTGATCACGTTCCTCAGGATCACACCTGTTCCCTTTAACACCACTGACGACCCGGACATCAGTACAGCTGACCTCGGGGACGTGCTGCAGGTGAGCGTTAGTACATTCACACGGGGCGTCGGAGGGAGTGGCTGAAGCTTGGTGCTGATGCGACCATCATAGTGACAACGGCCAATTACGTTACTTTTCTGGTGTTGCATGAACGCGATTGGCTAGTGTCTGCACTAGTATATTTGCATAAGGCAATCTGATTGGCTGACACCTGCGTCGCCGCTCGAGGTTGAAAAGTTTTCCGCTAGAAACGCCGGTTGTGCGACACAACGGACCTCGGCAGCGCTCGACGTCACTTCATTCGGGCTGAAGCCCCGTGTGAATGCACCGTTAGCGCTCCTCATGCTGATGGTTGGCATTGAGCTGACCGGACCGTCACAGATGTGCACATGCGCACTAGACGTGTGTCTGCAGGGGTGAATGAATGTGGATTCTCACACACAGAACCAGCTCATATTTCATATTTAATTGTTTTCAGCTTCAATTTTGTTTTATTTTTTCATTTTATTGCAGTTTCAAACAGCCTCCGTTAATTGATTCTGTGATTTGATTTCAGCAGTTTTACAAGAAACACTCATAAAACAGTGCCTGTTGCCATGACGACACTGTGATTTGATTCAGAGAAACAGATTTTACTACAGAGACAGACAGACTGACAGCGTGTTTGTGTGTACCTGATATTACGTTATGAGGACCAAATGTCCTCATTTGACATTTTTTGGTCCTCATAAGGAAACAAGCTTATAAATCACAGAGAATGAAGTGTTTTGAGAATGTAAAAATGCCTGCAGTTATGTGTGAAGGGTAGGGTTAATGTAGGGTTAGTGACGAAAATACAGCTTGAACAGTAGAAAAACCATTACACCAATAGAATGAACCCGTAAAAACATGGAAACCCAGCGTATGTGTGTGTGTGTGTGTGTGTGCATCAATGACTAAGACTTTTCTATTCTTGTCTTTCATTCATTAATTCTGACATACTGAAAGTCTCTCCGTTTGTGTTTTTGCTCAGTTTTATAGCAACACACACTGTATTTCTTGAGTTTTCCTGCAGCAGCTTCTCATGATCATCACATTTATTTCTGTCTGTGTGTGTGTCTGTGTCTCTGTGTGTCTGTAGGTGCCCTGCAGTCTGGAGTTCTGGGACGAGCTGCAGCGGGCGTTTGTGCCGTATAGAGAGTTCAGCCTGTCGGAGAGCAGCGTGTGTGAGTTGACCCTGCCCACTCTGACCCCCGACACACACCAGACTGACCTGGTGACCTCTGACCTCTGGAGGGTGGTGCTCAACAGCACCAGTGATGGTGGAGATGAGAGGTGAGTGTATTATACGTGTGTTTTTTAAGTGTTTTGGAGGTGAGTGTGCTGTGGTGTAACCGTGTGTGTGTGTGTGTAGCTCGGACAGTGAATCAGGTTCTCAGGTGCCGTGTGAGCAGCTGGTGTGTCCCACCGCTCTGGCCGCATGTACGCGTGTGGACTCGTGTTTTGCGCCGTGGTTCGTGCCGTCGGTGGGCGTCTCCATACGGCTGGCGTACCTGGAGTTGCACTTCTGTCACAACCTGGATCAGCTGGGCACAGGTGTGTATCTGTGTGAATGTTATTTGCTCATCTTCATGTCCTTTCAGGAGGGTAAAAGTTATGAGTTGATTAAAAAGACAAATTATTTCAGTCATGAAGATGTACAAATAAAATGAATAAATATTTTTTAAATAAATACGATCAAAATAAAACCCAAATCAAAAATGAATTAAATCTTAAAAATGTAACATTGAAATGAATAATTTTTAAAATAAAAACAATCAAATTATTTAAAATCAAGAGAAGTTTTGTTCGTTTAGCTGCATGTCATGTGACCATTAACCCATTTCAGAGAACTGTGAACATGTTAATGTGTGTATTCTTTAATTCCACTCCTTTTGCAGTGCCGTGCCAGAAGCTCCGCCCCTTCCTGCCGGACAGGAAGTCGCCTCAGGATCAGGAGTTCGCGGTGGTGTGCGTGCGCGAGCCGTACGTGTTTGTGCGTCAGTGGAGCGACGTGATGCAGCGCTGTCACGAGCTCAGCTTCTCGTCCACGCTGAGCTGCCGACTGCTGGAGTATCGCAACCTCACGTACCTGCCCGTCATTCAGCCCGTCGGCCTGCAGGGACACGCCACGCACACGCTCGCACGCTCACGACGCACGCTGCACTGCGACACCACGCTGCAGCCGCTGCGCGCCGCCGTCGGCCAGTACGCCGTTCACACGCTGGACCGAGCGCTGCAGGCCTGGAAACAGGTGAGATGAGACCGTGAGAGGACCAATAATGTGGAATAAACAATTGCTTCTGACAGTTTCTGGAGTTTGTTTGAGTCGTTCACATATAGACCAGTGAGAGCGTCACGCAGACAGAAGCGGTGAGCAGCAGTGACGCAACACGAGCTTCAGCCTTCTCCCACGTCATCTCAGCTGCGCTCACACACAGTGAACACTGACTCGCTGACTAGTAGTGCAACCCCCCCCCCACACACACTCACACACACTCACACACACTCACACACACTCACACACTCAAGGTGTCCTGACAGACAGTCACATGTGCTCAGACAGAGATTACAGGGCTGCGTTATAGAGCTGTTTAACGTGATCTGTCCCAGAGTTCTGCTGGTTAGTGGGTGTGTTTATAAGTGATGGACAGACGGGGACTCTTTCATCACTGTATCATGTGACTGTGTAAATGTGACAGGATTACAGTGTGTTCCTGTGGAGTGTTATTGTGTTTCTCTATAAAATCACACACACTCATCTGTGCTGCCTTGACAACACACACACACACACACACAGTTTACTGGAAACATCTCAACACACTAGTGGCACCTCCAAACTCTGAGTCACACCAACATTTCCCATCATTCTCTCATCTCCCACGGAGCGTATGAGCTGTTGTTGGACCTGTAGTGAGTGTGTGTGTGTATGTGTGTTTGTGACATATCAGGGCACAAATTTGTATAATGACATGGGTATGACATGGGTATTACAAAGAGAGGGTGACTTATGAGGACATTGCCCCATGTCCCCATTTTTCAGAAGGCTTATAAATGAGTTCTTTAAAAAAAAGTAAAAATGTTTCCTGTGAGCGTTTAGGTGTAGGGCAATAGAAAATACGGTTTGTACAGTATAAGAACCGCTACGCCTATGGAATGAACCCATAATGATAGGAATACCTGTGCGTGCGTGTGTGCGTGTGTGTGAACACGCTCGGACACAAGCAGTAGCGTTAAAAGCATCAGACGGTCATGAGATGATGAGTCCAGACCAGCACAGCAACTGGATCTGAGTTCATCAGTTTCCACATCCACCAAATAATCTCAGACTCCAGTGTGAACGCGTCTCACACACGTGTGTGCAGGTGTTGTTCTGTCTGTGGACCATCAGACGTTCACATGAGCAATGACTGAACTGATGTTCATTATGTTTCAGAACGGCATGTTGGCTGCAGAGGAAGTGGTTTTCAGTCATTACGTCATCTGTAACGACACACAGGAAGTTCTGCGATTCGGACAGGTGGACACTGATGAGAACATCCTGCTGCAGAGCAACCAGAGTCACCAGTACAGCTGGAGAACCCACAAATCCCCACAGGTGCTCCTGTCTCTCTGTCTGTCTCTGTGTGTGTCTGTCTGTCTCTCTGTCTCTCTGTCTCTCTGTCTGTGTTTCAGTAATCCTGCAGTTGCAGCTCTTAAACAGTGGCGACTCATTTGTGTGTGTGTAACAGTAAATAGTTGAACACCTGCAGCAGCTCATGAGACGCTTTATGAATGCACCACTGTGTGTGTGTGTGTGTGTGTGTGAGGTAATGCCTGAATGTGAACAGCAGCTTTTGTGCCACACACACACACACACACAGCACTAGAGGCTCGTGGGTTTTTCCCTCTTTATGAACATGATGTGTGTCTGTATCTGGGAAGAGTTTCCTGTTCCTGTGGCCGCAGTCTGAATGTGTCCAGAGACGCTCAGACACGCTGACCACAGCGGCCGCGTCTCTCCGTGTTTGTCTGTCGGTGCGACCGCAGCCTCTAGTGCCGTCCTGACTGTCGTCCTCTCTCGCGGTTCGGCGGTCCGAGGGCGTTTGTCCGGTCTGTCTGGCGCGCCGGCGTTCTCTGTGCGGCTGCGGGTTCGAGTCCTGGTGCTGCAGGACAGGAGAGGATGGCGCAGCGTCTGCTCCGGCTCTTGTTCTCGTCTCTGCCGTTTCTGACGGATGGTTTTTATTACTCTAGTGTTTTTGAGTCACTAAACGCTCCGGCTCTTTTTCCCACTGTGCACTGCGGTGTGGGGGGGGGTGGGGCGTTTACCGCGCGCCGCGTCTCCGCCGGGACTCGTGTGGCATGCGAATGACTTCAGGGCTGTGGACGCGTCTGGGGCGCGTTCGGTATGGAGACCATTAGCACCAATCTGGACGGAATTTGGGCGGATATTTGACTTCCTGTCTGTTCCTCTGGGGGGCGGAGGGGGTTCATCACAGTAGCTGCTGCCAAACCCCTAAAACACACACACACACACACACACACAGACAGAGTTAATGGTCTTAATTACAGTCGCAGTAAACACGCTCACACACAGATAATGAATAAATCTTGCATTTTTAGCGCGTCCTCACGCCTCTTTCACACACTTGCTGTTTGGACACAGAAACAAACTCCTTCAGGCCGCGATGAGGTCATGCGCAGCCAACAGCACATCGAGTCACCGAATTGTGAACGAGCCCCTGGCGGCCCATCGCAATTATAGCTGCATCACACATCCATAATTTCCCAGAGATCAGTTTGAGTTACGGCCGCTGGTGTGCAGGGGTGTGTGTGGGAGCTGCGTGTTTGTGCTGTTTCCCTGGCAATGCAGCTACATGTGAATATCTGCGCTCAGAAACGTCACGTCGACGACCGTTAGCAGCTCTAATGCAGTTTGACGCTCCAGTGCTGCAGATCTACAGATCGGAGGACGGTTTCTCCAGAGGATGCGTTGGGTGTCCGTCGCAGCACATTGCGTAACGTCGTTCGGGTCGCGGCGTATCTCGCGTCCGATCGTCTCGCGGCTGAACTCGAGCGCGTGCGGCGGCCGGCGTTTGATGTGAGGCGAGGGCCGCTGTTATGGCTTCTCCTCGAAGGTCGCGCTCGGCCACAGGCGCTAGAAAATGGGCTGTTGTAAAAATAAAGGGGGTCGAGGCGCTCGGACCGCCGCTTCCTGATGAGTAATACGGCGCAGAGATCTGAGAAATTATGTCATTTCCACTCGGCAGCCCTCTGGAGGAGGAAGATCTGCTCAAATTGACTTCAGCCTTTGATTGGCCGTGTTTTGGTAACGGAATCCACCTTCAAACGGCCGGGAAAGCGCGAGGATCAGGCCTGACCGCGGTCACTGCGCGCCTTGACCCGCACGCTAATTTGTTTAACTCTGCAGTTTGAGTAACGCTCGGGCAGTTCAGAGTGTCAGTGTGATCTCACTGTGACCCAGCAGCCTCTCTGTCAGACTCCAGATTCATGAATGAGAAACAAGAGTTCACACTGCCAACACTTCAGCACTAAACACACACACACACTCATGTGCAGTGAAGGTGGTATTTTTCAGTTAGTTTGGAAAATCAGGATCAAATGAACTCAAATGTGTGTCGGTGTTTTGTCATTGTGTGAGTGTTATTCATATCCTTTCTGTCATGTTTCTCTCTCATGTTTTGTTCTTATTCTGTGTGTTATTGTGTTACTGTGTCTTTGTATGATCATGAGATGATGTTTGAGTGTTTTGTTCATATGGTGGATCAAGTGCTGCCAGACGAGTCTCAGTCTGACAAACAGGTTTAGTGTGTGATGAACAGCAGAACAGAACTCGTTCACTGCAGAATGAGCACCAACACTACTCTCGTTGTGTCAAATCAGATTTCTGTTAAATAGTTTTATTATATATAGAATCAGAATATTATATATCAGAATCACAATGAGCTTTATTGACCAAGGGTGTGCAAACACAAACAATTTATTGTGTTTTTTCTCCTGCTACAGTTTAAAACTTATCTGTTTGGAATAGCTTTTAGTGATTTGATTGTTTGATTTGTATTTTGTATTGTTTTCTATTTTATTCCTTTCCTTTTCTTTTATGATGTATAGTTTCCTTAGGTGTCTTGAAAGGCACCTAAAAATTAGGTATTATTATTATTATTATTATACATCAAATAAGAACAGCAAGATTATTTAAATAAGACTAAGGAAAAAATAAACAAATAAATAATAATAATAATAATGCAGTATACATCTGGAACAGAAGATTTATGTAGAGGTTTGTGCATTTTTTACTGTGTAGACTGTATCCGTCAAAAAACAAGAATATGTATTAACATAATACTTGAGAGAGGGGGCAATAATTAGTCATTACAGACATAGATGCTAATTTCTGTGTTAGCTGTTTAAGCTGGAGATGCACGAGGAGAAAACTTTTTTATGTCTAGATGTTCTAGTGTACAGAGATCTGTAACGTGCAGCTCATTCTAATTGTTTATATATACATACATATAAATAAATAAATAAATAAAAATCTTTGCATACAGTACTTTACACAAGCGTGGCAGAGAATGTGAATTGATACACCTTTATTAAATATGTTGGTTTATTTTGATAGGTTAACTGTTTTTGTGGTGTTCAGGTAAAACTTTTTTTTCTGCACTAAACAACTCATGATAGACAAGATGTTATACAATAATAATTTAATGACAATCTAATTTTGACAAAAAATTGACATTCAACCTATTTTTCAAATTTCCTGAAAACGTCCCAGTGTGACATCCAACGGGTTTTGCCACTTCGCATCACACACATATATATATATATATATATATATATATACATAGACATAAAAATAATAATCATCAATCATAATATATAAAAAAAAAAAAATGCCATTATAAATCACTAATTTTATCAGAAAAAATGTGCAAGCAAATACAGTCTCATCGCCATTAAAAATAAAATGTAAATTGGTGGATGTTGTCGTTTTGGCCGTGCTGTCAGTCCTGCGCTGATCTGATGCTGAATCTGTGTGTGTTTCAGCTGCTGCACATCTGCATGGAGGGCTGGGGGAACTGGCGCTGGGCCGAACCCTTCAGCGTGGACGACGTGGGGACGTTACTGCGAACCATCCAACACAAGGGACAGACGGCCACTCTCATCATCAGAGTCAAACAGCTCACAGGAGTCCAGAAACAAGTACACACACACACACACAGATCAAATCAGTCGATCGCTGACGTGTGATGTGATAAACAGCGCGTCTCTCTGTCTCTGTCAGGTGATCATCTGCGGCAGGCAGGTGATGTGCAGTTTCCTGCATCAGCCCATCGAGCTGCGGCTCGTGCAGCACTACACGGGTCAGGACAGTCAGCCCGTGCTGCGTGAGCGCGTCGCCCGTCTGGACCCGGACAGCAAACTGCCCTCGTTCGTCCTGGAGGACGCGGAGCTGACGGAGCTGTGTGTGCGCGCGTGCGGCGATGACGCCTGGTCGCGGGACGTCTGTCTGGATCACAAACACAGCAGCTCTGTGGTACAGGTGAGTCGCCATCAATAATCGATAATCAGATGGATCGTATTGATTTAAACACAGAGCCTGTCGTTTATAAACTGGAGGCTCCGGATGACAGTGTTCAGTAAATAGATGCCTGTGTTAATCATCAGTAGTGCGGCGTGTGGCGTGATCTGATCACGTCTGATGGGACTGTGCTGTGAGACAGTGGATTGTTTGTTCTTCCTGTGTCCACCCCTGCACTTCCTGTCCAGAGACTCACTGAATGAGCAACATCAGCTGCTGTGTTCAAGCACAGGAAATAACAGATTACAAGCTGAACCATGAGGATATCGTAACCTCTGTGTGTGTGTGTGTGTGTGTGTGTGTGTGTGTGTGTGTGTGTGTGTGTAGGTACCGTGTTCCAATGGATCACTGCTGCATGTCTGGTGCACACGAATCCTGCTAGAGCCAAACACACACATGCAGCAGAGAGTGGTGAGTACACACACACACACACACACACACACACACACATAAGTTTCTCTCATGCATTGATGCTGCACATGTGTGTGTGTTCAGGTTGTGTTCAGTCCTCTCTTCATGATGTGGAGTCACCTGCCGGATCCGGTTCTGGTTCATGTGGAGAAGAGGAGTCTGGGTCACAGAGACACGCAGCTCATTCACGGCCGTGGCCACCAGGAGGCGCTGCTGAATGTGGAGGAAGATCTGACACACCACCTCACCTTCCAGGCCAGGTACACAAACACACACACACACACACACACACACACACACTCTCATCCTGTAATGACACTTAGGAATCTCTTCCTGCGGTCTGTGTGTGTGTGTGTGTGTGTGCGATTATGTGTGTGTGTGTCTGTGGTCAGGCTCAGACAGACAGTCGTAGCCACACACACTCTCTTGTGTTCATCTGAGTGAACCGCAGACAGGAGCTTATAAAGTTCTTCTTCTCGCTCCGTCCTGTTTGTGTTTGAAGCTCCACACGGTGCCTTAGCTGTTCTGTTTGACCCATTACCCGTGATGCACTGGACCTGCTCTCGTTCACACTGATCGTGCGTTTGTGTTCCAGGGAGGAAGAGGACGCGTCTCACTGCGCAGTTCCTGTGTCCACTGCTGTTATCAAACAGATCCTGAGCAGAACGGCACCAGACCAGAACCAGAACCAGAACCAGCAGGACGTTCTAGAGCACTTCTATGGAGAGAAGACGTCCAGCGGCCCGGTGTGGCCCTACAGCAGCCGACAGACAGACAGGTGCACACACACACACACGTCATGTGATGCATTCATTCCTGCATTAAGGTCCATTCACACTAATAACGATAGCTAGATGCGTAAAGTTGTAATAATAGTGTTCATCGCCACAACTATAACAATAACAAAGAGGAACGGTATCACTGGAATCAATTTCATAGCGATGGGGTAAAATGACATCAGCAGCTGCTGAGCACGTGTGTGTGTGTGAGATCAGGTGTGCGGTGGAGTCGGTGGCGCAGTGGGACAGTCCGATGCAGGTGCGTCTGAGCGCGTGGCGTTCGGGTCTGAACACGCTGCTGGTGGAGCTGCTGCCGTGGGCTCTTCTGGTGAACCGTTCGCGCTGGGACCTCTGGATGTTTGAGGCCGAGAGCATCATAGTCCAGATACCAGCCGGGAAAACCATCGTGCCGCCCAACTTTAAGGTGTCTGTCTGCATCACAGCAATGTACCTGAGTGAGAGCAGGATCACTGTAATGTCTGTTCTGAGTGAATGTGTGTGTGTGTGTGTGTGACACACAGGATGCGTTCCAGATCGGCATATATTGGCCGCACACCAACACGGTGCACAAGTCTCCTGCCGTGCGATTGGTCCATGAGGTGTCGTCTCCGCGGTGGACGGAGGGGGGGCGGAGCAGACGTCCTGCTGCTGGATGAGGAGGGATACATACACACGGACATCACACTCGGAACACAGCCAGGAAAACTCAAGGTGTGTGTGTGTTTTATTATGGTGATCTGTGTCTGCATGGGTGACTTTAATTTGGCATCAGTGACTAAAGTCTGTCTCTCTCCTGTCTGTTTGTCTGTCAGCTCTGTCAGTTTTGTGTGTCGTCTTCAGTCAAATACGGGATTCAGGTTTTGCAGATTGAAGATAAAACCGTCCTGGTGAACAACACTACAAACACTATCAAGTGTGGAGCTGTGATCTCACAACACACAACCACACCTGAACAGGTACAACACACACACAGAAACACAATACAACACACATCGGGTTTGAATGTCATGAAAACTGGTTCACCTTCACCCCAAAGTCAAAAGAAACTGAAGTCTGTCTGTGTGTGTGTGTGTGTGTGTGTCTCTCTCTCTGTCTTTTAGCCCTGTCTCGTCCCTGAGTCATCCAGCTTCACCCTGGGTCCCGCGGGTGCGGCCGGAGATCAGGTGTGCTGTGCGGTGCCTTGTTGGGACGTCCTGCGGGACGGTCAGACAGCAGAGGACGTGCAGCTGTCATCGAAGCAGCTGCTGTTGAGTTTGGAGGGTGCGGTGGCGCAGTGGAGTCCTCCGGCACCTGTGCGGACAGATTTCCCCAGACAGAGCGTTCCTGTGCCTGTGGAGCCGGACGCCGACTGGCCGTTCAACACCAGGTACCGCTTCGAACGCTTCAGTCACGTGTTCTTATGCGCCGCTACTTACCTTGGTCCTCAAGGGGGCGCTAGAGGTCCTTCAGACGTCAGTGTCATTCTGGAGGTGCCGCTGGTTAGTTTGGTCTAGTTAGTTACGCTGCAAAAGGAAATGATTACACTGACTGTATTTCACCAGGACTCACTATGAATGTGAGAAACTACAACACACAATATGGTGGAATGAATCCTGCCTTCTGAATAAAAGAACTGATAGATACAGATGTTTCATCACTGTTAGAAGCACCGGTGACATGGAAACTAGATGAAAACTGTTTACTAATGAACGCTGTAGCCCTGAGACTAAGGTGTGTGTGGGTTTCTTGTGTTCACGTATGTTGAACTGAACTCTCTCTCTCTCCGTGAGTCTGATGTTAATAAATGACGCAAGCGGCGTCTCGAGTATCTGTGGGTGGAGGGTTGGGCGGCTTCTTTGGTCGGTGACTCAGTTGTGTGTGTGTGTGTTTCAGGCCTCTGGTTCTGACCTGTCAGGAGCATCTGGGCGTCACGTATCTGACAGTGAGTGAAGATCAGTGTCCACGCATGCTGATTCACAACCGCTGCCCCAAGAGCCTCTTACTGAAGGAGAACATCAGGGGTAACACACACTCACATATATACACGCGCACACGCACGCGCTCACTCGCAAACACACTGTATTGTCTGTAGGTCTGTGTTAATGTAAAGCGTGTGTTTCAGAGTCTGTGAGGTCGGAGGTGTTCAGTCGGACGGTTCCTGCTCTCTCGTCTGTCCATCATGAGTTGTTTCATCAGGCCTCCAGTTTCCCCGAGTGCCGACAGAAAGAGACGCTTCCCACCCTGCAGCTGCGTATTATCACAGACACGCCCACCTGCCCCACGGGCACGCCCACCAGCCACATGGGCACGCCCACCGCAGCGGGCTGGACTGACGCCATCGATCTCAGCAGTCCTGGAACACAGGTGCACGACACCTAACACTAGAGCCGCACGATTCCGGGTGAAATCAGATCAAAATTTTCGGATAAATTCATAATGCAAAAAAAAAAACCTTCCAGGTTTGCTGTGTAGGGCTGCATGCTGTGGCCAAAATCTTTGTGGTTAACCCTTAAATGTGTGAATGTTTTGCCAGTCATTAGTACGTGTTCGGGTCTTCAGTGACCCGGATCTATATATCCAACACGGATGGATCTCTAACTGCTGCAATAGCATAAAACACTCCTGATATTTGAATAACAGTTACAAAAGAATAAAATAAAGCATAATTCGTTATGTTTTGAAACCTAGAAGGGTTCAATTTGAGCAGATGATTTTACCATCACTGTGTTTGTCAGATCGCTCTGCCCCACTACATTCACCATCTCAAACATGTGCTCGCACCTGTCGCTTTCAGTGTCTTCTTAATATTTTGATCACGGACACCGTATTCACCACATCCACCGTTAAATGACAGCGATGATTATATTTCATTGCGTACTGTAATCGCTCTGCAGTCAAGCCATTCAAGCCAGTCCGAGTTTTGCTGATAATTTTCTTTTGTTTTATGCCTGCGGTAATAATTAGTGAAAACATATTGAGCCAGATTGAATTATTGTTACACAAGAAAAATATGCTTATACTATTACATACCTCTGATTATTGGCAACCTTATACACTTTTAACAAACAATTAACCAGAAAACAGACATTCTTTTGTATTTGATCATTTTTTTCTTGTTGTATTGTTTAGAATGAACACAGTGTTTCCCCGCCATTATATTAGGGGCTGCCCCGCCCCACCTTGAAGGTCAAGTTAATTTAATTTCATTTTATTTTGCATATAGCGCCACATCACAACAGAGGTTATTTAGAGTTACCTTTCTCAGAGAACAGGTCCGTACCTCGTTTTTTTATTAAACAAACTAAATAGCCTTATGTTATTTATCTTATTTACACGACGGCATGTCATTTCTGTCTCTACATGGATTTATTTTATACAACAGTTCAAAAAAAGTAGTTAATATTAAGAGACTTACGTTTTAGACATAGTTCTACGTTATACGTTTTAGGCATATTTCCCGTTTATGCTCAGTTTCGCCAACAAAAATCATTCAAACGCAGCCACAGCACTGTTTTGCGTCTCTGAGCAAAATGAAGGTGTTTCGTTCTTGAATGAATCAACGTTTAAATGATTCGGTTCAGTCGCAGTAACTCACTTAACAGTGACTTGCTGCCACCTGCTGGTGGCTTTAATTTCATATTTAAAGTGGCCTTTCTTTTCATTTTTAAATAATTTCAAATATGTTTAAAATATTTTCTCTGGATTGCAAAGATAAATTTTGTTGATACTTATTTAATTTGCTTGGTAACAGCAAAAATGTCTTATTATTCTGACTGGTTAAATGTAAGAATTTGACTGAAAGAGTGTGTCAGAAATCTCCAGTCGTCACAGTCCTCATGACTGGAGTTCCTGTGTGTTTTCTAGGTTGTTTTTCTTCCTGGTTTCGGCTGTTTGTACATTGACGTTCTTCACCAGAGCGGCACCATCACGCTGACGCTCGCGCCGGAGAGCAGCGCGGGAGACGTCGTCGCACATCACAGGTCAGACACGCTTACGTTCGAGCGCGTGTTGAGTTTCTCCACCAGAGGGCGGCGTTTGACTCGCTCACCCGTGTGTTTCCCACAGGCCGTCCGACCAGATGCTGTCCTTCAGGATCCTGCTGAACGAGGCGAGCGTGGCGCTCTGTGACGACATCACCAGCCCGTCCAGTTCGGTGGAGCTGCTGCGTCTCACCGTCACCAAACTGCTGCTCCGGCTCCCGCCCGACGAACCGTCGATCGACGGCACCGACGGGCCGCCCGTCCACACCGTCCAGATTCACTGCGGCGGCCTGCAGGTGGACAACCAGCTGTACGAGCGCGCCAGCTTCCACTTCCCCGTCATCGTGTGCCAGGAGCCCCAGGGCGAGCCCGACCTCGCGCCGACCCCGCAGCAGCTGCAGGAGTTCTGCGACGCCTGTTTCCTGTCCCTGACCGTCACCGTCTCCGCCGACGGACGGCTGGACCGGCTCGCCTTCCGCGTCAGACCGGCGCGCGTCTATCTGGAGGACACCTTCATCTACTACATGAAGACGCTCTTCCACACCTACATCCCAGAATGCGGCACGGGCGGGCGGAGCCGCGGCGGAGGGGCGGAGCCGGCGGTCCCTCGGGAGGTGCTGGAGTCCACGTGCGCTCTGGTGACGCCGGTGCGGCTGCAGAAGCTGTCGATCGAGCCGGTTCATCTGCTGGTGAGCATCCACGCGTCGCTGAAGCTCTACATCGCCTCCGACCACACGCCGCTGTCCTTCTCGCTGTTCGAGCGCGGCCCCATCTGCACCACGCCGCGACAGCTCGTGCACACGCTCGCCATGCACTACGCCGCAGGAGCGCTCTTCAGGGCAGGTGCGTCTCACACACACACACACACACACTAGAATTAAACACTATAATCTCTGAGCTTCCAGTTGTGGTGAAAGCGGTCAGCTGCTGTGAGGTCCCCAGCTCAAATTTTTGATTTCGCTATTTTTTTTTTACTTTTTTTTTTTTTGAAGAAAGATAGACATGTATAGAGATGAAAGCCAAAATAATAAATGTCATGGATGAATATTTGCTGAGTAATCCATTATTTTGTAGAGGGAGGTCAAGATGGCAGTTTTCACCTGAGATTCAGAGCCAAATTATTTCAACACAGAGATCGGTCTGTTAGTAAAATCTGTTGACTTCACCGATCTGTGTCGCATTATGTGCCAATGATGACCGTTCAAAAATGGGGAAACGGCACTCTTCAAATTTCTCCTCCAAAGTTTGCGTGTCTGTAACTCAAAAAATAATAAAAGATATCTTAATGCCCTTCTAATCTCTAGTTTCAACAGTGTTTGTTCTTCAGAAATTCCTCTTTAAAAGAAAAAATGTCTCAAATTTTTGCAAAGTGACCCACGTTTGGTTTTTGACCACTAAAAATTTGTAAAAATGTTTTTCTCCTGAAGCCATATTCAAGTTGCAATATCTCTGTAATCGAACCATACAGTCCCTTCAAAATGAAGATACCAAAAGGAGCATTTGTTAAGACCCAATAACTAAAAGGGCATTAGGATATCTTCAGTACTTCTCAAATTACAGGCATGCAAACTTTGGAGAAACATTTTTGAAAGTGCTGTTTCCCCATTTTTGAATGGTCACCATTGACACATAATGCAATAAAGATTGCTAAGATCAACAGATTTTACTAACAGATCTACTAATCTCTGTGTAAAAATAACATAATGGTGCTGCCATCTTTCTGAAGTCATTTTTACCCTCCTGTAATTTGGCTCATCCATGACATTGTTATACAAGAAAAATGTGACCATCCGTGACATTTTGGCTGCGTCCAAACGCCTAGTCAGCTGCCTTATCAGGCAATGACGTCAAAGGCTGCGAAGGCGACTCCAGGAACAGTTTGGGACATGAGAGGCAGCGGAACAGGAGGTTTAGAGCTTTCAGACGCAGCCTTAATATTTTGGCTTTCATCACTCTACATGTCTCTTTCTTTACAAAAATATTTAAAAAATCTGAGCTGGGTAAGTTTTTGAAATTTGGTTGATTTGAGACGGAATGACCCGATCGATAACACGTCTATAGTGTTGTGATTGATTGAAGGAACTGGTTAAAACAGGAAAACAACAACAGAGATGCATTTAATAAGGTAGTTATAAAAATGACATACGAAATGCCCTTGTAGAAATCAGTTCATTTCCGATGCTGATTTTATATATATATATATATATATGTGTACAGTGTTGCTTGAAATTTTCTATATTTCTGCATAAATATGACACAAAACATCATCAGATTTTCACACATGAGAATCCAATCAAACAAACAAGACAAAAATATGTACTTTGTCATTTAGTTATTGAGAAAAATGATCCAGTGTTAAATATTTGCGAGGTGCTTTCAGTATCTGTTGTGACTCCTTTTTGAAGCAATAACTGCAGGTAACGTTTTTGTAACTGCTGATCAGTCCTGCACAACAACTTGTAGGAATTTTAGCCCATTCTTCAGTACAGAAACACTTGAACCCTGTGATGTTGGTGGGTTTCCTGCTATGAACTGCTGCTTCAGGTCCTTCCATAGCATTTGAATTGGATTAAGGTCCGGACTTTGATTCGGCCGCTCTGTAACATTACCTTTGTTCTTGTTTAATCATTTTTTGTTCGAATGACTTGTGCGCGTGTGGCCGTTGTCTCGCTGCATGAGCCACTTTCTCTCTAGATTTGAGTTGATGGACAGACGTCCTGACTTTTTCCTTTAGAATGTGCTGGTGTCATTCAGAATGTGTTGTCGTAAGTCGTCCTGACCCAGATGCGGCAAAACGGCAGCAACAACTCTTTTTCTGAGGTCCACAGAGATCTGCTTTGTTTTTGCCATGATTCACTTTCACAACCATGATCAGACTTTATTAGGTCATTGTTCTTTAAGTAAAACAGGGCATAAACCGACACCTAATTGTTGTCCTATTGACTGAAATCACTTCTGAACAGATTGACTCGAATTTCACCTTCAGATTAGCTGCTGATTCTAGAGATTCACATACTTTTGCAACTCACAAATATTTAACGCTGGATCATTTTTCATATTAAATAAATGACAAAGTATATATTTTAATCCTTCTCCTTGTCAATTTTCAAAACTTGTGTGAAAATCTGATGAATTTTTTGGTCATATTTATGCAGAAATATAGAAAATTCTGAAGGGTTCACAAACTTTCATGCAGCACTGTATATATGTATATCATCATCATCATCATCATCATCATCATATATCAACTAATCCTCCTAATGATCAGTTTTGTATGTTTATGTGTTGTTGATCTTAAACGTCATGTTGTGTTCTGCTCATTCTGATGGAGAGGATTTTCTTTTTGAGTGCATCGGTGTGGTGTTTGTGATGGTGTTGTAGGTTGGGTCGTGGGTTCTCTGGAGATTCTGGGCAGTCCGGCCAGTCTGGTGCGGAGTATCGGGAACGGCGTGTCGGATTTCTTCCGTTTGCCGTACGAGGGTTTGACTCGTGGCCCGGGAGCGTTTATCAGCGGCGTCTCTAGAGGAACAAACTCGTTCATCAAACACATCTCTAAAGGTCAAACACACACGAGATTCCAGTGTCAGTCGTTCTATGGTTTGATTCTCCTGCTGCGTCTCGTATCTGCAGCTCACTGTGTGTGTGTGTGTGTGTGTGTGTGTGTGTCTGCAGGGACTCTGACATCCATCACAAATCTGGCCACGAGTCTGGCGCGTAACATGGACCGTCTGTCGCTGGATGACGAGCATTACATGCGACAGGAGGAGTGGAGGAGACAGTTACCCGAAACTCTGGGAGACGGACTGAGACAAGGCCTGTCGAGACTCGGTATCAGCCTGCTGGGTGAGACACACACACACACACACACACACACACACACCCCATCCCTGTAAGTCTGCAGTCTCTTATTCGTGCACGTGTGTGTAGGAGCAATTGCGGGTATCGTGGATCAGCCCATGCAGACGTTCACACGGACGCTGGAGTTGCCGAACTCTGCGAGCAGCGCGGCCCGCGGCGTCATCTCAGGAGTGGGGAAAGGCATTGTGGGAGTTTTCACCAAGCCAATCGGAGGAGCAGCTGAGCTGGTGTCGCAGACGGGATACGGTACGAGAACATTCAAGTAGATGAGCGCAGGAGTGTGTGTTTATGTGCACATGTGCAGTGACGTGTGTGTATGTACTTTTGGTTTCTATATCCTGGTGGGGACTTTAACCTGAATACACACATACTAATGGGGACTCGTGTCACGATGGGGACCTAAATTGAGGTCCCCATGGGTACAAAAGCTTAAGTCATACAGAATGAGATTTTTTGAGAAAGTAAAAATGCAGAAAGTTTTCTGTAAGGGTTAGGTTTAGGGGTAGGGTTAGGGTAAGGGGATAGAAAATACAGTGTGGACAGTATAAAAACCATTGCACCTATGGAGAGTCCCCACAAAGATAATAAACCAGACGTGTGTGTGTGTGTGTGTGTGTGTGTGTGTGTGTGTGTGTGCAGGTCTGCTGCACGGCGCGGGTCTCTGGCAGCTTCCCAAACAGCTCCACCTGCCGACTGACACCAGATCAGCCGACGCCTCCAACAGCCACGTCAAATACGTCTGGTAAAACACCAGCTTTTACATTTACATAGTGTTTGATTTTGGTTTGTTTTTTAAACATTATTTTATTTTTACATTGATATGATTCGATTCATTTTAGTTTGTTTAATTTAGATTTTTATTTTTAATTAATTGAATTTATTTTTATTAAGTGTTTTGAGTTTTATTTTAAAATCATTAAAATTTAGTATTTTATAATGTGATTAATTTTTAGTAAACACTTTAATTTGATTTTTAAAAAATATTATTTTAATTGTACATTTTTATAATTTAATTTTATTAAGTGCTTTATTTTTATTATTTAAAATGATTTACTTTAATTTTACTTTTTTGTAATTTAATATTTATTATGTATTTTGATTTGTATTTGTATATATTGTTTTAATATTTCACTTTAAATCTTAGTTTTATTTGAATTATTTTAAAATGTATTTTAATTTAGCATTTTTGTTATTTGATTTTTTTGTTTTATTTTGATTTTTTTAATTATTTTAATTTGACATTTTTATAATTTCAAAATTTTTAGTATGTTTTTTATTTTTATTATTTTACCATTTTATTGTTTTAATTTTATATTTTTATAATAAATCATTTTAGTACGTATTTTATTTAAATATTTTTTTATTTTGACTTTTTTACATTTCTGTGATTTAATTTTTAATGTTTTATTTTGATACATTTTAAATATTGTATTTAAATATTTTAATTTTATTTATTTTTTTTAATTTAAATTTAACATTTTTATTATTTAATTAATTTTGGAAAACCCTCATCGGGGGGTGAATGTGGTGACCTTCATCTTCTACATCTCAGTCAGATGTGTGTGTGTGTGTGTGTCTGTAGGAAGATGCTGCAGTCTCTGGGCCGTCCGGAGCTGCACATGGCTCTAGACGTGCGTATGGTGAGCGGATCGGGGCAGGAACACGCCGGCTGTCTGCTGCTGAGCGGAGAGGTTCTGTTTGTGGTCAGTGTGTGTGAAGACGCGCAGCAACAGGCCTTTCCCATCACTGAGATCCAGTGTGAACATGACACGCACACGCCTGGACGCATCACACTCACACTGCAGCAGCACCGAGTGACCAGTGACACTGAGGTACACACACACACACACACACACACACACACACACACACATGTTGTGTTTCCATGTTTTTCCATGGGAACATTCCATCGGTGTAATGGTTTTTATACTGTACAAACTGTATTTTCTATCACCCTACACCTAAACCTAGCCCTCACAGGAGACTGTGCACACTTTTACTTTCTCAAAAAAACTCATTCTGCATGATTTATAAGCCTGTTTCCTCATGGGGACCTCACAAATGTCCCCACAAGGTCAAAATTTACTGGTATTACTATCCTTGTGGGGACATTTGGTCCCCATAACTTGATAAATACCAGGTACGCACAAACATAAGTGTTTCCCCTGCCATTATATTAGGGGGTCAAATAAACTTTATTTTCTATAGCGCCAGATCACAATAGAAGTCTTTAAGGTTACCTTTTGCTATAGAACAGGTCTATACCTTGTTCTTTTATTAAACAAACAAAATAGTCTTATGTTATTTATCTTATTTACACAACAGCATGTCATTTCTGTCTCTACGTGGACACGTGTTTACAATTTCTCAGCGAATACGCGGACGGGATCACGAGTCCATTCATAAAAACGGATTTACTCTATAGCGCGGAATGCCACAGAATTCGTCAATTTTTGGATGAATAAAGCAAAAGTAGGTCTCTCACTTCATTCGAATCGCGATATGGACTAGTGTCTGTCTAGTCTAGTGTCGGTTTAAATATGACTCCTCCATGTTCCGTTTGACTCTGTATGAGTGAATGGCGGAGACGTAGTTTGGTTTACTAGACAAATACTGAAGCACACGCGAGGCTCGCGGTGGTTTTCGGCCTTTGGGTCTCATTATATGACGACATAAACACATGAACTTCATCTCCAGAGCTGCTGTGAGAGTCACTTCATGTGAATTTTACCATTTCATTTGAGGAAATTAGCATCATATCATAGTGTATTCACACAAAAACTATCCGGCAACCTGTCAAAATAAAAGTACGGTTTAACACGTAACAGAAATGTATTAGTCTTGTATTACTTTTGTACAGTATAATGTAGGCGTTTATATATTCCTATTTCTGGCAAATTTAAATAAAACAATTAAATGCTAAAAATATATATATATATATTACAAGAAGTTTAACCACCTAATTGTAGAAAAAAATTCTACAATTATTATTACATTTGTTTAAACAGAATATTCACACAATTTTTCTTCCATGTATTAATTTGAACAGAAAACCTCTGTTTGTTTGGCAACAAATAAAAGGGTTTATTTCTAATTTCATTAAAAATAAATAAATGTTTAATGCCTTCATTTAATTATCAGAAAAATTAAAACACAAGAATTTCTGAAAAAAAAAAAGAAAGAAAAGAAAATGATTGTAGGGCCGTATTGTTCAAAATGTTGAAATTGAGATTTTTGGACTTATTTTTTCACTGAAATAAATGTACAGAGTGTAAAGAGTAAAGTAACTGTTACTGAAAAAATTGGTACAGTAGTACATAGACTTCTATAGATTTTATACTGACCAAATGATACTGTCTATCCCCTAATCCAACCCTAACCCTAACCCTAACCCTCACAGAAAACATGTTTGCATTGTTACATTATTGTTTAAACATCATTTACTATTTTTAATCACCGCAGGCCGGTCCCTACCATGTCAAAAAATTCAGGTTTTACTATCCTTGTGGGGACATTTGGTCCCCACAATGTAGCAAGAACAAGTACACACACACACACACACACACACACACACACACACACACACACACACACACACACACACACACACACACACACACACACACACACACACACACTCATACTGCAGCAGCACTCACAGTGATATTGAGGTACACATTTGTATATTTTTATACATCATTGTTCAGAACCTCAAGGTCGCTTTACAAATAAATAATCCAAGCTAAATGAAGTGTTAATAAGGGTTATAATGACCTTCATGCATAGAACTAATACATTTACCATTTTTCAGCATTGATGTTTCTGAATGTTTTTGTGTAATTGGTAGTGGAGATTTTATGGTACTAAGTTATATTTATGGAATAATTATGATACATTTATTACCTGTTAACCACTTTTTGAGCACAGACCTGAAAATGAGATTCCAATTTAAACTGTTTTAAGTCTTGAATGCTTTGGAGCGCAGACTTAAGTTTGGTTACTTTATAAAGTAAAGCAAAAAAAATGAAGTTTGTTTATTATTATGATAAATGCACAAAAATACTATTTTAAAATTTTATATAGAATATATATATATATATATATATTTTTTTTTTTTTTCTAAACATATTACACTTTAAAGCAGCCTAAAAATCAAAGCCATAAATCTTTGCTCCAAATTTGAAGTTGATATCACAAAAGAAGAGCTTTTCAGTGAGATGTTGTTTGGTCGCAGCACTAGACGACATTTGCTTCATAGTCATTTTTTGAGTTTTTTTTCAGGTCAGAATATGTCAACTATGACTGAACATCCAGAGGGTTTTCTTTGGTTTCTTTTCTCATCTGTTGTTGATGCAGAAGTCAGATGTTTTGTGTTTCTGCACCTGATGGCCGTGGTGTGATGCTCAGCCGTCTCTCGCTGTGTCTCCGTGTCTCAGGTGGACGGGGCTCGTGAGCGTCTCTCTGAGCTGCAGTACAGTCGGCTGGTGGATTTTGTCACGGGAGCGTCTCAGTATTTGTCTCCGTCTCTGTCGTCCCTCCATCAGCAGCCGGCCGTCACTCCCGCCGAGCCGCCGCCCACCGTCTCCAAAACGTACCGGTATCACGCGGACCCCGCCTTCACACGCGTGTTCGTCTGCAAGTTCAACATGGTGAAAAACAAAGCGCTGCGCGTCGGCTTCCACTGATGGCCGGACCTGTTCATCTTCGTGTTTGTGTTATTTATAGAGTAAAACACTTTATTATCGTTGAGGGACGTCACTACGTCGGCCAGAGCTCGTCTCTGATTGGCTGCTTCTGTGTGAATGAGGTGCATGTGATGCTTTAAACCAAAAGGCCTTTCATTTTGTATTTTTATAATCAATGCAAGAAAGATGATTTACTGTTTTTATTTCATAATTTGCTCCTGTGTTCTTGTCTAACGATAAATGAGTGTTACTGTATAATGAATCTGTATTTTGTAATTAAAATATATTTACTAAAGCTGTACAGTGTATCATGACGCCGACGTCACGCGTGTCGTTTGTTCGGTTCGGGTTCATGTTTTTCAGCTCAGTGGTGTTTGTTCTGATTCTTCATCTGGTCGGACGTGCGGCCGCTGTGTTTGCGTCCGGAGCTTCTGTCTGCAGAGGAAACAGTCGTGTTTTTGACCCGTCACATGATTCACTGCAGTCTGTGATCACTGTACACGCAGCTTTCAGCAGATCATACTGGAATATTTATACACTTCACAACTACAGGAACCGCCCTGCTGTTTAAGATGAAAGTGTTCAGCGCTACATACGTGTGTGTGTGTGGTTGTTGACCTGTCATGGATGAAGAAGATGATGATGAAGACGATGAGGATGAAGACGTCACGGCTGCGCTGCTCTCTGGTGTTTTGTGGAGCTCCAGCGCCGCCATGTGTTTGGTGTACGACCAGCAGATCTGATGAGATCAACAATGAACCGTCACAAACACGATTTCCTGCTGCTGCTGTGTGGAAGAGCTTACAGTCATTTTATAACAGTCATTTCAGAGTCAGTAGTGTTACATTAATTACTGGTAATGTGAATTGAGTCCACTTTGTGAATCAGTATTTCTACATGAGCAGTAGTTCAGTTCTGGCAAAATAACTGGTAAATTTAATTTTTCAGATTCATTCAGTGTAAACAAATGTGACCACAGTAAAGTGTCTCTGCTGTTTGTTGACAACGGCCTTTAACGTTAACATTTACCTGTTCATTCTCACACAAATCTTATTAACAATCAGCAGTAGTGCATTTACTGACATGAACCTAGATTTAAAGCTGCTGTAACATCAACAGTAAACAATCTTTTTTTTGTTGTTGTCCATTAAAGGTGTTAATCCAGAGCTCAGTTTATATTAATTCATCAGTTCAGTATTGTGAACAATATTTAGTCTTTATGATGTGACTGATATTTTATGAGGTCTCAAAAAAATGAATGTATTAAATGTAAACTATACTATTTACACAATGAAAACGAACTCATGTTAGTAAGAGCTCAATGTAAAGCATTGTTCATTTTTAACCCTATTAATGAATTGGGCCTCATGAAAAGTTTAGCAAAACACAGTCTATTTAAAAAGTCTGTGACTTTTTTTTTTGATTGTACAGTTCAGTACACTAACCTGTTAAAAACTACACTGAATGGTAACTGTACAATAAGCTTTTATTAGTTTGCTTTAACAGTGAGCAATATTTTTTACAGTGTTTATATCTCATTCTGCTGAATTCTGCTCATTCTACCACTTTGCTTGTAAGACCATTACAAATACAATTTTTAAGTTTTAGACAATGTTTATGAGCAAACATGAATGTTGTTAGTTGATGACCTTTAATTTTACGCTTTAATTTGAAATGTATTGTAACGTTAGTTTAACACATCAGTGATCCGATAAATCGCTGCGGTTTATATTTACAGTGTTTAAATCACTAATGATCTGTCAGGATCGTAAATGTTCATAAAAGCGTCTGATAAATGTATAATACATGATTTTCCTTCCTGCAAGTTTAAATGAAGCAGAAATGAAAGAGACCGCCTTCTTTGAACATTTTATTTGGGAGCACAAAGAGAAAACATTACCACAAAAAAAAAAAAAAATTCTTAAGTGCAGAACAAAGATCTTTCAACCACAATCCGTAGAATCAGGACGGATAATTAATGCAGTGTTTGAGGGACAGGAGGACGGCAGGTCTGATGAGACGACAGCAGATCAATCAGGGCCCGTATTCACAAAACATCTGATCTTACCACTGAATGTTCTCCTAACTAGCAGTAAACGTTTTAGCTAAGAGTTTTCTTTTTAAACCTCTTCACAAAGCTGCTGAGACAAACAGAGAATAATCATCACGGCTGACAGCAAGACACGCAAACGTTGCTTTTTGCCCAACTTTATACTATAATCAAATGTAAATTTGGAGTTGGGATCACCTCCAGAACCAAAAAAAAGATGTACGGGAAAACGTGCAAATAAATGTGATGTGTTTCTAAAATGTTTGATTGCCAACAACAGTCATTTGTGATTTGGTCTTGGTGACTTGGGAATCCTCCTCACTAGTTCACTAACAGAGCTTGTTTTAGCACTAAAATGCTTTGTGAAAACCTTTTAGAGCTAAACTTTAGGAGTCCATAATTTAGGGTTGACGTCATTATTTTAAAGATTTTCTCATAAATCGGCCGGTGATGAACTACTTTTAGCCTTAAGATGTTTGTGAATACGGGCTCTGGCATCTGTCAGTGATGTTGAGATTCAGCGTCTTCAGATTCTTGTGTCCTTGTGCCGCGTCCATCAGTAAAGTGCTTCTGTTCTGAGGACAAAATATGAGAAACGCGTTCCTCAGTGTTCAGACAGAAGAACGGCACCGATCTGCTGCTCTAAAGACCCTCAAGACTCATCAGAAACTACAAGATATTGAAGACATTTATACTTTACATGCATTTACTCACAGCTGTCTAACATCAGTCAGACCATGAGCATCTACATAAACAGGTTTGTTCTTCAAAAACAATCAGTCAGTGTGTGTATGAGCTTCACAGTTAAGGTTCTTCAGTTCATCCACAAATGATTCTTCTGTCATCATTCAGACCGCTATGACTGTCTGACTGTAGTGAAACACAAAAGATGCTTTGAAGAACATTGGGAATCAAACACTGAAGCCCCCTGACATTCACTCTCTGAACAAAATTCACAGACATTCTGAAAATATCCACTGCAGTCGGACAGTCATGGTCTGAATGACACGAGGGAAACTAAACGACGACACTGATTCAGCTGTTTGTTTGAGCAGATACAAACACACACACACAGTTAGTAATGAATGGAGTCTTACTGTAATCATGAGATGAAGATGAAGATCCAGTCGCTCCTGCTGTAAATCACGATCCTCACAGATCATTCATGAAAATACACTCAGATATGAACACGCGACTGACGGATCCGATGAATAATCCACAGACGGACGAGCTGAAGATCACAGACGCGTCACACAAACACACAGCGCTTCACACGCGTCAACGCCGCTTTTGGTTTATAACCACTGATCTATAACACACAGCGCTTATAGAGTCGTTATATATAGATCAGTGTTTATAACTCATTTACATTTTCAGTACCATTTTACTGAATAATCTTTCATTTATTTTGTCAACCTCATGATCCTGATCATGAATCTGAGCTGATCAACAAAACCATTAAAAAAACACTCTTTGAAATAAAATAAAAACCTTCAACTTATTTTATTTCAGCTCATTTCCAATGGAAATTTCTCACTTTTATTTCCTTTAACTTGATGTACTAAAAAAACATAAACAAAAAAATAAATAAATAAAAAATCTACTGACATGTAAAAGAAAACTCATTTGAAGTGACAGAAACAACAAACAACAAAACTATTACAACTTTAAAATTAACACAAAAGCAGGAAATATATAAAAATATATATCAATTCAAACTATTAAAAAGTAAAATGTCACTAAAATAATGCTGGATGAAAGTGACGGAATGACTCATGAATGTAAGAATCGCTGATGATGATGATGAAGATGATGATGATGAAGAGTTCCTGCTGATGTGATTTAGACAAAGACAGAAAAGTGTGACCTCTGACCTTATAGGTGGCCGCTCGTGTGCCGTCAGTCCTGCAGTTCTGCTCTTCATCAGCAGTGGAATGAGCCTCATCCTCCTCCTGCTGCAGCAGACCAACACACACACACACACACACACACACACACACACACACACACACACAGTCTTTCAGAGTTGCAGTGTTTCCAGTATTTTTCATTTGTCACTGTCGTTCACTCACACACAATGTTTGTAAATAAAATGATTTCAAACAGACAGGAAACTACAGATGTTATCATTAAAGTATCACTGAACTATATAAAACATAAAAGCTGATGGAGATCTAAGGTATAAATATTTAGCGTCCACTGTCAACCAAACCATAACCAAATTTTAATTATAAAAGAAAGTAATGATTTACTCAGTTTTAGCAAGACGCACCGTAGAGCTGCTGTGGTCCTGCTCTTCTGTCGTTCTGCTCCGTCTCTCTCTGTCCAGCACTCGCTGCAGCTCGTCCTCCCCGACGGCGGAGCGCAACGCCATGAAATCCGGCCAGTGCTTGAGCAGCTCGTCGAACACACACGCCTGAAACACACACACACACACACGGGGGTCAGACAGATGGACGTGTGTCAGTCCGAAGACGTCCGTCAGGCACAGACCTGCGTCTCTCTGAAGACGTACGGGCCGAGCGCTCGCTGCTGACTCACGACACGCTGCGCCGCATCAGGAGGAACGTGGATCTGCAGCGCCGGCGGGACGGACGAACTGATGAAGCAGCTGATGATGATGGACACCTTCCTCTGGAGCGTCACGTCATCACAGCGGGAGTGACACAGATCCTACACACACACACACACACACACACACAGTTTACTGAACCTTTAGACAAACCGAAAGAAATCTAGGAATAAATCACTGCATGCGTGTTTTATGTTTTATATCATATTTGTTCCATCAGGCTTCTATGGCTCATATAGTCTGATCTAGTGAGAATATGAAGGAAAAACAGCAGTTTTATTCAGAGACTCAAACTGATCAAAAATATGTATTTGCTGCAGATGCTGATGTTTATATGATGATATTCTGATGCTTGATCTTTCTAACAGTGGAGCAGATACTGACATAAAATGATGTAAATATCAGTGTTCACTCTATATCTACAGTAATGTGTCTTAGTAAGATGAAATTGAAATGATCCAAAACGTAATAAACGTTCTTCAAAAGATGTGAGATGTTTTGGAGGCTTGATGTGAGGATTTTTCCCTGAGGAACAGCGAAAGTAAAGTTTCTGAAAACCGATCGTTCCTCAAAAGATCCTGATCAGATTTGAGACTCGCTGATTTTTCTAAAAGACTAACAATATCAAAGTTATTTTCATCTTTACTGGTTAAACATCATCAGGAATGAAGACAGGAATGGTCCACAGACTAAGACAGATGAAGCTCTTTCTCCAGATGAATCTCATTCTCGTCTCACCTTGTATCTCTGAACCTCCAGCCAGAAGAGCAGATCGTTCTCCAGCAGATCGTCACGGACGGACAGAAACTTCTGGAACTGAAGACAGGTGACGGGATTCGACAGAGCCCTGCGCAGAGCCACCGACTCCTGAGACGAACTCATCAGACCTCCAGACGCCTGCTGACACACACACACTTAATCTCACAGAGTGACACGCGTGTGCAACAGGAACACACTGAATGAGATCTAAATGATCTGACACATGAATCCATGTTCCTGTCAGTTCATGACATGAGTGTGACACACAGCGCCTCTTACACTCACAATGATTAGAAAACACCACAATCAGTTACAGAATATTGTGACACTTACTGATCCGAAAGAGCTGATAGAAATAAAACTACATTCATGCATGAACTGTACAATGTGTCCAGAAGCAATCGACATTCAAGACGTATTTCATAAAACAAACATGAACTCAATTAGAGAAACTGGATTAAAGAGGAACTGGAGAAAAAAGGAAAATCTTTTTAGTTTTTGTCCAAATAACACGATCATGTCAGAATAAAGATGGACTCACCTTCCACACGTGTCTCCTCCTGCGCTGACGGACGACCGGCTGCTGCTCACACTGCACGTCTGTCACCTGCACGCACACACGCACACACACACACACACACACACACACGCACGCACACACACGCACACACACACGCACTCAGACTCCACTAGAGCGCTGAAACACTCACAGGAAATGATGTCATCAGTGCCTCCAGTGAGAGTGAAGAAGTCGCCACATGAGAGATCACACATATATTTTTCATTTGTTCTGCAGTATTCTTTATGAAGATTGTGAATGTCATTATGGATGTAGATGAGCAGATCAGATTCACAGATGTCGAGTGTGTTTTAATGTGTGACCCATCATCATCATCATCATCATCAGTGTGTCAGTGTGTGTGGGACAGGAGCAGAACGAGACATGTCTCTGTGAGCTGGTGTCTGATGATCTGATCTGCAGGTGTTTTGGGTAATTACTGTAATTAGAGTAATTAGGAAACTCGGGTGTAATTTGCTCACAGGTAACGTGAGCAGAGACGGACGCGTGACATCAGAGGACATCAGCGATCCGCTCATGTCAACATCTCAAACACACGTCTCTCGTCAGATACAAACACTGACACAACACATTCACCACAAAACACATGTGCAGATGTATGATGACGGGTGACATGCAGCGGCTCCACACCAGGGGGCGTCATGAGGATGACGAAAAACAGGGCGGGTGAACGCGGTAAAACCGTAACTAACATTAAATTAACATTAAAATTGTATTTTTTTTTTTTTTGTATCACGTTTTCTGAAATGTTATTAGGCATTCTCTAATTAAACATGCAATAGTTTGCAAGAAATTCCAGCACATAAATCTGAACACCGGATAAATCCAGGTTGATAATTTTGCTCTCATATTAGAGTTAAAGGTTTTTCCAGAAAGATCACACAGCAGATTTTGGGTGTCTCCGTTTATCACACCATAAATCAGAAAATGCTGTCAACAACAAAATAAACAAAAATACATTTTCACCATGTTTTAGGAATAAGATGTTGCATAAATCAGCGTGAATTAAATATGAACAAACGCCTCAGTATAAGCGTTCGGAATATTGATGGAAATAAATCCGTACAGTTTGCTGTAAGTGATACTGAAGTGTATTTTTTTTAATGCACATCAGTATATTTTAAAACTATATTTTCAAAAATCCTCGTCCTTAATCCTCAGACAGAAAACCAGGAGCCTTGAAGAACATTCTGCTCATGAAACGTTTGCAATCCAGAAGCTTATTTTAATTATTGTTTTAATTATTTTAATCTGTGGACACATCTAGTTTCTGTAAATTAAAAAGTTCTGAACACAAAACAGTGTCATTACAGCAGAAGCACTGTAATCACTGTGACAGTCTTGGAGTCAAAAAGTTAGAAAACTACAGTGAACCTGTTTTCTTAAGAACAGTTTTTAAGGCATCTGTATGTGAAGATATTCGTTAACATTCAGAACGCTTAAAAGAACAGAAAAGTGTAAGTCAGTGTTATAGATGATCGTGCGGATGTTTAATTACCTTCTGCTGCTGACGCGTGATGAACTGTGAGCTCGAGAGAAACAGCGGCAGCCATCGAGTTTCCAGACGATTGTGAAGCAGAGACTGAAGCTCAGTGAGAACAGACAGAGAGACACACTCATGCTGGAGACGCTGCCACCCACCGCACATCTGCAGCAGCTACACACACACACACAGAGTCAGATTGTGTGTGATTCTTCATCTGCGCAGCAGCTGCAGGTCTGTGTGTCACTCACACGTCTCTCATAAACGGACTCACACTCATTCACACACGAGCCGATCTCATACCTTCATCTGCTGTTCTGCAGTGGCCGGGCTGCCGGGTCCAAACAGGAAGTTGCTGCTGAGATATTTGTCTTTGATGCTGGTGTTTCTCTCTTCCAGAAGTGCTTCATCACTCTTCTTCAGCTGCTCCACATCCAGCCAGCACTGCAGCTCCAAACTACAGCACACACACACACACGGGTCAAACCAGTGTACGGGACACTTCGACACACATCAGTCCCACTGGACTTCATTCACCTGGCTGAATTCTCCTCCAGGAAGGACAGGAAGTGCTGCAGTTCCACGCGGTTCCTCAGCAGAGAATCCAGACGGACCCCGCGAAACTCACGCGGAACCTTCGACCAGAGATCCGGCGCTCTGCCGCCCTCCGCTGGTGAAGCTGCAGTCCTGCGCTCCTGCCGGACAACATTGGAGTAGAATCATACTGTAGAAATTATACTGTTTTATAGCACTTACTATTTAATTCTGTATTTAAATTAATTCTCGCAAATTATTTAGAGTTTTTATTTTTAATTCAAATGATTAATTTGTTTTAAAATATGGGCCCCTATATTCTGGTTTTAATTCAGTTTAAAAGGAAAGAAAGGGCTTGTTTTTCAGTGTGGTACTAAGCTATTTTCTATGTATGTATGTTTTTGTCATTCTGTTTCATACCTGCTGTCGTCTGCTCTGCGTGCGCTTATAAAGCGTCTGCAGCGTCTGGAAGAGCTCAGCCTCGGCGTAACGCACCTCCTGCCACTGCGACACCTACAGACAGAAACGCTGCATTACCGCTCCATCGGGACAATAACGGATCAGTGTGCGATTGATGTGTCGGTGGTGACCCTTACAGTGTGCGGCGCGTCTCTGAGTCTCTCTGATAACAGCGTCCAGGGCTCCAGCAGGACACTCAGAGCGTGTTCTTCCGCTCGGTCAAACAGGTCCTCAAACGGGGGACTCAGACGCAGCAGAACGGCTCTCCTGTCCTCCTCGTTCAAGCCAATGCTCATCTGAGCGCCGCTGCTCAGGTACGAGGCATACAGGAGCTAAGACGAAACACACACACACACTGCTGAATGTGAGAAAAGAAGAACAGAAATGAGCCAGAGACAGACTCTGGACAGGACGAAAGGACACACCGCAAAATAATGTAGATATGTGTATACCTGAGCCGTGCGTTGTGCTCGGTACGGATCAAATCTGCTCTGACTGAAGAGTTGGTGGTACTGTAGCAGTTCTGAGCAGAAATACACAGCATTCTCCCACAGCTAACACACACACACACACACACACACACACAGAACATTAGAGCACCACACACACTGCTTTACACGTGAAATTATACTGATGCTTTACATTAAATCTGCTGCACTCTACACACAACACACACAAAACACCACACACCTGCTGCCCTGAATTCTGACAGAAACAAGTGAAAAAGAAACCAGATCTGGATTCAGTCTGTAGAACCTCCAGTAGAGTCTGAATCTCACTGCCGTCCTCAACCTACACACACACAATTATTACACGGGTCAAACACATACAGATCATCAGCAACGATGGATCGTACAGTGGCGTACTCTCAAATCACTGCAGACGCACACAGGCTGCGGTCCAGTGTCTGCGCAGACGGAGACAGACGCGCATACGGGGAGACAGGGGACGCAGAGCTCCGTACAGACAGAAGAACTCAACACTCGCTCACATATCTGCCACTGATCGGATGGAAATAAGTGGAAACGATGACCCCTGAAACACACACACACACACACACACACACACAATCAAACTGACACACACTTTATTAGACCATGACATCTGTCTGATTTAAAGTGTGCGCACACACACACACACACACACACACGCTCACCAGTACAGCAGCAGGATCTCTGACAGACGGGGCTGGACGTCCTGCAGTCTCTTCTCGTTCCAGCAGGTGGTGCTGTTTAAGCCCAGTCTAAAGAGCAGCTGTTCACTCAGAGCCGCCGCACTGCTGCTCATCACATACTGATCCTTCATCCACCCTAAATACCTGCACACAGACACTGCACTTGTACATAAACCGACACTTGTGACTCTACACAAGCACACAGATGTGGACACATCATACATACTTCACGTGTGCGTGTGTTACATCACACATGAGTGCACTGGCACTGGTCACTGTCTGGATTCAAGCTTACATGGCAACAATTTGTGTTAAAACACTTCTAAAACGCTTGTTTCTCTGGTGGCCTGAGTGTGTTAGCAGGTTGGTTAGTTAGCGCTTGTTACCTGCTCTTGGTCTTGGCGCTGAGTGTCTTCAGTCGTTCGATATCCATCCAGAGACGTAGAATATTTTCTCCCGGGCCGCCGACCAGAGACTTCTTAAAGTCCAGAAAAGTCCGTCTGGCACCTGCGTCACAGCTGCGTCTCGCCGTCAAACCTCCTGCCTGACCTGCGACAGAAAAACACATGAGCACCTGATCAATCACACTGATTTCTGTAACGCTTTATACAGCACAGACTGACTCACAGCAGCTTCACAGTAATAAACAGGAAAATAACCAGCGGTGCACATAAGTTTCTCAGTCTGGTTCTCATGAGAGCATCTGGAGATGCTTACACTGCACACAGTGTGAAAAAAAACCCCAAATAGTCGTAGTAGTAATAACAACAATATTGCACTTCTTTTTTTTTTTTTAATAAAATAAACAAAACAATGAAGTGTGATCATTAAATTATTGTATTTTAAAATGAAAGGTGAGTATTAAATAAAAATAAAACAATTGTATAGTACACTTAAAAATAAAACACTAATATTTACTTTTTTTATATATGAATTTTCATAATTTTATCAATTTTTCCATTCATTTTTCCCATAGGGATTTGGAAAAAATTTCTTGGCTATAGTGATGTGATGAACCAAGGCATGAACCAAACTAACCAGCTACAAGGAGAAGCACAACAGTACGAAACTTTGATGTGAAGTAAAAAATAAAAAATAAAAAAAACTGTACATGTACACATGTATACATACACTGCCAGTCAAAAGTTTTTGAACAGTAAGATTTTTTAAGTTTTTTAAAAAAAAGTCTCTTCTGTTCACCAAGCCTGCATTTGTTTATAATATTGTGAAATATTTTTAATATTTAAAAGAACTGCTTTTTATCTGAATATATTTTAAAATGTAATTTATTTCTGTGATGCGCAGCTGAATTTTCAGCATCATTACTCCAGCCTTCAGTGTCGCATGATCCTTCACAAATCATTCTAATATGCTGATTTGCTGCTCAACAAACATTTTTTATTATTATTATCAATAACATTTAAAACAGTTGAGTGTATTTTTTCAGGATTCTTCGATGAGTAGAAAGATCCAAAATTCAGCATTTATCTGAAATAAAAAGCTTTTGTAACATTATTAGATGATTTCTGAAGGATCATGTGACTGGAGTAATGATGCTAAAAATTCAGCTTTGAAGTCACAGAAATATATTACATATTAAAATAAATAAATGTTGGCTTGGTGAGCAGAAGATTAAAAATCTTACTGTCCAAAAACTGACTGGTGTGTGTAAGTATTTGAGCATTTACGTGGAGTTTCTACGTCTGTGCTCTACACTGTCATTCTTCACCTCAATACCAGTGTCAGTGCTGCAAAACTCATCGATTCCCAAAAGAATTAGTTTCAGCTAATATGTGTGTCTCTGCTCATTTATGGTGTATAGGCTGATGTTCTCAGATGTTTTCTTGCATTGTGTCCGTCTCTAAGCAGCCGAGGTGAGGAATGGACTCCATAAATCTGTCCTACCGTTTGCTGCGCTGCGGTCGGCCGGCTCTGACCGGTCAGTGTTCGGAGAGATGAATCTGCTGTTTGTCTTCTCTGAAAAACTGCAAAGACGGCACTGCAAACCCACCAGAACACACAACCAGACTGTAGCACACACTCCTCAAACCAGATCTCACACTAAAGATGTTCATGCTCCTGCAGCACAAATATCTGCTGGTTATGATCTCACAAATCCCTCATCAGACACACCTCATCACACTGCAGCGCTTGACAGGATGAAGCGCCGACGCTCACCGGACCGCCGAGCTGACAAAGACATTTAGCCAACCTGTGCGTGAAAACAACAGACAATATGAAAGATCAACATCATCATCATCACACTGAAAAACCCAGACATTCATCAGACGGCATCAGAAAAATAAGCTTATGCCGCGCAGCTGGACGATGCCTTCATTCAACATTCAGAACGTTCTTCCTACCTGAACTCAAAGTAACAGTCACTCTGTAGGAAAAACGGCAGCCGGTCTCTCTTCAGCCACTGGATGGTTTGATCTCGATCCAGACGCTGCACAGGAGTCACGAACTTCATATGTCACAGAACACGTGACAAATGTCTGAAAGCGTGTATATGCGTGTAAAGCAGGCTGTGTGTACATACGGTGACGGCGTAGCTGTTGTCCCGAACGGGTTCTGCTGGGATCCAGCTCGGGTCAGACAGAGTTCTGGACCGGATCTCGTGTAGAGCGGTTCTGATCTGACGGGACAGATGGACAGCGGTGTGATCCAGCAGCTCAAAACCTGCAGAGATCCCATCATACCTCACTGCCACAGCAAACACCTGAAACACAGACAGACGACAGTCACACGCTCCATTACAGAAACACATACTGTTAGTCTACGTACTGTTAATACAGATCTAGAGATTTTATAAAGTAGAAAGCATATATGTGACCCTGGACCACAAAACCAGTCATAAGGGTCAAACTGAAACTTAAGGCAATTTGAATTTATGCATCATAAATAATAGCTGAATAAACAAGCTTTCCACTGATGTACGGTTTGTTAGGACAGTGTTTGGGCAAATACAACTATTTGAAAATCTGGAATATGAGGGTGCAAGAAAATCTGAAAATCACCTTTAAAACTGTCTAAATGAAGTTGTAAGCAATGCATATTACCAATCAAAAATTACGTTTTGATATATTTATCGTAGGAATTTTTTTTATCTTCATGGAACATGATCTTTACTTAATGTCCTAATGATTTTTGGCATAAAACGAAAAGAAAAACGATAATTTTGACCCAAACAATGGATTTTTGGCTATTGCTACAAATATACCTGCGCTACTTATGACTGGTTTTGTGCTCCAGGGTCACGTTTTATATACTGAGAACATTTTTATGATTATTTTAATTACTTTTATATACAAAGGACTTTAATTTACCATTGTGTATGAAATGTGCTATATAAATAAACTTGCCTTTGCCTATATTTATTGTGACTCTTATAGAATTGTTTTAGACAAAATGTCTACACGTTACATACCATTTCTTTCTAATTACTTATGAAATTTACTAACAAGTTCTAAGTAAAAATAGTTTTGTCAGTGTACAAAATGTCATTAAATATTCCATTTTACAAATGTTCTTGATTTCATCATTTATAAGCCTATAATACAATTAAGGCTTTTACTGTCGCTCGGTTGTTTTTGTTGACAGTGATTTGTCACTAAGTATCAGTTTAATGTTATTGTTCTTAAAGTGACAGTACTGATTCTCACAGGCAGCAGCAGAAAGTCGTTGAGGAACTCAGTGAAGGTGTGATCAGATGAGAGACTCTGTTCCTGTTTAATCAAAATAATCATCGATCAGTCACATTAATAACACGAGATCGCGATTCATTCTCACTAAAACACGATTCGATCGCGTGATTTTGATACTCACAAAGTTCTCGCTCGTTATTTCAGGTAAATCTGAAAGGAAAAAGCAGAAACCGCATCAGAGAGCGGCCGCAGTAAACCATAAACCCGCTGCTGAACCAGACTGGACTCAAACTCACCGGGAAACATCCGCGACATTCCGGACACTTCGGTTCGGATCCAGTGAAGATCCCGACAACTTTTCCGCGCGCGCGCGCGTCTGATCGCGTTGCTATGGTGATCAAACTGAAACTCAAGAACAGACGCGAATCTCAACTGCACTTCCGCTGGAGTTTGACTTCTCTCATAATAATAATCATCATCAAAACAATTACTAACAGCAGGTCTAACAATGCGCTTAAACAATCACAGTCCTAAGAGAAGACCAGGATTCCTACAGACACTGCAAAACGAAATTCCAGAACTTTCAAGGACTTTGCAAGCACTACTTTTTGGATTTTCAAGGACTACAAACAGAGATCTCACTTATCAAACAATGTCCTTCAAATTCTAAAAAAGATAAATAAAAACATAGTAATAAAACAAAATGGCAAAAATAAAGCCAAACACAAATTATGCAATGATGTCAACTTAAGAACAAAAAGAGAAAGAGAAATAAAGCACAAAACATCTAAAATGGACCATTCTGACAGCAACAGCTGTGATATCAGGTTAACATTTATATTAGGCCTATGTGTGACTGAAGGGTGTAGAATCATGTAGGTTTGATTTTACCATAAATTTGACTTTCTGAAATGTTTGGCCTGGAAAACCCTTGAAAACACCAATATTCCTGAAGAGTTCCTTACTTGAATTATTAAACAATATATGCATGAAAAGATGTGCTTATTGGAAAAAAAAAAACATATACAAAAAAAAAAAAAAAAAAAAAAAAAAAAAAAAACTTATTTTAATAAAAACACTTATTTTATAGATACATTTTTTAATTCAAGCAAGGACCTCTTCATGAATATTGCTATTTTCAAGGGTTTTCCAGGTCAAACATTTCAGAAAGTCAAATTCAAGTACCTCAAGCACCTTACATGAACTCTGGAAGACCCACATGTGCAAATACATAGACTATATGTTTAAAAAAAAAAAAAAAAAGTTAAAGACACTCCAGGAATCTCTCACATGAACTCTTCTGGTTTATAGGTAAAACAGTGCTTTATTTAAAACAATGTATAAAAACAAGCATGTAAAGAGCAATATGTACACACATGCAGATACACCGAAATGATTGCTGTACACAAGTGCAAAACTCATGAGAAATGCATAATTAAAAACATACGCACACATACACGATCAAAACACACACGCACGCGCACACATGCACACACATACACACACACACACTCAGAGGCGCCTGACGTTGCGTTTGCTCTGGGCGCTCCCGGGCAGCACGTCTCTCTTGCTCCTGCGTTTGGCAGACAGGTGTGCGCAGTCTTTGGAGCCGTGGAACGCGCACGAGCACGCCGTGCAGAACCGGAAGCCGCAGTCGCTCCAACTGCACTGACCCTCGACCCGCAGCGCGTGACAGCGGGCCGGATGCTGACAGCGCGGACACGGCTTCAGATACTCGTCGCTGAACAGAGTCTTAGCCACCTGAGAGAGAGAGACAGACAGTACATCAGTGTTTCTGCAGGGTTTTTTGAAGGAAATTGAAGACTTTAAGACCAGCAGAAAGTCTGCATCAGAGTCTGAGCGGGTTGTCACGTGTACCTGCAGGAACTGCATGCGTTTGGAGCTGCAGTGCCGGTCGTTGGTCTGGGTCGGGGTGCAGGGCGGGTGTGTGTGGGCCGTTCGGGCCTGAGCCTGTACGCTGCCCAAAGCGGATCGACACGCCAGCGCTGACCTGGTGTCCGCATCTGGAACGTGAGCCGGTCTGTCACCCTATAGACAAACATGTAGTCAGAGAACAGCTCAGCTCACTACATACTGCGAAGAGCACACAGATTATATTACTGCATGAGACTGCAGCAGAACAGCCTCCTATATTTGCCAAAATGAACAGTATTTACAGTAATTGACAACAATTTTCACTTTGGGGTGGACCATTCCTTTAAAATGCTAAATTACCGGATCTACTTCCAAGATGATAACTGGACTCCAGCTCACATGCAGCGTGAGGACACGTGACATGGCACTGTTTGAAATGTTTATCACTACAAATGAGTGCAGCTAATTAAAATCGGTTGTGTCACCTCCAGTGCGATCTTGAGCTCTCTGATGTGGCTTTTTCTCCTGTGAGCGGCTCTCTTATCTTCTGAGATGACGTCGTTCCAGTCTTCAGACACCTGGCCAAACCTGTGATCAACCACACGGTTCAATACTGACCTTCAAACACCAGAACGATGAATATTTGACCTGTACGACGTACCTGTAGAGGTCAGCTGCAGACAGAAGACTCAAGATGACGGCTAGCACGTGTCTCAGGCTTCTCATCCTCAGCTCCGAGATCACGTCCACCCTGTCTAGGCCCATTTTGCGTCCGATGAGTCCTGAGAGCGGCAGGCTGGTTCTGACGGGTCCGTCTTCCTCTGAGAGACAGAGCAGATCCTCCAGACTGGTCTGCTGCTGCGGCGCACGAGTGCTGCGACGGCTGATGGCGTGAACGACCTGCAGCGCCGGAGTCAGAGACAGGTCCTGCATCTTCAGCGTGGCCGCGCTCAGCGGTGTCCCGTCCAAAAACACGTCGTCTTTACTCGCGCGAGGTTCGCCGCATGCCGTCCACTGGTCTCTGGGCCCGTCCTCCGACTGAGAGCCTCCCTCTCGGAGAGTGGACAGCCTGCGCTGTCTCTCCAGTCGAGAGCGTCTCTTGTCTTTCCCGCACGAGCTCGTCAGCACCAACTCCTGGAAAGAGCCGTCGTGGTCCACCGAGGAGTCGTGCGACTTATCCAGACCCAAAGAGCTGAAGCCGCTGTCCTCAGAGGCGGGCGTGAGCGAAGACGCGTCCAGGACGCGCTTTTCTGTTCTCAGGGGGGACCGGAAGGCATCTCCGCTCAGCGGCGTGAAGTCATCGGTTTGTGGTGAGCTTGGAAGACCAGCTATGATGCTTTCGTCGAGATCCGGTTCGGCGGCCGGGTTCTGAAACAGCGTCGGGCTCATGTGGACGCCGCTCCTGCCCGTCTCCAGTGTGGACGTAATGGCCTGGGAGAACAGAAGACGGCGCTTTCGACAGGAGAAAAAGTCGTCGGCTTTTAAAGTGCTGTAAGACAAAGGCCCGGTCGGGCTGACGTCTGGAGAGTCAAAACTCTTGTGGTGAACTCTGGAGATTTCTCCAGGCGTAGCGTCGGACGAGGAGCGGGACACGAGCAGACGCCTGCGGAGCGACGCATCCTTTTTGATTAACTTTGGAGTCTCGCACCAGGCTAACGACACGGCATCTTCCCTCTTTGGCTCGTTAATAGAGTCCTTGGACCAGCTGTGGTCTTTTCTGTGTAGAGGAACAGAGGAGCCTGGCTCACGGCTTTCTTTGGTGCCATTTGGACGGCGGTCTTTCCTGGGCGTATAGAGCCGGTCCGTACGGCCGCTGCTGCGACAGGAGCCGCAGGTCTGATGTTTCACACTCTGAACCTGTGCGCCCTCCATCATCTTCTGCTGGCCTTTAACAAACACTCGATGGACCCAAGAGTGCTGCCAACAACAAAAACACAATGCATGAAAGGTCCATCTGTGGCTCAGAACTCACAGGCTCAGAACTGTTTCCAGAATTCATTCATTCATCTAGTTTGATTAACACTTACATTTTCAAGTCTCTTTTCACAAAACATTGTATCAAAGCAGCTTTACAGAAAATGCTTGTTTCAGTTATAATTAGTAAATATTCTGCCATCTACAGAAAAAAGTAATTGCAGATTTTTCAGAATTGCAAGGAGAAAAAGAAAGTCAAGCTTGTTTTTGATACCAAATAAAAAAAAAAAAAGGTTATGACTCGATTGTAAATAAAAGAATTGCAAGATGTTAACTTGCAATTGTGACATAAACTGACATTTGCAATGAAAAAAAAAAAAAGGTAATGCTGTTAAATGATTAAGCACCATTAATCACATCCAAAATAAAGGTTTGTTTACATAATGTGTGTGTACGGTGTATATGTATTATGTATATATACACATACATATACATATAGTATATATTTTTAAAATATATACACACATGTATATATTTATATAATTGGTGCTTATATATAATTTTTTAATACATAAACAACTTATTGTTCTTATATACATACATTCATGTGTATTATACACACACACACACAATAAATATACACAGTACACACACATATTACATAAACCAAAAAGTCAACAAATTTAACAACAAGTTTTTGACCTTTTTTCTGCAGTTATAAGTTTATATCTTACAGTTAAAGCTTTTCTTCTCAGAATTACACATTTCTATTTTCTGAATTCACAATCTGTACTGTATAAAGCACTATATAAATAAAGGCGACGACTTAAATTCCAAATGTAAAGCTTTATATTTAATATACGTTTATATATTTTGTTGGAAATAAACTTCCATAGTTATTAGTCAGAGATGTGGATCAAAGTAATGCCCATGTGTGACCCTGGAACTCAAAATATTGTCCTAACAAACCATACATCAATAGATATATTCGATGTAATGTATAAATTCAATTCAATTCAATTCAGTATGTCAGGGTCAAAAATGTCAGTAATATAGCTCTAAGTTAATATTAGTTTAGTTTAGTTGAATCTGGTTCAGTTAATCATAATGAGCAGCGATTAGTTTGAGCTCCTAATGATTACAACACAAGAATAACTAACAGTAAACTAAAGATACCAGTGTGGAAAGTGTCTGATTTTCTGTCAGAAATATCAAAGAAGGCCTGGAGAAACTCAGTGCTGTGGTTTTGGTGTCTTCCACCGTTCAGACCGTGTGTAATTAGGAAACTCTGCGTTAATTAGCGCTACATTCGGTAATGGAAACAGGAGTCGGTTATGGTTGCTATAGTGACGCGATGAGCGGTTTTCCCTCCTGTAGATTCAAACTTTGCGCCGATTTAAATGCGCGTGCACAACAGAGCGCGTGCTCGCGCAGACCAAACACACACACGCGCACGGGCGCGCGCGCGCAAACAAACATACACACACACACACACACACACACACACACGTTTGTTTTTGTGAATTGTGGGGACTTTCCATAGACTTCTATAGTTTTTATACTGACCAAACGATATTGTCTATCCCCTAACCCAACCCTAAACCTAGCCCTCACAGAAAACATGTTTGCATCGTTACACTTTCAGATAAACACCATTTACTATTTTTAATATTTTTTTTTTACATTGTGGGGACCACAGGCCGGAAGGGACACACGTTTAACGGTTCACAGCTGACAGAAAGACGCTGAACGAAGACGGAAACAAGTGACACACACAGTCAATCAGCTGCTGCTCATCACACACAACACGAAGAGCTGTTCCACATGTTACACGAGAAATGCTTTTTAAACTGATAAACCTTAAAACATTAAAACACGTTAAATAAAGCATCTGTTACTCACGCGTGTTTGATCAGAGTTTCATGCTGCTGCCGCTCAGAGAGAGAGAGAGTGACGGTGAGCAGCGGGTCAATGAGGCTCCACCTTTCAAATTTCGAGCCCATTTCGCTGATTGGACGAGGGTTTAAAGAGACACGGAATCATTTTTTTCAACAATTAAACATTCAAAATATTAAACACGAAAGGAACATATATTAAAACAATTAGGATATTAAGAGTTTATTTGCGAAAACAGACAACTCTGTTTTTTTCGTCATTTTCAAAGCTCATGTTTTATATGATGTTATGATGTTTTTATTGTTTTATTATTATATCAAAATAACCCGACTAACCCAACCCAGCTTTGATTGAGATTAACTGGAATGCACAATGAAAAAACTTACTTTTTGAAAATGGTTTGAAAATTGTTTTTGCAAATGAACTCTTCCTATATTCATGAAATATTATGGATTTCGTAAATGTTATATATAAACACGAAAGCAGAACTGTTCTGATTTTTCCAGTGAAAAAAAAATAATTTCACTCATTCACATTTTGAATAAAGAAACGTCCATAAATATTAAAATAAGAAGGTTGATTGACTATGTGGCCAAATAAAATACATGCTTGTCTTTCATTTAAATACTACAGGTAATGTTCTGTTTTCCCTAAAAAAATATTTTTGCTGAAATAATCTTGAACATGTAGATTAGTTTAATTATAATTAGCATGAAACTGTTTTGTAGCAAATACGATCTTCAGAATCGTATCATTAGTAATTGAACATGGCATAATTAAATCACAAATATCACAAAAATAAACACATTTTCCATTCTCACACAAGAGTTTATTATATGTGACCGTGGACCACAAAATCAGTCATAAGGGTCATTTTTTTAAACTGAGGTTTATACATTATCCGAGAGCTGAATAAATAAGCTTAAAGCAATATTTGGCTGAGATACAACTATTTGAAAATCTGGAATCTGAGGGTGCAAAAAGTTCTTAGCAATGCATATTACTGATCAGAAATTAGATTTTGATATATTTACGGTAGTAAACTTACAAAATATCTTCATGGAACATGATCTTTACTTAATATCCTATAGATTTTTGCCATAAAAGAAAATCGATCATTTTGACCCATACAATGTATCCGTGCTACTTAAGACTGGTTTTGTGCTCCAGGGTCACATTTAATACAATATATTTCACGAAACTATGGGTGAATTACACAGACAAACGGTGGTGTGAAGCGATTGATCGGAGTGTTTGAAGTGATTGGTTTGTTTGAGCAGCGCTGACAAATGTAACGGGTATCACGTGACGCACTGGGCTCCGCGTGAACAATGATTGACAGCTGAATAATGACAGCGATAAACTTTAAAGCACACGCAGCGACGCTTTACAATAAATAACGTTTATAGAATTCATGTTAAACCTACAGCACCGGACCGCACAGAGAGCACCGCTAAGCCCCGCCCACTCGCTAGTTAAAAAGAACGATCCAGTAGGCGTTTGCTTGTGTTGCCATGGGAACCGGGGACGCGTGGCGCGCGCACTAAGCGACAGACGAAGCGCGCCACGAAGCGACAGACGCTTCGTCCTGTAATAATCTAACGGAAGAAAAACTCGATTACTCTTCTCTGTTGAGGATATTTGGTGAGTTTAAGAGAGACAGTCGATCGAGATGTGTATCTGTGTGTGTGTGTGTGTGTGTGTGTGTGTGTGTGTGTGTTTGGACACAAATGTGAGGTGAATAATGTTAGCAGTGACTCACAGAAATGATTCATAAAAGAAATCATGTTTCCTGTAGTCGATGGTTTAGTTTTGTTTTAGAATACAGTCATTTATATTTATCAAATATACACAATTAGCACCAACAGTCAGCAGTATGCATTTATTTCGACAGGTAAAAGTGTTTTTGTCTTCTTACGGCCAAATTTGTACCCATTTTTACAGTCTCTGGTTAGACCTGACAAAACCTCCTTTTGGGACGTCCTCATTTGTAAAAACAGTATAAAAGTAAAGTAAGATATAATTTTTTTGACATTTATTTATTTGTTTATATATTTATTTGTTTGTTTGTAAAAAATTCAGAAAGTTTGTAAAAACTGTTTCAAACGGTATAAAATGTGGTAAATCATTTTTTTTGCAGAAAATAATATGAAGTATTGAAACAATATAAAAAGAAATAATAAATCTAAATAAAAACAAAGAAAAAAGTAAATTTTTTAACTGTAAAAACGATATAAAACAGTCAAAAAAGTCAATAGAGTTTGTTTTTAAATAGTGAAAATGCATTATATTCTCTGTTAGACTCAGGAGTCATGAGTGCTGCTGAAGCTGCGTCTGCTCTGGTGGCTCCGGGTTCGAGCTGCGGGTCGGTTCCTGTGGAGCATCTGGACTACAGCTTCATCCAGAGCTGCTCAGACCTCAAACATCTGGAGCAGATCCTTAGAATTCTGCGGTGAGAGGAGACCCGTCCATCCGTCTGTCTATCCATCTGTCTCTCCATCTGTCCATCCATCTATCTGTCTGTCCATCTATCCATCCGTCTGTCTCTCCATCTGTCCATCCGTCTGTCTGTCTGTCCATCTGTCTCTCCATCCGTCCATCTGCCTGTCTGTCCATCTGTCTCTCCATCCGTCTGTCCATCTATCTATCCGTCTGTCTCTCCATCCGTCTGTCTGTCCATCCATCTATCTGTCTGTCCATCTATCCATCCGTCTGTCTCTCCATCTGTCCATCCGTCTGTCTGTCCATCTGTCTCTCCATCCGTCCATCTGTCTGTCTGTCCATCTGTCTCTCCATCCGTCTGTCCATCTATCTATCCGTCTGTCTCTGTCCATCCATCCATCCGTCTGTCTCTCCATCCGTCTGTCTGTCCATCTGTCTCTCCATCCGTCCATCCATCTGTCTGTCTGTCCATCTATCCATCCGTCTGTCTCTGTCCATCCATCCATCCGTCTGTCTCTCCATCTGTCCATCCATCTGTCTGTCTGTCCATCTGTCTCTCCATCCGTCCGTCCTTCCATCTGTCTGTCTTTCCATCTGTCTCTCCATCTGTCCATCCAACCATCTGTCTGTCCATCTGTCTCTCCATCCATCCGTCTGTCTCTCCATCTGTCCATCCGTCTGTGTATCCATCTGTATCTCCATCCGTCCGTCCATTCGTCTGCCTGTCTGTCCATCTGTCTCTCCATCCGTCTGTCCATCTATCTATCCGTCTGTCTCTCCATCCGTCTGTCTGTCCATCTGTCCATCCATCTATCTGTCTGTCCATCTATCCATCCGTCTGTCTCTCCATCTGTCTCTCCATCCGTCCATCTGTCTGTCTGTCCATCTGTCTCTCCATCCGTCTGTCCATCTATCTATCCGTCTGTCTCTGTCCATCCATCCATCCGTCTGTCTGTCCATCCGTCTGTCTGTCCATCTGTCTCTCCATCCGTCCATCCATCTGTCTGTCTGTCCATCTATCCATCCGTCTGTCTCTGTCCATCCATCCATCCGTCTGTCTCTCCATCTGTCCATCCATCTGTCTGTCTGTCCATCTGTCTCTCCATCCGTCCGTCCTTCCGTCTGTCTGTCTGTCCATCTGTCTCTCCATCTGTCCATCCAACCATCTGTCTGTCCATCTGTCTCTCCATCCATCCGTCTGTCTCTCCATCTGTCCATCCGTCTGTGTATCCATCTGTATCTCCATCCGTCCGTCCATTCGTCTGTCTGTCTGTCCATCTGTCTCTCCATCTGTCTGTCTGTCCATGTGTTTCTCCATCCGTCTATCTGTCTCTCTATCCGTCTGTCCATCTGTTTATCTGTTTCTCCATCCGTCTGTCTGTCTGTCAGAGCTCCACTGATGTGTGCTGCTGGTGTTCCTCAGGTCCGGTCAGGAGGGTTTTTACCCTCATCTGATTGAGTTCTGTGAGAAACACATAGAGAAACTGGACCCAAAGTCTCGCGTCCTCAGGAAGGAGAACCGTCCGGCCACCGCAGCCAGCTTCTCCTCAGAGGAATGGAGGAACATCTCTGAAGACCTGCAGGTGCTGGAGACACACGCGTAAATCAACAGAACACTAATCCAGAACTCTGACATCACAGAACATCAAACACGAACAGATCTCCTCCTCTACTGATCCTCTGCAAAAACACTTTTCATTTACTCACAGCAAATCTGAGGAAACTCAGTTCATACGACCAGTTATTAAGTTCACGTGACTGTTTTATATTAAGTCCAGTGAACTTTCAATCATATTTGATTTGTTTCTAAAGTGTGAAATAATTTTGACTTGTTTTCAGAGAATCTTCCCTGTATGTAAGTGTATGCTGTGCTTTTAAAACATCTGTTGAACAGGGTATTTTTCATTTGTTTTAATCTAAATGTAAAGGTTTATGTTTAAAACAACTTAAAATCACCATTGTGTTTTGAGATATATTCTCTGAAAACAATGTTTGATATTATTTGATTTTTTTTTAAATAATTGAACTGGATATAAATAATAACATGTAATCATATTTGTGTCTTGTTTGACAGATGTGGGAGAGCAGCATGAGACTGAATGAAGCGCAGCTGAAGCGACGGCTCATGTTCAGTGATGGTGAAAACGTGCCACCGGTGCGATCCTCACACGGCCCCATTCAGGTAAAGGTCTCTCCTCTGGAGAACATCTGAACCCCAGATCTCTCAGACTCACAGATTCATCAGATGTTATCCTCAAATGTTCCCGCAGAGAAGCGTCAGCACTGCAGTGAAGACTGGAAAAACATCCTGCGTCCCTCGATCGTACAGAGACTGGGACAGGTCAGTGTGTGCAGACGACAGGGTGTGTGTGTGTTTGTGTGTGTTTGTGTGTGTGTGTGTGGGTGTAACTCTGTGTTGTTGCTGCAGGTTTGATGTGGAGGCTGAGTGTGCTAACACAGATGAGAGTGACAGAAACTCGCATCACGCCTCCATCCGTCCATCCGTGCCTGAAATCACACCGACGATCAACAGCACAGGTCAGAGATCAGACAACAAACAACAAACCCTAAAGCTGCTGTGTGTCGTTTGTGAAATATAGACATGTTCTCTGAATATATATATATATATATATATATATAAACAACAAAAAAAACATAGACATAACAGAAACAATGATATTTCAAACACTCGCCTCATGTATCATTAGACAGACAGATAATCTGCAACAAAACAACCATTTTTCTCAGTCGTTCAGTATTTCAGTATTTTAAGTATTTTAAAACACTGTCACATTAATAGCCAGTTAATCGTCAGCCAAACAAATAAATTTGTTTTCATTACATTTCATTACATTTTTACATTACAGTTTTACCTTTTTTTGTGATTCAATCAATTACACAACCCCACACCTTGAAAAACATTCTGGTGATTTTCAAAAAGGCCTGATATTACCTAACGTAATGATGCTGAGCTCAATAATATAGAATAAAAACTGCATTTTTTTCACAATCAGGTTATACATTTCCACTTTAATGCACTTATGAAAATAAAAGTCAAATGTCATAACTTTTAAAAACATAAAAAAAGTGTTCAAAATGCATTATTTAACGTTTATATTCTTTAAAGGAGTGCGGAAATATGTTCAAAATCATTTGTTAATGTCAAAGAACTTTATAAAAAATAAGCAAACTAAGCTTTTTTCGCAAAATGTGTTTGGATTCAGTAAAAGCAGAAAACATCAGGATCATGTTTGCATTTTCTTCAGTGTCTGGATCATAATTCTGACCCTGAAATCAGGATTAGAAATAAAATAATGTCATCGAATCTGGCTTAGATTCAGACAGGAATAATGTGTTTGATTAAACTTAAATTGTTCTCAAAAGCAAAAATGAAATGAACTGCATAGTGTGATGTCAAAGAGCAAAACAGGCACTATTTCTGCAGGCAGCGGCTCAGCATTAGTAATAAACAAGCACAGTGTTTTATTCAGCAGATGTGATGCAGGACGGTGTTATTAGCTTCTCATCAACTCGTGTTTGGCAAATTTGTCAGAATCTGACATGTTGCTCAAACAAACAGATCAGAGTCGTGAAAGCTTCAGTGATTCAGTCTTCAGTGATTGAACATAAAACAAAGAATATGTGAACATCATGCAGCCGCTGTGAAGAACATCTGGAACGTGTCTGACCGCATCTTCCTGATGCTCATCTCATCCACGCTGTGTTCTGCTCTCTTCAGCTTTGACCGCGCAGGAGAAAGACGCTCTCGCCCGCCGCGAGAAAGACAAAGGCAATGAAGCGTTCAGGAGCGGCGATTACGAGGAGGCCGTGGTGTATTACAGCAGGTGAGGAGAAGCTCCTGTGAGCGTGAGGAGCCGCCGCTGAGCCGCAGTGACACGTGTGTGTGTGTGTGTGTTTCTGCAGGAGTTTGTCTCTCGCGTCTTCAGCCGCTGCGCTCAATAACCGCGCTCAGGCTCACATTAGACTACAGCGCTGGAGCGCCGCACTGAACGACAGCGACGCGGTTCTACAGCTGGAACCTCAAAACATCAAAGGTGAGGAGCATCACACACCACTGATCCTGTGTGTGTGTGTGGTCCTGCTGAACCAGGGGTGTTTTTTTCCTCCTTTGCTCCAACACACATACTATGCAGTTTTCAATTAAGCCTGAAGGACTTGATTAGTTGGATCAGGTGTTTTATTAGGGTTGCATCTAAACTCTGCAGGCCTGCGACCCTCCAGGACCCGAGTTTGACACCCATGTGCTAAACCCTATGTTATGGGGACAAAATGTACCCTTAAATCCTGTCCTTATAGGGACATTTTTATGTCCCTATGAGGAAACGAGCTTATAAATCGTACAAAATGAAATTTTTTTGAAAATCTAAAAATGCAGAAAGTTTTCTGTAAGGGGTAGGTTTAGGTGTAGGGTGATAGAAAATACACAGTAGAAAAACCATTACACCTATGGAATAAACATAAAACATGGACACACAACATGTGTGTGTGTGTATTTGAGAGTAACGGATTACTGGAAATAGAAAAAAAGTGAAGGGTGGGCTCTGTGCACCACTTGTTGATTGGATGTTGAGATATGGGCGTGGCTCTCAAATGTGTATGCAGATGAATGACAGCTTGTGGGGCGGGGCTTAAGAGCAGTAAATCGGGGTGGCGAACGTCGGTCCTGGAGAGCCGCAGCCCTGCATAGTTTTGCTTCAACCCTAATCAAACACACCTGAACAAGCTAATCAAGGCCTGAAGGGTGACTAGAAAGCAACAGGCAGGTGAGTTTTAATTAGGGTTGGAGCTGAACTTTGCAGGGCTGAGACTCTCCAGGGCCGGAGTTCGCCGCCCCTGCACTAAACGATTGGAGAAATCCTGCTGACGTCACCAAAAAGAAGATCCAGTTATGACATTATGATTAATGTTTTGTTGATCACAACAAAATCAAAAAATAAAATAAAACATGTTCAGATGAATAGTTTACAATAAGATCTATAAATCATCTAGAAAATACACGGGTTGACTTTTAATTGTGTGTGTGTTTTCGTGTAGCTCTACTGCGTCGTGCCACTGCACACAAACATCTGGGTCACCAGCAGGAATCCCATGATGACCTGAGAGCCGTTCTCCTGCTAGAGCCACACAACACCACAGCACTGGTACATGCGCGCACACACGCACACACACACACACATACAACTGATGCTGGACTGATGCCTCACACTGACCACATGATGGCGCTCTTACATAAGACACACAAATGTCTGCCAGAACTCACTGACAGTGATAATTCAGCCATAAACCATCATTTACATCATTTATGACTGACTTGTTTCTGATGTTTTTAAGAGCAAACACTTAAAACCAAACCGCACTGAAGCGCACTGACACTCACTGCACCAACAAAAACATTGTTATCTTTTGCGTTTCACTGAAGAAAGTCATTCACAGGTTTAAACGACATGATCAGTCTGTCATTATTTACTCTACCTGATGTTTGGCTGTTCCTTTAAACATGCATGACCTTTGACCTTCAGAAGCTGCTGACGGACGAGACGGAGAGTGATCGGTGTGAGGAGACACGCAGCACGGGCAGGAAGATCCTCATTCAGGAAGTGGATGATGACGAGGAGGAGGATGAAGGTGAGGATGAGTGTCTGTGGAGCGAGAGAGAAACTGTGAGTGAGTAATGATCTTTGATCATGTGAAGCTCTGAACACTGAACTGTGGGATATCAGAGCGCTGCTGTGTTGTGTTCAGACGCTCAGGATGAGAAGAGAGACGCTAGCGGGACAGAGAGTGGAATCATGGGAAATACACAGATGATGCTCAGCTGCACCAATGTGCAGACAGACGAACCGACCAATGACAACAGCAGCAGCAGACGGGGCGGTTCAGCAGCAGAACAGACACCTGTCGACGCCCACACTGAAGCTCCACCCACTGAACACGCCCACCTGAACAACGAGGGAAACAGATCAGCTGGAGAAACTCAGACAGAGAAACACACACATGACAACACTGAACACACAACTGCAGGTACACACACACACACACGTAAACATAAAACATAAAGTTCATTATTATCAGATGTTTCGGTTGCTGTGGTTTCCCAGAGTTTGCGCTCCTGAAGGATGATGGGAATGCTCTGGTGCGGAGCGGCTGCTATCAGGAGGCTGTGGACAGATACACTGAATGTCTGCAGCTCAAACCACACGAATGTGCCGTTTACACCAACAGGTACGACTGACTGTGATCATGTGTGTGTTAGCAGGACACGCAGAAGCTGACGTGTGTGTGTGTGTGTGTGTGTGTGTTTCAGAGCGCTCTGCTACATCAAACTCCAGCGCTTCACTGAGGCCCGGCAGGACTGTGACTCCGCCCTTCAGCTCCAGCCCACCAATAAGAAAGCTTTCTACAGACGCGCACTGGCCAATAAGGGCCTGAAGGTGAGTGTGTCACCGTGACAACCTGTTGACCCGCCCCATCATCTGAATGTCAGCAAACATGTTGTGACTCACTTTTCGTTTGTCGTTTTTCTTCGTCTCGTGATGCATGTGTATGACAGCCTTCAAGCAAACAATTTTTAATGTTTAATATTTTTCATATATTAAAATGTTTTAATTAAAGGAATATGACTAATAAAATGACTATTAGCTAAAAATGTCACCTTCAGACCATCCAAGATTAGGATGAGTTTGTTTGTTCATCAGATTTGTAGAAATGCATAATTTCCATTTCATCACTGTTTCACCAACGGATCCTCTGCGGTGAATGGGTGCCGTCAGAATGAGAGTCAAAACATCTGATAAAAACATCACGATAATCCACAAGTAATCCACACCACTCCAGTCCATCAGTTCACATCTTGACAAGACAAAAGATGAAACAAATCCATCATTGAGACGTTTTTAACTAAAATACACTGAGTCCATAATCCATAATAACACCTCCTCCAGTGAAAAAGTGGTCTGGTCTGAATCAGGAGAGAAATCTGCACAGATCAAGCCAAAACAGCTCTAAACAAATATGTGGCTGGATGTTGATGTGAGAGACAACAGGAGATGAACTGCATTAACCCATGCTGCATTATTATTTGAACTATAGTAGTCAACATTTGAAGTGGATCAAAAAAGTTCATCAGAGTTGTCCTAAGACAAGAACGTGTATTGTTTTGGACAATTTTGATGAAAGGTTTTGATTCACTTCAAATGTTGACTACTGTAGATAGTTACTGTGTGTGTGTGTGTGTGTGCAGGATTACGCGGCGTGTCGTTCAGACCTGCAGCAGGTGTTGTGTTTGGATGCGAGTGTGACGGAGGCGGAGCAGCTGCTGATGGAGGTCACACGTCTGATGACAGACAGCAGATGTTCATCAGGAGCTCGCAGGAGCGTCACCATCACTGAGGTCTCTCACACTCTCACAATCACACACACTCACTCATACACACACAGCACAGGTCTGAGATCAGCTCTCTGTGCAGGTGGAGGATGATGATGACGATGAAGATGAGGGCAGCAGTGCAGTCGGGCCGCAGCGGTGCAGTGCGGACGTGTCGTCCGTCTCCCTGTGGTCGTCTAGCGTGTTTGAGTTCGGTCAGGCGCTGAACGGCGCTCTCTCTCACGGTGACCTGCTGACCTGCGCTGAGCTCCTGCGCTCCGTTTCGTCCGAACGCCTGCCCCGGCTCATCGGCACACAGCTGGACGGACGCGCGCTGGGCTTCATCATACGGGCGCTGAACACACACCTGCTGCACACACGCCCCGAGACGGTGTTTCAGCACCTGCAGCAGCTGCACACGGCACACAGACTCACGGTGAGTAAATGGCATGCTAACAACACGACAACAACATGCCAACAACACGTTACCAATGTGCCAACATGCTAACAACATCCGATCCAGATTTGTTTGTCATCGTACTTACAACAAAAATATAGACTTGCCAACATATCCAGCTAAAGAACAATTAAATAAAGTGTGTTGTTAGCATGACAACAAAATGCCAACAACACATTAACATGCCAACGACGCACCAACATGCTAACAACATGCTAAAACGCCAACAACATGCTAACAACACACTAACAAACTGCTAATAACACACTAATAACAAGCCATCAACATGCCAACAAAGTGCCAACATGCTAACATGTTAACAACACACCAACATTATACTAATAACATGCCAACAACACATTAATAACATGCCACAACACGTTAAGGAACATGGCAACAACATGTTAACAATGTGCCAACACGCTACCAACACACTAACAAAATGCTAATAACACGCCAACAACATCTGATTCAGATTTGTTTATTGTCATCATACTTACAGTGAAATAATAGACTTGCCAAAGTATCCAGCTAAAGAATAATTAAATAAAGTGTGTTGTTAGCACGCCAACGACACGTTAACACGCCAACAACATGCTTATATAGTAAAGTGCATATTTAAGATGAACAAACACTTAATATTGGGCTGAGGAGTGTGTGTGTGTGTCATTATGAGAGCAGAAGAGTCATAAACCATTATTGGTGTGTTCAGTCACAGCAAACGTGTTATCGCGTTCTCTCGTCTCTCTCTGTGTGTGTAGATGGTGCTGATGTTGTTGGACGGTGAGGATCGCTCACAGCTCTCACAGATCTTCCAGAAGCTTCGTGCTGTGCAGACCGAGGCTTTCTCACAAAGTGACGTCACAAACCTGGCCAACAAATACATGTGACGCTCCTCCAACATTCCCACGATTCCGCTCTCATCTTCACCGCGCGGCTCCGAGACGAGAGGAAACACGACGGACGGTCAGAACCTGCGGCGTCACACAGATCGTCAGACACGAGACGCTTCTACAGACATTCACGAGAGTAAACGCGGTCTGACGTTTCCTGATTAACTGAATGTCTCGCTGTGAAAAGCAGGTTTTGTTCTCAGTTCTCAACGGAAGATGATTTGATTGTTTTTCTGAACTATAAACGAGCGTTCGGGTCAATAAACTACCGTCTCATTATCCTGGAGATCCTGTGTGTGATTCAGCAGCAGACAAACAGACGACTGCAGAATGACTTACAAGTGATTAAAGCAGTTTATTCATACAACATCCTACATTATATCTGCTCAATGAAATCCAGTGCTATGCTGATGATTCCAGAAATAGTGTCTGTTTTGTTCTTTCATGTCACACTTTCTCATTAAATGTGAAGCGTTTTGTAGTGTTTGCGTTTGAGAATCATTTGTTTAATTCTTGTATATTTACTCTCCATTAAGGCGAGACACTGCAGGTGAACACAGGGTAAAAATTAACTAATAGTTATGACCTGACTTACCCAGCTGGTTGATTACATTGAGAACTGCAAACATTTTTTGTATTACAAGTTTTCTAAAATGTTAGGTTTAAATATGCAAACGGGACAATATGTAATGAAATATGCACTAATTCGATACATTTCTAGTATAAAAATCTAAACACTGGATAAAGTTTCAAAATCCCCTTTTATTTATTTATTTTTTTGACATGTAAGAGTCAAAAGTTTTTACTAGAGGAATTTTGGGCATCTAATTTTTGTCACTCCATAATTCTGAAAATACCTAGAATAGACAGAAAACAATATTCAATACACACACAGTCTGGTTTATTATCTTTGTGGGGACTCTCCATAGGTGCAATGGTTTGTATACTGTCCACACTGTATTTTCTATCCCCTTACCCTAACCCTACCCCTAAACCTAACCCTTACAGAAAACTTTCTGCATTTTTACTTTCTCAAAAAAACTCATTCTGTATGATTTATAAGCTTTTGTACCCATGGGGACCTCAAGCCAGTCCCCACAATGTAGCAAAAACAAGTACACACACACACACGTGTATATATATATATATTATTATTATTTTTTTTTTTTTAGAGGAATAAACATGTGAAGTGTGGTGTGTGTTAGTGCTGCTGAAGTGTTGATTTATGGCTCAGTGTAGGAGAAAAAAAAAACTAATTTTGAGAAAACAGCCTTTAAAAATCTGTGTTGTAATTGCAATCTATTAACACAAATGGAAAAGTGCTATAAAGGAAACACATTACCGTGTTTTGTGGATGTTTTCTTTCCACTAGTCTGAAAAAAACACTTCATGAAAAACCAAAAAACCTAAAATCTCAAACTTGACAGGTGCATGAAAAAACTGTTTTTCCTGCAGAGTCTCCACTTAATCAGCACAAAAACCCCATCAATGTCTACAGTCAGAACTGAGAACAGCTGATCTGGAGTTTCTCTGTGAGTGTGTGACTGATATGAAGATGTTTGATACTAATATAACACAAACACATCAGGGAAAAAGAAAACATCGCATCGCTTCACTGCGCAGAGACTCATCCGGACCAGCAGGAGGCGCCGCTCACAGACACAGCGACAGACGAACAGCACGAGGATCATGAGGGGTTCGATGTCAGATGTTGTTGTTCCTCTGCTGTAAATCACACACAAACTGACGCAGACTCACACAGAATGATCGCGGCGCGCTGTTTCGCGTCTCACCGGACGCTGCTGCGGGCCGGAACTTTGTGTTTTCATCGGTGTTTACAGCGGAAGGTCACGAATGTGTTCAGTAACAACACAACAGACTCACAGAAACTCTCAGTAAGAGCTCAGAACTACACAACCACAGCTGGAGAAATCAGCACAACACCTGCTCAACATCCTCAGATCAGACACGAACCAGGTGAGTCATTAATACAAATCACCAATTAGGCAAATGAACTCCATGATTAGGCGAAACCTCACTAAACTACTCAAGAATGTGACACAAATATCAAGACAGAAAAATTCCCCACTATGTAATATTATTTTTTTTGCATATATACCAAGTATAAGCATATTTTAAACATAATCTCAGTTCTCATTATTTCACTGCAAATTATTTGTGCAAATTATTATTTTCTAAAAATAAAACCTATTTAAAGGTTATGACATTATTTCATTGACAATCAAACACAATTACTGATTGTTTTCATTTTTATGTAATATTTAGTGGTCAAATTAAGCCTATTTTTGTGACGGGTTCATAACAACTAAGCACATTTAACCTCACAATGCTCATTAATGCAGTGCAAGAGTGAAAACAGTGCTGAAATGAATGAATATGTTAATGTTTAAATCTCAGTTAGTTTAAAAACAGGAGAATCCTGATTGTTTCTGCCGTTCAGACGGTGTTTGACGTGTTGTCGCTGTTGTTCAGGTTCAGGTGACGTTCAGGAGTTTGACGTTGGTCTGTTGGTGTCGGTGCTGAAGCAGGAAAACGCCACCGACATCTGTGTGATCAGAGTCCCGCCGGAGCTCAAATACACCGATCACATGATCGTCGTGAGCGGATCCTCCCCTCGACACCTCAGCGCCATCGCAGAGTTTGTGCTCAAAGTGGTAAAGACACTCAAACTCACACGAACATATGTGACCCTGCACCACAAAACCAGTCATAAGGGTCCATTTTTCAAAATTAAGCTTTATACATCATCTGAAAGCTGAATAAACGAGCTTTTCATTGATGTGTGGTTTTATTAGGATAGGACAATATTTGGCCGAGATACAACTATTTGAAAATCTGGAATCTGAGGCTGCAAAAAAATCTAAATATTGAGAAAATCACCTTTAAAGTTTCCAAATGAAGCTCTTACTAATGCATATTACTAATCAAAAATCAAGTTGACATATTTACAGTAAGAAATATCTTCATGGAACATGATCTTTACTTAATTTCCTAATGATTTTTGGCATAAAAGTCAATCATTTTGACCCATACAGTGTGTTTTTGGCAACTGCTACAAATAAACCCGTGATACTTCAGACTGGTTTTGTGCTCCAGGGTCACATACGAGTCTCATCAGTGGAAGGTTTTATAAAAATGTCAATTAGATTGAGACTCAAAAACGTGAAATCAGTGTGTGTTCTGAATCTATGAGTGTGAGTTTGACTGTGTGTTTGACTCGTTTCTCACTCTTCATCTGCAGTTTAAGTTCCTGCGGAAAGATGAAGATCCGCACGTTCGGCTGGAGGGGAGAGACTGTGACGACTGGAAGTGCATCGACTTCGGTCCGTGTTCCTGCCACCCGTGACCCGTGTGTGTGTGTGTGTGTGTGTGAGAGAGAGAGAGACTAACGGGTGTTCGTCCGTCCCGCAGGACCGATGGTGCTTCACCTCATGCTGCCGGACACCAGACAGACGTACGAGCTGGAGAAGCTGTGGACGCTGCGCTCGTATGACGAACAGCTGAAGCAGATCCCGCCGGAAACACTTCCGTCAGACTTCATCTACGACATCAAACACACGTGAACACGCTCATCTGAGCCACACAAACGGAGGACGACTGTAAATGCTGTACAAAAATCAGGTCTCATATTTAACAAGTGCAAATCCTCTGAAATGTCATGTTTTGAGCTGCTAATTTTGAATAAAATGAATTCACAAATATTGTAAGAGTCAAATATGAATGTTTGTCAATAACTTTTGGTTGTGGAATCAAAGCTACTAGATATGGAATAACTATAATAACAATAACTATGATGATAATGATAACTATAACAACAATCATACAAAATAACAATGATAGTCATGATGATCATTATTATAACTATAGAAATAATGATGATAACTATATTAACTATAACAAATGACAAACAATGAAAAAATAACTGATAATACTATACTAATTAACTAATAATACTAATACTATTATAAAAAAACAATAAAAATATACAGATAAAATGGCAAAAATAAAGTGAAGCACATGCAAAGTATGCAATGATGTCAACTTAAGAACAAAAAGAGAAATAAAGCACATGACATTTAAAATGGACTGTAATTCTGACAGCAACAGCTGTGATGCCAGTTTGACATATATATTATATATAGTAGTACACATTAAAATCAAAGGCGTTGGCGTTGGTGGGGACAAAACAGCACACAACAGACATTTAACTGTTTGATCAGTTACTGCTAGGATCAGTTTATTAGTGTGTGTATATCAGTAGGCTCATGTCACAGCTAAACTGTACTCATAACAAGTGATGACCGACTTCGTAAACTATAGTTCTCTCCTTAAATATGAACAGATCCATGCGTTAAAATCCAAATTTTACAAAGAGCTTATGGACGTAATTCTAAGTCACTCACTGAAATGAGTTTTTTAATGTTCATCCATCTCATTTTTAAGTGACTTAATTTATTTGTTTCCTGCTCGCTAAATTTTACATACATGAACTAAAAAATCTGGCTCTAAACCTCTTTTCTTCATTCAAAGTTAATCTAGACAAGTACATGGAAAATGAACTATTGTTATACAAAAACATGGTTACCCACAGTTCATTTTCTTAAAGGATTTGTATTTGTGTATGCTTTCACTCTTTTTCTTTGTTTTGTTTACTACCTTAATGATTTGATATTTTCTACTATTTAATAAAAAAGAAGTCAGAAAAAAGATTTGCGAACCCGCTCTGAAGTTTAGATCTAAATCTAAAGATTCGCCAACCCGCTCCGAGCTTCGGATCTGAATCAAATGATTCGCGAAATGATGCACAAACCCGCTCCGATCTAAATCAAATCATTTGCGATACTCGACCCGTTTGTAGCGCTTCGAATCAGGCGCGTTTCCATCAGCCTTCAAGATGCGCAAATTTAAATTGCTAATTGAAAATACGCCTAATGGAAACGCGTCAAATTCGTGAAAACGCCCATATATCGCAAAAAAAGTACGCTCGTATGAGGTGGTTTTTCAAGCAATTCGGAAAAAAAGGAATATTTCGCAGAACCGCAATGGAAACGGCTTTTTCCGCATTTAAAGGTCACACGGCACATGTAAAAAGTCATATGATCATTACTCTACTGTACTATGAACTCCAAGAAACACTTCATACGTAGCCGCTCTCAAGTATAAGGGGCTTTCCCTGATGTTAATGCTGAGACTGTGTGTGCTGCACGTGTCTGCGGCGCGTAACGGCTCCGACGCGGCCACCGGAGCTGATGTTGTTTATAGCAGCAGCGCCGCACACGTTTCTGAAGCGGATCCGCGCTGCTTCTGTAAAGACACACGCATACGCCTCTTTCAATTAAATAAAGCCAAAAATCCGTCCAAATCCCACCAAAATCCGTTATCGCGAGAGGAACAAATTACATTTTAGTCGCATAAGGTCGGTTAATGGAAACGTCATTTCGCAATACTTTATCAACATTTATGAAATATCGTCAAAGTTTTCCTCAAATCTGTAATGGAAACGCGCCTTCTGATTCGGAGTTTCACTATACTATACGTGATGTTTAAATATATGCAATGTCAAAATTCGAAAGTAAATGACTCTTTTGAACTGGTTTTGCTAGTCAATCACTAGACTAAATGATTAAAATCACGAGTTTGAATCAATCGGAGCGGTTCCGGCGAAAATGATTCACTCAATTGATTCGGTTCATCTCCTTTCTCTTTTCGCGTTTTCAGCCATGTTTACACGACACTTAGCTCGATATTTTTATGGCATTAATTGAAATAAGCTAAAAAAAAAAAAGTATAATGTTTTTTGAATTGTTGAATTTTGCGTGAAAAGATGTGCTTATTGAAAAAAAAATGAATCGCTTATTTTACAGATAGATTGTCTTTCAATAATACAAGCACTTTTCAAGTACCTCTTCAGGAATATTGTTATTTTCAAGGGTTTTACAGGCCTTAAATTTCAAAAAGTCAAATTAAAGCACTACAAGCACCTTGTACGAACCCTAAAGATCATTCTGAAAGTGACTGAGGTGATATCGCTCCTCTGCGATGTGAACCCACTGTTCTCACAGACTGATTATTATTAATGGTTCTTGGTGTGAAGGAACGATTGGAGGAGATTAAACAGGAAACAGTGTGTGTGTGTGAGTCAAAGCGTGTGTTTATTGTCAAGAGAATCTCACAGAGGAAGTAACTTTACAAATCAAACGGATGAAGAGAAATTAAAGCACAGCCGCCGTTAGACACGCGATCCTGCGGCCGACACGCCTCCGTCCACCCATAATCCCACAGGACAGTCTTGAGGAGGCAGGAGAGTTTGTGTGTGTGTGTGTGTGTGTATGTGATTGTGTTTACGGTGCCATCCAGAAGGGCATGGGCTGCTGCTGCGTCGTCTGCGTCTGCGGCGTCTGCGTTTTGGGCCGCGAGGGCGGCGACGACGGGCAGCGGTACGTCCATCCCGAGGCCGCGTTACCTGCCGCCCCGGCCGCTTTGGAGGGTCCGTGGTCGTCCTCTTCGTCGGAGGAGTCGCCGGCGTACGCCACCAGCCCCGTCCGTGCGCGCTTCACCTGCGGCTCTGATGAGAGAGACCAAAAAACACAGACAAACAACACGCCGCGCCACACAGAGTTAATCAAACGCGGGATCGGACGTCACGGCCGCGCGTCGTCGGAGGCGTCCGATCGGGAGGCGGAGTCGAGGAAGCAGGCCGCACCCACCGCGAGATCCGGACACATGAAAGAGAGAGAAAAAACACAGAGAAAGAGAGAGAACACAAAACACAAGAGAGACGTCCGTTAGTGCGGCAGCCACACGGCTGATGACATCACCGCTCGGGGGAGGAGCTTCATTCAACACGTCTGACCAATGACGGGCGGAGAAGCTGAAGCGTGGCATTTCCTGAGGAAGTGAGACGCTTCAGCTTTACCTGTATCTAGCGTACAGTCCTCCGCCGCCGCTGCAGCCTCACATCTGCATGCAGAAAGCCGTCAGCGTGAGCGATTATGAACGAGCGGCGCGAGGCGGCCGTCTTACCCAGGAGGCTCGGCGCTGGCGTCTTCTCGTCGGCCTTCTGAGCTCTCGGCCCGTTGACTGGCGCCGGTGCGCACGGAGGCGGCATGAGTCTGCTGCTACTGCGCACACACACACACACACACACACGTATGTTACAGTCCAACATCTACACACAACAACGTTCATAATATCTTATAATAATCTCATCATGCCTCATAGTCACGTTTATCAGATTACAGACGTAATGTTTCATTCTGTGACGATATAATCAATCAGCAGAGAGCAGCTGTTTAACTGTAGTGTCAGCAGCTCAATCTACTGATGACAGCTGCAGGAAATCAAGAACTTGTGTGTCTGAAGCAGCATTTGAATTCATGTCAAAATCTGATTGAATGAGCAGCATCATCATTACTCCTGCGCTAGTGTCTGAGAACCGTTCAGAATCCATCAGACTTAAAGGAGTGGTTCACTTCCAGAAAAAAATGTACATGTATTTACTCACCTCCTTGTCATCCAAGATGTTCATGTCTTTCTTTTTTCAGTCGTAAAGAAATGTTTTTTTGAGGAAAACATTTTAGGATTTCTCTCCATATAGTGGACTTCTATGGTGCTCGCTAGTTTGAACTTCCAAAATGTAGTTTAAATGCAGCTTCAAAGCCTCTAAACGATCCCACAAATGATCAAACAAATTGACAATTTATATACTTTCCAACCTCAAATGTTCGTCTCGTGTAACTCTGCCTGTACTCTGTGTATTCTGGTTCATGTCAGTTAGTGTATGTCCAAAAACTCCCATGTCATTTTCTCCTCCAACTTTAAAATCGTCTTATATCACCGTTTTACCTTTTGGTAAAGGGTATTTGATGATCTTTGCATGTTCACTTCGTAAACACTGGGTCAGTACTTCTGCAGCGATGCAGGATGATTTTGAAGTTGGGGAAGAAAATGAGATGGGAGTTTTTGGACACACCCTAACTGTACTGAACCTGAATACAGACAAGCACTTGAGGTTAAAAAGTATGTACAATTTTTTTTTTAGAAAATAACTGATCGTTTCTCTAGATCAGACCGTTCTTCCTCAGCTGGGATCGTTTAGAGCCTTTGAAGCTGCATTTAAACTACATTTTGGAAGTTCAAACTCGCAGGCCATTATATGAAGAGAAATCCTGAAATGTTTTCCTCGAGAAACATAATTTCTTTATGAGTGAAGAAAGAAAGACATGGACATCTTGGATGACAATGGTGTGAGTATGTACCTGTAAATTTTTGCTCTGGAAGTGGACTACTCCTTTAACGAGCTCCAGCCTTTAAAGCTGCAGACGACAAAACTAGAATGAACGATCTTTTCACCCGCGGTGCGAGCACTGATATAGTGTCACTGTTGGTGTGAACGGGTCTGGAAAGCATCCCATGATGCACCTGATGAATGTCTAAGCAGCTCAAACATTAAGAGTGTTTTGTTAAAAAGGTTTTGATCACTGCATCATTCCCAGAATTCCATCAGTGTGATTCCAGCGTTTCATCACTGCACGGTTATTAAACAATTAATGCAGCATGTGCACATGTGTCATATGGAAGATCATTAATGCCATGCAATAAAAAACAAAACAAAATAAAATCTCAAGGTAACCACAATTTTTTACAATTCAGCCTTTTCTTAGAATTGCAGGATATAAACAGGCAGAATTATAAGTTAAAAAGTTACAATAACTTTTTTTTAATTATGTGGCAGAAATAACATTTCATAGTGTTTTCAACCTTTAACCTGTGTGTGTGTGTTGGTCTATATATCCTGGTGGGGAATTAAACCTGAATACACACACACTCATGGGGACTCGTGTCATGGTGGGGACCTACATTGAGATCCCCATGGGTACAAAAGCTTATAAATCTTACAGAATGTGTTTTTTTTTAATAAAACTGCAGAAAGTTGCATGTAACCGGCAGGTTTAGGTGTAGGGCGATAGAAAATATGGTTTGTATAGAAAAACTATTACACCTATGGAGTCCCTACAAGGGCAGCTGTGTGTGTCTCTGACCTGTCTCTTTCTCTCACAGGCCCCGAGGAAGCAGCAGACAGGGGTCCTGACGCCTCAGAGCTGCCCACAGACATGCCTGCACCTAAATTAGTCATATGAATGGGTCCATGCTATGAGCAGAAAAACACAACAGCATTAACACACACCCTCATTTACATACACACACACATATCAGTGACTGATCATCACACACACACACACACACACACATCAAATCACTCATCTATACAGAAGAGGAAAATCACATTTACAGTCAAAACACATGAGCACTTCCCATCATTCACTGCAGGAACCATAGTGAGCTGCTCTAAATTAACAGCACAGACCAATTCAACTAAAAATACAATGAAAACAAAACATAATAAAAAATCAAAATCAAAATTTTAATAAAACTAGCATCTTAATTAGGTCACGTTTTTTTCAGACACTGCTGTCTAGTTAGGCGGCTCACTAGGGTTCAAGCTTTAATCTGCTGTCATTCATTACAAGATAAATGTCAAACACTTTCAGAAGTTCATAACCACAGAGGTCAGGGGTCACTTCATTACAGGCTCCACCCACAAACTGTCTGTCACCATGGCGACAGGCCGCTGACCTCACGCACCTGCAGAAACACAGTAAGCCAGACGGTGATGAGCGCAGCGTCCGGGGCGTGCGAGAGCTCACCTGATATCCCAGCAGGCCGCTGTCCGCCTCGTCCGGCACCTCCTCCGTGAAGCGCCGTTTCTGAGGCGGGTTGGACGGAGCCGAGGGTTTGGGCGGAGCCGGCGCGGCGGGAGGAAACGGAGCGGGAGGAAGAGTCTGGAGACAGACAAACATTTGAGGAGACGTACGACGGCGAATAGACGCGTGTGACGTGACTGATGCGCCGTACCTGTGCCGGGACGCTCGCGGGCGCGGGAGTGATGGGATACTGTCCGGTCGGGGGGGGGACGGGGGCCGGAGCCGCAGGAGCCACCGGATACTGAGGAGCGACGGGCTGAGGCGGCGGGACGGGGGCGGGATAGGACGGCTGGAAGCCCGCGGGAGGGTAATACGGAGGCTGCGGCGGGATCCCGTTAACGGCAGGAGGCTGAATGAAACCTGCGGACAGACACACGGCAATCAGTCGCAACACAGCAACGCACACACGCTTACGGTCACATGACCTCGTACGAAAACATCTCACAGCGGCACCAATCGAACAGCTACCGCTGAGCAAAAGCGTCTCATACAGAATACAAATGACAAAGAATCCCAAATGTAAAAATATACAATTCATTTTCCCATTTTCCAGTGTACTGATCATCTGTTGCTCACACATATATTCACACGATGCAAATGCACAGATCAGAGCTCAGAAAACTTGAACTTTGGAACAGTCCATCTTGTTTGCTGGCATTTTCTGGTTTGCATTTGACAGAGACAATAAAATGAGAAGAGCCGCACGATCACCACTGCCAACTACTGCAACTAAAGTCTGCTCGATGAAGTCAAACCAGCAAGTCTCAGAAACTACACAAGGTTTGTCCAAGAAGTCTCCAGATGTGTCACTAGGCGATTTTCTAAAAACGTCGTTACACAGCAAACATGCGCTGAGACACGAATGTAAAACACAGTAAATGATCATCAGTTCTGCAGTACAGACGCTAGCACAGCAGATTATTATTATTTTTTTTTTACACAGCAGCATCTGAGTGTCGGGAAACACAGTCTTGTAAAGAATATAAAAATACAAGCAGAAACAAACATTTTAAAAGATTTTGGATGGACTGTCTAGAAAGTGTGAGAGTGTGTTTTACCCTGTGTGGGCATCACACTGCTCATCTGATTCAGGAATCGAGAATACTCAGCGTGAACCTGCAAAACACACACACACACACACACACACACATTAGATTCAGTATTACGTCAACTGAGTATATTAAAAAACATCTTCTTTATTTGAAATAAAGCTAAAATAAATTCAATTAAAATATCAAATATAAAACTTAAGCATAAATGAAAACTATAAACACTGCATTGGCTATTAACAGAAATAATATTAGTTGAAGCATAAAAATGAATAAAAATAAAACATAAAAATATTCTAAAGCACTAAAGCTAATAAAAATGAGCACATAAAATGACTGAAACTAAAATCAAAACCCAATACATAAAAATACTACAACAGTTTATAAATAATACTGGAATATCACTGATTATATCACAGTATTTCTTTGGCACTAGGGATGCACGATATTGGATTTTTGCAGATATCCAATATTTTTCAACACATTTGGCCGACAGCCGATGCCGATACAGGTATATTTTCTTTTGTTTGGAAACAACATCAAGTCTCTCCTGTGCGGAATTTATAAGCAAATTATTTTTCATTTTGGTTCATTCAGAACTTATTTGTTAGAATTAATTAAACAACTATAAAGTTCTTTTATAATGACAGAACACAGAAGCTTCGAAAAGAACTATAAATACAATATAAATCAACTGCAAAAGAGTTGTAAAAATTCTGAAACTTCTGGAGCTCAATCTGCTTAAAAAACAGAACATATAACAAATGAATGAATAAATCAGTATATATGAAATTATTTATTAATTATTATTAATTATTTTGTGATTTTTTTTATTCATGTAAGCTTCTGACCTTTAAATCAAAACATATGCATGATTTTATGACATCAATTACTGCACAGTCTAAATGTTATTTGTGTATTTTACTTTCATTTTATTAGAAGTAGACCATCAGCGCCCCCTACGAAATTAAAACCCTATCACACACTGAAGGTGTCAGTCTGTATGTTGAGATTAAATGCAGTGATCCAAAACAGTGAATTCAATCATCATTGAGGCAAAACTTTGCTTCAAGAATGAGCTACACTGCTGTCGTGATCTAATCGCGCTCTTATCAGCGAGACGTCTCGACATAATATTTCATATTGGGCCGATGCTGATATTTACATTTAAAGCCTTTATCGTCCGATTCCAATATTGGTCTGATAATATTGTGCATCCCTAGTTATACTGATTTGCATCATTTTTCATTGTGCAATTCATCAACAATTCAGACACTTACAAATACAGACACACATTGGAATAAAACAAGACAGCGAGTGAGACAGCCTTACGGTCTGCAGGAGGTTTTCACACAGGGTTTTTGCAGCAGCAAGTCCTTCTGGTTTTGGGTGACTGGAGGAACAGACAAACTCGTCAACACTGGTGAACACTGGTGAATGTGTGTCACTGGGTGTGTGTGCGAGATCTATACACACACCTGATGTAGATGTACATGGGCTCGAAGGCCTCTCGTCCGGACGCGGGTTCCAGGCAGCCGGACCCTTTGCCCCTTAGGAAGACTTTGGCACCGGTTTCGGCCTGAATGTGCTGCAGGTACGAGCAGCCGGGCCCCTCCACACGCTCCTTCACACAGAACCCCTGGACGGCCTGATCCAGACCCACAAACACCTTATCCTGCACATAATGCATCTGACACACACACTCACGGTCAGGATGGTGTGTAGATGAAACACGTGTGTGTATCATTCTGATGTGTGTGTGTGTGTGTGTGTACTCACTCCTCCTGGATAGTGTGCTTTGTGAGCGGCAGGGGGGATTGTGGGTGGAGGAGCGGGTCCAGGCTGCTGGTAAACGGTGACCGTCGCTCCACTGTAGCTTGAGTTAGTGGCTGCTTTCACTACACCATTAGTAATGATCTCTTTTATCCGGTTAACGGCCTCTACACACACACACACACACAGAGTGATGTTAAACACACACACACACACACATGATCCTCAATATGAAGTGAACCATCAGTCACGTCACTCACTGTCCACTAAGTCTCTGGTTTGTCCCTGGACGTGTAGATACAGCGGACGGTCACTGCAGAAACACCACAGAGTGATGCATTAGTGTTAGTGATCGAGCACAGAAACACTGATCAGGAAGAAACCGACAGATATGCCTCGTCCAAATACCCACACTTGCAGTCTTGGCCACTTAAAAGCACGTGCGCACGACAGGAAGTAAGTGCGTAAGACTGTCCCAGGTCTTAAACATGCCAAAGTGCAGTGCCTTTAACACACACTAAATCCACGTTATCTTGAACACCACTCAGGAGCAGTATTTGAGGCTTAGTGCATCCCATCATGCATCATGTTCTGGAAATAAATTGTGAGACTTTTTGCCGAGATCTCACGAGAGGTGACAGAAACCTTTCCAGTATAAGTTAAATATTAATATAATACTTAAATATTACATCTAATTTGGTAGAAACACAAAGCGTTGCTCGTTTTATTGGTGTTAAAGTAGTGCCACACGCTTGTGGTCTTCATCCTCACTTGAACACTTGAGCCAAATACAGGAAATACGTCATACAAGTAGTCGAGTGCAAAGGCCGCAAGTGTGAGTATTTGGACAAGGTGATAGAGCTGCGTGTAATAACAGACCTGGGCAGCGCTTTGCTCTTCTCCTCCGCTGTCATGTAACGTCCTCTGGTGGACACGGCTGCACCGCTCACTCTGCTGATCTGGGTGGAAAACCATCAACACGTCACACAACCGGACAGAACACACACACACACACACACACGCACGCACGGGCCGGTCTGAACGGGTCTGACCTCATCTTGAGTCTGTCCGCGGGTCAGCAGATTTCGACAGGTGAGCGGGACGTCGTTAATCTCCACTTCGGCCACCACCAGATCATCTTTCACCTTATTACCACCAACACCTGCAACCTACACACACACACACACACACACACACACACACACACACACACACACACACACACACACACACACATCCTGTGTAATAATTCATGCTTGTTTCCTCCCCACAGACGCACCATATGTTTGTGTTTGATCTTTCATTCATTCACACTGCAGTGTTTGTTTCATTGTGCAGTATTTCCTCTTATTTGACAATATTTAATTAGTCAAAAACACAAATGATGCCAAGCGTTCACAGCATTGTCAGAAATACACGGTGAGACTGATCTCTTGAATGTTTCAATCACTCTTTCATTTATTCAGTAAGTTCATTTGGCTCCTCCATGTGTTCTCGTCACTCAAACTGTTCAATTATGTGTTTGTGTGTTTATATAGAAACAACTAAATCAAATTCTGTAGTGTATAACACATGAAACTGACTTTATCTGTGGGAGCAGCGCTGCTGATCTGAGACGGTTTGAGTTTGCCTTTGGCCACCAGCATGGCGTTGATCTTAGCGGCGACGGCGGCGGCAGCGTCCAGAGCTCCGGTCGGAGCCGAACCTCCATCAGCCTCTCCAGACGACACCGGACCGGCCTGGTCCCATTTACTGCGCCGGCTGACAAACACAAACACACGTCAACATCACTGCGGCTCAGGGCCAGCACCTTCATCATCATCATCATCATCTCTGTCTGATGTGTGAAAATCAAAACCAAATCAACACATCCAGCACTTGTAATGTTTTTTAAATAAGTCTCTTATGCTCGTCAAGGGTGCATTTATTTGATCAAAAATACAGAAAAAAACAGTAATATTGCAAAATGTTATTACAATATAAATGAATGGTGTTCATTTTAATATACTTTAAAATATAATTTATTCCTGTGATGCAAAGCTGAATTTTCATCAGCTGTTACTCCAGTCTTCAGTGTCACATGATCCTTCAGAAATCATTCTAATATGCGGATTTATTATTAGAATGATCAATGTTGGAAACAGTTGTGCTGCTTAATATTGTTTTGATACTTTAAATATTTTAATTCACCAAAGATGTGTTAAAATAATAAAAAGTGATAGTATAGATTTACATTGTTAGAAAAGATTTATATTTTAAATAAATGCTGTTCTTTTTAACTTGATATTCATCAAAGAATCCTCAAAAAAAGAAAAAAAAAGAATTACAGGTTACAAAAATAAATATTTGTCAGCACAACTGTTTCCAACATTGATAATTCTAATAATAAATCAGCATATTAGAATGATTTCTGAAGGATCATGTGACACTGAAGACTGGAGTAATGATGCTGAAAATTCAGCTGCACATCACAGGAATACATTATATTTTAAAGTATATTAAACTAAAAACCATTATTTTATAATGTAATAACATTTTTTTTTCTGTATTTTTGATCAAATAAATGCAACATTACAAATCTTACTGATCCCAAACTTTTGAGCGGCAGGTGTAAACACTCAAAAAGTGCAGAAGGAAAAAACCCACACATTCAGCTCAAACTAACAGTTAGTTCGAATCATCTGGACTGATCCAAACAAACAGATCTGACACTGTTAGATCCAATGAACTTTCAGAACATCACTGATCACTGGTGACAGATGAACATCCAGATTCAGAAGATCTGTGAATCACTTTGACAGATTCATTGAAAGGAGTTGATTCAATACATCAAACCAGAAAATATACAGGACATGAAATACTCCAGAGCCTGGAAAACACGCAGTGACCACAACCGTCACATGTGACCGTGTGACACCGACACTGTCCGGTCTGATGTCTGAACAACACGGTGTTATTATGGTCAGTTACTGCTTGATGTGTGTGTGTGTGTGTGTGTGTGTGTGTGTGTGTGTGTGTGTGTGCTGGTGCATTTAAAACGGATCAGACGCGGTTTATATATGGTGTGATGATCTGAAATGTGATCATATGCGTGTTTGTGGTGTTTCTGGTTTTGTTCGGCTTGTTGTTGTTGTTATGTAACATCCGCCATTAACGGCGCCTCAAACTCGACACCCGCCGCAGACACCGAACACACACACACACACACACACACACACACACACACTACCCGCCGCCGTGCGGGACACCGAACGACATCTGACGTGTGGAGTTTATGTTTCTGATTGCGATTAATCGAACCGAACCGATCCGCTCCTGACGCTCGAGTAGACGGACCAGCCACCGGAAACACAGCAACTGCGTCACTTCCGCCATGGTCGCGCATGCGCAGCATCATCTGATAAAACCCCTCATAAGAGTCTTGTCAAATACACTGTGATCTTCTTTGGAAATATTATTTAGATGATTAATTTGATTTTCATTTTCAAAATTATGTATATATATATTCACCGTTGGCGGTAACGCATTACAAGGCGCGTTACGTAATCAGATTACTTTTTCAAGTAAGGAGTAAAGTAACGCATCCGCCTCTCAATTTACAAGAAAATATGTTTCCTTTCCCTCATTTATTGATTGAAAGTTCTCCTGTCCCCTGTTGAGAGAATCAGGAGTAAGATGTCACTGTAGTTTTGGAATAAATGTGAACGTGCATTAATTCACTTCACTCACACAAAAACAGACCCAGTGTTCCTCAAAATAAATACGAACAATGAAATGCAAACCTTAATGTATTTAATTTTAAGCAGTATCTTTGATGCTGACCTTCAGTGATCCAATTCAAGCGTACTAATAAGCAAAAATGACTAAAGATAAACCAACATTTGTTGAACGTTCTTCTCCTGAGTTCTGCTGTACAGACATCACTTTTTCCTCAGCCTGACGTGTATTCATTTCACTTTTTGGTGTGAAAGGGCTTTTACATTTGCTAAAATTTTGATATTAACAACAATCAGGCAAGGCCTGCCCAGATTAAAAAAGTAACTCAAAAGTAACGTAACACATTACTTTCCATAAAAAGTAACAAAGTAACATAATTCACTACTGTTTTTTAGAGAGTAACACAATATTGTAATGCATTACTTTTAAAAGTAACTTTCCCCAGCACTGTATATGTTATATTAGTTACACTGTGAATAAAAGCAGTGACCAAAACCTATTTTGTCCCGTCATGAGATATAACATATAAAGTGATGGATCTCGTTTATCACACTAGTTTTGTGGATTAATAACAAATAAGGATTCGTTTTGTCCATATTCTGCAGAAAAAAACAAACAAAAAAACATTTCTCTCTGTTTTCTCATTGATTCTATTTGAAAACATTTTTTTCCAGCAGGTGGAACTAAAATCACACAGAATCCACGTGAAGTTTGTCGGCACTGTCAGAGGGAAACAAGATTACAGGCTCGATTAAACCAGTTCATTCATGTGTGTAGTTTGTTTAGTTGTTGATGAAGCAGCATTACTGTACTGTGTTATTATGGAATATTAGCCTCTATTTTCACCGTTAAACATCGACATGCCTTAACATGGAGATGATGTATAAAAGACTTTAACATTTTCAAATAAATAAGTAACATTTAAGCAGGTTATTGTTGTCATTTAATGGTAAAATAAAGTAAATTATTTCTTTAAGATTTTATTAAAGGTCAATATTTATTTATTTTTTGTGAAAAGGTGCTTAAATATTGCTGTGTTAGATAAAGCGGGCCGACCTTTAACCTTCAGTAATTATGCCCAAATTCATGAAATAAACTGACATTCACTGGTTATTATATAGTTGACATGTATAATGTACTTTAGTAGGAAACAGAAATGAGACTGCAGTCAGGAATTTGAATCAAAGATGGAAGAAAGGAAAGAGAGAACAGAGAAAGGATGAGAAGAGAAACGTATTGAAGTGGAATATAAAGCTTTAAAATATGGGCACAATTAAAAAATTTTTAAAGTGTTTAGAGAGCATCTTGTCTTATAATCACATATTTAATATATTGTAGAGCTCATTTTTGTCAGTATTCTGATATTCAGATTTCATTACATTTAATGTCAACACGTGTTCTTTCAGTTGTTTGGAATTTCACACACGATCTGAGATGTGGATTTACACCGTTTGTTTTTCCTGTAGGTTATATGTGTTTTGGGTTTGTTAAATATGTTTGACTGATCACGTGTGTTAATAAATCATGTGTTTTTAAATAGGACACAGAATATTTTTGATAGATAAGGGCTGGCCCACTTTACCTGAAAAGAAATTTGTCTTGACCTCACGACCTCAAAATGTTTATTGGTATATATCTCGCAACTAACACTTTATATGAACTGTATTCAAATTGAAATATTATAGCTGGACCTTAAAGCTGACATAAGTAATGAAGAAAAGAAAAGAAAGAAAAGATCTAGGTACTTAAATGACACGTTCTACACCCTATGACAAGATGTCTCATCTTCAACATCAATCCAAAAGTTTTAGTGAAATCCGATAAAACCGGCAGCCATGAATATTAACTAAACAGGTTAATTAAATGTAAACCTGAACATGTCTTCATCACAGCAGGAGCACGAGCAGCGGACACACACTTACCACAAAACAAGATGAAAACATTAAACTCACACACCAACACCACACTGAACTGCAGTGGAATGAAAGGACCAGCAGGAGGCAGCACAACCTACTTTTTACAATAAATCTTTGTTTATTTGCTCTTTATTTGTACAGTATGCGAAATGATTTGCCATGCTGAGAAAGATTTCACTCTATGAACAGAAAACAAATCCCTGATTGGAGGCTTTCACCAGGAGCCTCGTCCCGTCACCACAAACACAATCAGAACCGATCATTGCTTTACTTTTGATATAAAACAAGTCAGATTCAATCACAACAATGAATAAACAACTCATTTTAAGAGACAGATGTAGAGAAACTTTACTTAACAACAGGGCGTTCATATTTCCAAGCACAAATATATACAATAAATTAATATTCACCAAACATTTGCATAACCACTTAGTGCATGGCTCAAGATTTCCTGAGAATAGTTGCAAAAAATAAAACAAACTAAGGCAGCTTGACCTTTTACATAAAAAAAAGGAAAAAAAAAACAGAACTTCTGCAAAGTACTTAATATTCAAGACGCAAAAAGTTTTTGAAGAAATTGAGGATTTACAATCATAAGTGGTGACTAATAAACAAGACAATATTTCACAACACAAAAATCCCGTTTTTAGTGCAAATAAACCTCTTTGGGTAGTTTCCCTACTGTCAGCAGTACAGTAACATACACCAGACAATAAAAAACCCAGAATGCATCCCACGATCGATCGGTCGGTGTGCGTCTTATATAGATTATAGATTGCTTTAATATTCTAGAGGAAGTCAAAGAGCTCCTGCAGCGAAAGGAAGGCGGCTAAAGCTATAGATATAAACGTCATTAATGACTCATTTTTCATATAATGCAAATCTTTTTTTTTTTTGGTTTGTTTTTCAAAAATATCTCAGATATGTATTTGCTTCAAAAAAGGCAAGACTCCTCCTCGATTCATTCTGTCTGTCCTGTGCTGGTCATCAGAGGAATTGTACTTTTATTCAGAAATTCATGTGCAAAACTTGCAAACAGAGGACGAATCTGAATCTCAGTTCTCTACAGCACCTGAGCGATTACACGTGCGTCTGCACACGAGCAGCGACGGTACGTGGGATAACCTGACGTCTGACCGGAGATCAGACTTCACGCCGCATCTACCTGAGGCCATTACGATAAAAAAGGCAAAACCGATCCGAGACCAGGCTCAAGGAGGGAAGGAAGGAAGGAAGCGAAGATGCAGAATAACCCAAGCGCCTCAACCAGGAAAGTCACAATAAATATCAAACCGACAAATAAATAAATAGAATAGTATACAAAAGATCTCTCCGTCCTGCCGTTTCTTTTTTAAAGAAAACTAGACCCCTTCTCTCAATTCGGCATTAAATCGAGCTCATCCTCCCGAACTCGAAAACAGAACGAACGTAAACGAAAACCCATGAAGATTCTCAAGGCCCGCGCGCTCTTTCTCCATCAGAGCGTTTGACGCGCAGTCCCGAAAGCCCTTTTACACGTGTGAGAACTGAGACCTGGTCCGTTCGAAGTCTTTCTCTCAGACGACACAGAAAAAGAAAACATTTTAAAGGCTACAAATATCTGAAAAATACACAGAATTCATCTCAATTCAAACTAACCAATCATCTTTGGTATGAAAGTAAATTCTATCATTCGAAAATAATTCCAAACTCATTTTATTTGGAAAAGGCTAAATTTAAGAGCAGCTACAGTAAATTCTTCAGTAGATTCACCTTCATGATACCCGAGCGCCGCCGCACATCCTCGCCTCTAGGTGGCGACGAGTGCCGTTCGGAGGAAGGAAACGACCCTCCCGCCTCTAGCTGCTTCATCTGCATTCTGAATTCATTCAGTTGTGTGTTTTCAAAACAGGTTTGTTCAAGCACTCGTTCGTGTTCGAATTTTGCATAGCGTGAACATCGTCGACCTCGGCGCTCCTCGTAACAAAACGAAAGACGAATCCCATACCACAGACCACAGAAACCAAGCAGATCTAACAAACAAAACAAACGAGTGGAGCAACCCTGCGTGATTCTCCATGAGCTCCACCAGAAACAGAAGACGATGCGACTACAGTACAGATACACGCACACGCACACACACACACACACAGATGGGCGTGGTCACTCTTCCTCCTCCCCAGCAGCTTCCTGCTCCTCGTCTTCCTCCTCCCACGCTCTATGCGTGACCGACGCGCTCCCGTGCGGAGACGAGCTTCCGTCGCCTTTATCCAGGGCTTTTGCCGCCGGCCCCGCGACCGCCCGCCACAGCAGCTCCGGGTAGGGCATACGGGTCGCCGCCAGCAGCGGGACCCCCTGCACGGGAACGCCGTGGCCCTCGAGGATCTGGGCGGCCGCGGCGCTCACGTGATCCGGAAGCTGCTGCCGGAGGCCGAAGGATTCGGACGGCGGGGAGCCGCCGGGATCGGGCCCGTTCCCTCGGCGCGGGCGGCGCGTCCGGAGCTCCAGGCAGCTGTGGCCCTTCCTGTGGCGCTGCAGATGGTCCTCGCGGGCGAAAGCCTTGTGGCAGAGCGGGCACTCGAACGGACGGTCGCCGCTGTGCAGAGAAAGATGGTTCTTCAGGTCGTACGAGTGCAGGAAGCGCGCGGGGCAGCTGGGACACGGATACGGCCGCTCGCCCGTGTGCTTCCGCATGTGGATCTTCAGCTTGTCGTTCCTGAGACGAGAAATGAGACGGATTAACTGCAACGTTCTGGCAGGTGCAAATACAACAGTCACTCACAACTATCAATTCCCTACTGAAGTGTGTTTTGTTAAAATAATGGTAAAATACCCCGTAATTACGACCGTTTCACGACACACAATAACCCTAACCCACATTTTCCGAAGTCTTCACAGTTGGGCTCTACAGTGGAGAAATGAAGAACGAATATAATTTTTGCTTTCTCATTGTCTCCAGTGGCAAAAAATAAAATCCCTGATAATGTTTCTACGACTTTACAAAAGAATCAAAAGTAATTCTGAAAATTCTTGTTCCAAACCCGTAAGACCTTCATTCATCTTCAGAACACAAATTAAGATATTTTTAATGAAATCCAAGAGCTCTCTGACCCTCCATACACAGCAAGGGTCCTTCCATGTTTAAAGCCCAGAAAGGTGCCAAAACCATTGACAAAATAGTCCATGTGACATCAGTGGTTCAGTCGTAATTTTAGGAAGCGGAAATTTTTTCCAACAATTCTCCTGTCTGTGTCAATAGCCTTGTTTGTTAGTGCGTCGACATTCAGTGCAACTGCGCTCACGGTGACCCGAGTTCAATTCCCACCTCGAGGTGCTTTGCCGATCTCTTTCCCCCACTGCTTTCCTGTCATCTCTCAACTGTCCTATCTACACAAATGCATAAAAAGCTCAGAAAAATAACAAACAAAAACGATTACTCTTTTCTGCGTCAGCCTAGCTTCATTTTGGAGAGTATCACAACATATGCACGCACTGTCCTCTGAACGTAACCGCACGTGCGTTCGACGTCATATGCGAGGAAAATGTGTTCTCGTAGCTTCACAAAATTACGATTGCACCACAGATGTCACATGGTAGGGCAGCGACGACAAATCATAAATCAAATCAGAATGCATCGCGATTCTCTCTCCAATCGATTCTGAGCTTAGTGTTTAACAGCAGATGGCGCTCCAATCTAGTTTTTAACCACACACTCAAACGCTCACAAAGAAGAACGCTTCTGCGTTCGGCTGAGTTTCAGAATGCTTTTATGACACTATGTAAAGCTCACTGTGAACACCCTTGTTATTCACTTTGAACTTTTCGAACTTTATGAATGATAATTTTAGGTTCAAGTGTGTGTAAGGAACTGTAATTGTAAGGTACAGCTGTTTTGAAAGCATGCAGTGCCATCTGCTGTTAAAACTAAGCTCAGAATCGATCCGAGAGAAAATCGCAACGCATTCGGAAAATCTCTGAATTGATGCAGAATCATTTCTCGATTCGCGATGCATTGATTTATTTTTCCATCATTTTTCCATCCGACTTTTTTTGTCGATGTTCGCGGTACCTTTCTGGACCTCGAACGTGGAGGGAACCATGTTGTTTATAAAGGGTCTTAATCTGTGTTCCAAAGACGAACGAAGGTCTTACGGGTTTGTGACGACATGAGGGTGAGTACTTAATGACAACATTTTCATTTTTGGGTGAACTAACCCTTTAAGACCTGATAAAGTGTAATGTAAGTTGCTTTGGATGAAATTGTCAGCCAAATGCGTAAAATACTTTGCTAGATTGTAAACGCGTCATACCGTGTGAACCGTACGCCGCACGCCGTGCACTGGAACGGTTTCTCTCCCGTGTGTGTTCTCATGTGACGCGGCAGCTTTCCCGCCCCGTGGATGATCTTCTGACAGACGGGACACTGCTGCGGCGTCTGAGATTTTCTCTTCCTGCCGCTTCCGGCCGGTGCTCCGCCCACTCCTCCGTCGGCCTGCGATTGGCTGCGGTGGGGCGTGGCCCGCCCCTGGGCTCCTGACTCCTCCTCCTCCGACGGCGTGTCTTCGGGTCTGTGCGGGATCGGGGTGAACTCCTGCGACCAGTGTGAGCCTCCGTTCATGAGCAGCCCCAAGTGGGCCGCACGTGCTGCTCCGTCCTGTCCCGCGGCGGGCGGCGGGTGTCCTTCTCGTCCTTGCGCGGGAAGCAGCCCGCATTCGGGCGCGTCCTCGGACGCAGGAGCCATTGGACTCCGCCACACCGGCCTCACGGGAGACGAGGCTCGGGCCACGGAGCATCGGTCCTGCTTGCGGCGGGACGGCAGCCGCTCGGCCTCTTCCACGGGGTCCGTCGCGTCGTCGCCCGTCTCGCCCAGGATGTCTCGGCAGGCGTCGGCCACGCACTGGATTCCCAGCAGCTGCGCGCCTTTCAGAACCTCCCGCATGCCCGAGCTGCGGATGGTCAGCGTGGCGGTGTAGGCGAACTCCAGCAGGGCGGCCAGGGCGTCGGGCGATACGCAGTCCAGCTGGCAGACGCTGCAGCTGTCGCCCACGCCCTCGCCTCCCTCCTCGCCCTCCTCCGCCCCGAACAGACGGCGGAAGTACAGGCTGACGGCGGCCATGACGGAGCGGTGCGTGGGGTATCGTGCGCCGCGCGACGTCAGCGTGAGGTCGCAGAGCAGCCCGGCCCGCCGCTGAGCGTTGAGACGGGACAGCAGCTCATTGCTGTGCTCCGGGAAGGGGATCCCGATTAGACCGTCCTCTCCTGGAGACATCGCCACCTGCAGGCACAGAGACACACGTGTGAATACAGACGCCACAGAACGCTGCTTCAGAACACACACTTTACCATCAAAAGCCGTCACAGTTGGTTAAACTTCAATAGCGGTGAATGGAAACCACAACAAATAACACTTTTGGGTTCCCATTCGCTCCAATAGCAAAAAAAAAAAAAATCCACAACAGCATTTCTTGACTTTCCGAAAGAGGAAACAAATATGGAGAGTTTGATCGTTGGTCAGATAAGAGAAAGATGTCAAACTTGCCGTTGAATTAGAAACACCCACATGCCAGCATTAACTAGTTTTCTGAAATTTAATGCCAAGATTATATAAAACAAAGTATAGTGTTATAAAATGTACATCTTTTTTTTTGTTATTAAAACAGAAATAACTTTGCTAGATTTACAATGTTATTAACTGTGGAAAAGCATTCTTCTGTGAAAAAGGGTCTATTGATGTAAAGCCTCAATAATGAATACAATATCATATTAATAACAAATAACAATAATATGAAAACTGTGTACTTTGATCTCAACATGTTTGCACTCTGAAACCATCAGAAGTTAAACAGTTCAAACACCCGTCCGCCATCGGTTGGACAAACAGGACTCGCTCAAACTGAACGTAATGCAGAAATTACACCTGGAAATAATCAAAGCTGAAATAAATGCACCATAAACTGAATACTTACAAATCAACTATTCTGTTGCTGGATGACCAGTCAACCATCCCTAATCTGATACTGATGAAAAGTGTGTCGGAATTAATAATCGCACACCCAGACACACACCTCTTGCTTTTTACTTCATGTGATGCAGGATTTTAATAAGGGCTTAAACGTCCCACAGGCCTCCTCCCAAACGCAAAACGCTAATTTAGGACACACCCAATCCAGCAAGCAGGATCAACGGATCAGAGCCACAGACAGAGAGAGAGACAGCGAACGAGAGACAGATAGACGTGCCCTGAATGTGCATTTGATTGTATGTTGTTACTGTTACTGGCCTTACTATATTAATTTGGTTTGAAGTTTCTTTGCAACGATATGTATCGTGAAAAGCGCTATACAAATAAATTTGAACTGAATTGAATTGAATTACTATATTGTTATTATTCCAGTAGAAGTGCTAAAGTGGTTAGAGACGCTGCAGCCGCAACAACGGCACCTGTTTGAATCGCTGACACCTGGACGAGACAAACTGCTTTGGTGCAGACAAATATTTACAGGCTACACGTCTGCGTTCAGGAGTGTGTGTGCATGCGTGTGTGTGTATGTGCGTGTGTATATGACTGTGTGTATGCATGCATGTACAAGTGATTGCATGCGTGTATGCGTGTGTGCATGAAATGCATGTGTGTGTGTCTGTGTGTGTGTGTGTGTGTGCATGCATGTGTGTTCAGGGTTGTGTGGGTGGGGTAAACACTATGGGACACAAAAGAACAGGGAGAAATTTTACTTCTATTTTCCACTTGAGATCAGAATCTGCTCAGAAAAGACTTTCCATCTGCTGGAACAGAGAGAGAGAGAGAGAGAGAGAGAGAGAGACAGAGAGAGACAGACGGGAGCAGAGCACATGTAACAGCGACGGCACTATTTTTGTCAAATCACACTGAACGAATTCAGACTATCAAACACACACATAGAACAGTCGCACTAATTGTAAACTTCATTTTAATGAACAAACTACAAATGTGATATCACCGTCTGACTGTAGATATTGATTTTGACTAGATTTATTGACATTTAGTGTGTGACCCCAAACTGAAGCAGCGTTACTAAACTGGTTAACACTCTGGTTGACACTGGTTAACACTAAAAACGTCTGCGTGATAAAATAAAGACTCAAGCGTGTTCTAATGATTGGAATACTCACAGAACATTATGATACAATAGCAGATAGATCTGAAGCGTTAACTACGATTATTTTTACAGGCCCATCGCTTGCGACTCTGGGACCCCGAACACAAACACAGACAAACCAACCTTTCGGATTAACGTGTACATCCCAGATTCCCAGTGCAAACAAGTACAAACACACACACAGACACAAAGACACACACACACCTGAGCCCGGAACTTTCCACCAACAGCCCGGCGACCTCTTCACTTCCCCTAACGACCGGCGGCTCCGTACAGCCCATAATACTGGCTTCCCAAACCCTTGAGTGCTGCTTAACAACAATGCACTCCAACACCTGATTAACCTGATCCAAAACACACACACACACACACGGAACAAGATTTCCTTGGAACAGGTGTGGCGTCTTAAGGCTTCTGGTAATGTTACACAATTGAGACGGAGCAGATTAGTCACTAACGAACCGACAAGCCCCACTTCAGTTCAGCCTCATTCACTCACACACGTCAAGCCCAGGAGTTTCTCACATACGCACACGTGTTTGCGCCGTCTCATTTAACGACGGGTGCGGTAAACCCGAGGCCACGGCCGAACCCTCGGCGACGGATCATACCGTTCGGCCCTTCATGGTGAAGCAGGGCGCCGTCGACAGGAGCTGCACCGGCGTCTGCGTCATAGCATCCGTCTGTCCGTCTCTCGGCCTGCTCTCCTGCTTCTTTCAAAGTTTGGGTTTTGACGCTCTCCGGTGGGGATCTCGACCTCTTTGTTCCTCTCTTTCTTCTTTCTATCTCTCCTTTTCTTCTTCCTGTCTTGTGAAAAGGTGTTTGACACGCCTCCCCCCATCGCCCACGTGCCCCTCGCTCCCGACGCATCAGCATCAGCTCGTTTCGAAAGCTCGCAAGTTTCCGAAAAAACAAAATCCCTCGCCCTCCGCTGCGAGCTGCGTCCGGATCAACGGCTGCGGCGACAGGAAGGATGATCGACTGACTGATTCCGGCTCTGACAGCGACTCTGCGGCGTCACTGAAACATTTTCCATCCAATGCAGCGCATTTATTAAATCGCAACCAATCATCATTTGACTTCGGGAAGGACAGACGGAGAAACTTCAGTGGTTAACCAGTGCTAACTAGGGTCAACTAGCAAAGGTGTGAAGAATCAAACACAAACAGCCCAAAACCAGATGAGGCTCACTCACACACACACACACACACACTTAAACCCCATGAGATTTACGATAAAAACATTAAATTGAGCAAAAATCCATTTCAGATCACTGAAGAATCACCGCAGAACACTTCTGTAGACACTAGAACAAGTTAACAGGACACTCACCAAATGCTGCTGTGTTTGACATTAAGAAACAAATTGATTTTAACGAAACTTTAGTGAAAAAATCAGCAGGACAGAAACAAGAATTGAACTCTGCTTTTCAGTAGAACAAAAGAAGGAGCCGAAGCTGAGGCGAGCAAAGAGCGTCACAGGAACTCCTGCATGAGCTGCAGAGCTTCTGTTTCATCTCAGCGTCTCAAACAGTCATTCTGGAGAGAATCTCACTTTTACAGACACACATTTATGTCTGAAAAAAAAAAAAAATAGCATGAAAGAGCTCAAGAATTTCATGATGTCTGATGAATCAGACGGTGTTTGAATCACGTCCTCATCCACAACCACACGCCCCTGATTCTGAAACGCATCTGTTCTCAGTTTAAAACTGGATCTGTTCCGAACTTAAACTGATTTTGGGCTGAATTCTGTCCAAATCTGCTTTGAATTGAAATTGGATCTGCGCTGAAATTAAATTTCATCTGTTCTGAATTAAATTTTAAATCTGTTGTGAACTTAAATTTGATATGTTCTGAATTGAAATAGGACCTGCTCTGAACTTAAACTAGATCTATTTCAAATTTAAACGTGATCGGTTCCCAAATTGAAATCGGATCTGCTCTGAATCTAAACTGGATCTGTTTGGAACTTAATTTGGATCCGTTTTGAATTTAAATTGGATCTGCTATAAATTTGAACTAGATCTATTCCACATTTAAACTGGTTATTTTCCAGAATTTAAACTGGATCTGTTCTGAATTTAAACTGGATCTCTTCTGAATTCAAATTCTGTTATGAATTTAATCTGTTTTGAATTGAAATTGTTCTAAACGTAAGCTGAATCCGCTCTCAGTTTGGACTAAGGTCTGTTTTCATGTTTAAATTAGATCCGCTCAGAATTTAAATTGAATCTGTTGTGAATCTAAACTAGATCTGTTCTGAACTTAAATTGGATCTGCTCAGAATTTGAACTAGATCTGTTATAAATTTTAATTTGATCTGTTGCAAACTTAAATTTAGACTCAAACTCAAGAATTTAGAAACTCAAATTTAGAGCCGATTCAATTTAAACTAGACCTGTTCTGAATTCAAATCGAATCTGCTCAGAATTTTATTTGTTCTGAATTTGAACTGGATCTCTTCTGAATTTAAATTCTGTTATGAATTTAATCTGTTTTGAATTTAAACCGGATCTGTTTCCAAATTTAAAAAATTTAAGTCCTCTCTAAATTTGAACTCAATCTGTTCTGAATTTAAACTGGATCAGGTGGATCGCATTCATTCCTCCACAGACTCCATAACCAGCAGAAGCAGAACCAGACACAGTGATCACAGACTGTAAACATGAATCGCCAGATCAAACACAGAGTCTGGATCAGCTCAACAGTCTCTACACATGCAAATGTTCTCGATGGTTTCTATGAACGATGGTTTCTATGAACTCATTGCCACTGAAAGCCACTGAACACCTTCTTACATCATGAACCCATCATATAAACATTTTGCTTTCTCATTTATAAAAAAAAAACATATTACAGAAAGAACTTTTGCCCTTCCAGCAAGAAAACATTTCTGACAGAAACCCAGAAACTTTCCAGCTTACTTAGAAACACAGCTGACGTCTTTAAACCTGGAAATTCTGTCGTATCTGATCAAATCGAGACGGATGAAGCCGTACAGACGGCGGTTCACTGATAACCTAATGCGATTATCACCTGCATAACTCCACACATCATAAAAACTGAGTTTTATGCCAGATTAGAGGGAGAAAAGAGAAAACGAGCAGTTAAAACCAGCACAAGACACATGGACATTTAACATGTCTTCACATCACATCTGTAAAACACAATATTCATGAAATATGCCTCATTTATCAATTACTAGAACTTCCTGTCTCGCAATGAAAATATAATAGATAATAATAGTTTCAGGGGAGACACTGTGGGCAAAAACACTGTTTTTTCATGCACCTGTCAAGTTTGAGATTTTTGGCTTTTTGGTTTTTCACGAAGTGTTTTTTCAGACTAGTGGAAAGAAAACATCCAAAAGACACTGTTGAGTGTTCCTTTTATAGCACTTTATCTATTTGTGTCAACACATCTTTTTAAAGGCTGTTTTCTCAAAATGAGTTTTTTTCCTCCTGCACTGAGCCATAAATCAACACTGCACCACACTTTACATTTTAATTTCTGTCTATATCCTGAGGGATTTTACAGAGGGATTTGTTCATATATAATTTGCTTGATTATATACAACATTTTATTCCCTAAAAAACTGTGAAAATATATTGTTTTCTGTCTGTTCTAAGTATTTTCTGAATTATGGAGTGACAGAAATGAGACAAAATTCCCTCTGTAAAAACATTTGACTCTAATGTGTCAAAAAAATTAAACAAGAATTTTGAAACTGACTTCATCCAGTGTTTAGATTTTTATACTAGAAATGTATGCAAACTAACACACATTTTATTAAATGATGAAACGTTTTAGAAAACATGTAATACAAAAAATGTTTGCAATTATCAGTGTAATCAATCAACTGGGAAAGTAAAGCGTTGACTAGTAGTTCATTTGTTTTACCCTACTCACCTGCAGTGTCTCACCTTAAATTCTAAGACAAAAAAAGTGTTGAAACTTTAAGTTTTAAGACAATTTTACATCTGCCCCTTTACATTAAAATACATTCTTAAAAGGGTTAAAATCAAGAAAATTCTGCTTCGCACTTTGACTTAAAACATTTTTTTTTTATGTGTTTTATGTGAATAAGTCATAATTCTGCTTAATAATATTTGTAAGTATAAATGCAAGTTTAAAAATCAGCAATGCCATTAATTAAAAAATTATTTTTAGAGCAGCAATTAATTTTCAGTTGTTAAAGGAACATTTCAACCATAAATGATCATTCTGTCATCATTTGCTCTCGCTCATGTAAAAATGTTTTATTAATATAATGAAAGCCAATGGGGCCCAGTGTTGTCTGGTTCTCAAACAATCCTTAAAATATCAGAAGAAAGTGACACACATTTAAATGGCATGAGAGAGAGTAAATGATGACAGAATGATGATTTCTAGCTAAACTAATCCTTTAACTTGTGTTAACAAGATCAACATTATTCAACTTTTGGTTCAAAAAGTAAAAAACTACCATCACATACAATATCAAAAGTCCAGCCCAACACACATTAAATCAGATGCACACAAAATGTTACTATGAAGGGCCAAAAATCAAACTGGGCTGAGGGCCAGAACTGACGTGAATTAATAATAATTATAATAAAAAAAACTTAATTCAAATTCATATTCTTTACATTTCAGTGCAAAAACACAAAGATAAATGTGACCCTGGATTACAAAACCAGTCATAAGTGTCAGTTTTTTTAAACTGAGATATTTAAACATCATCATTTATGCATGAAAGTCAAATAAATAAGCTTCCCACCGATGTACGGTTTGTTAGGACAATATTTGGCCGAGATACAACTAACTGAAAATCTGGAATCTGAGATATTGAGAAAATCACCTTTAAATCTGTCTAAATGAAGTTCTTAGCAATGCATACTACTAGTCAAAATATTACCAGTTTTGATATATTTACAAAATATCTTTAATTAATATCCTAATGATTTTCGGCATAAAGGAAAAATGTATCATTTTGACCCATTCAGTGTATTTTTGGCTACTGCTACAAACATACCCGTGATCCTTAAGACTTCTGCGGTCCAGGGTCACAAATTAACGTGAAGATACGACCCACTGGCGTGTGTTTTAGGTTTCTATTTACTGATCAAATCAAAGGTCATCACAGGTCAGCTGGGTTGGGCATCTCTGCATTACATGACCAGATGTCAGTCTGCTTTATCATGACAGATCTGTGAGAGTGTGATTGTAAGACGAGTTCCAGACGATTCCTGAATCACCAGCTCAAAGACACGAAACACAGTGAATCAGCTTTCTCACAAACACACACACCTACAGTAATGATGGTGATGGGCTAAAATTAACCCCCTCTGCCCAATGACAAACACATACAGTAAAGAGACGCTCATCTGACAAGAATCACCCACACGCATCCACCATCATCTGCTCTTCCTTTTCTCAAGTTCTCCGTCACGCTTTCAGCAGCACACGCTCTGCGTCTCTCGCTCACCAGCATCTAACCTCTCACAGGCCAAACTCGGCATGATTTCAACACTATCGTTGACTGTTATTAACCGATTTTTGACTCGGTTGAGAGAAACGCGCCACGGCGTCCGTACGGCAGCGTCACGTCATCGCGGAGGCCCGGCGCTCGTGTCTCCTCAACAGCTCAACTCGACGAATCTGAAGAGAGGTTCTGTGAAGGAGACGGCCGTGTGGAAATAAAATCGGTCTGTTGTCGAGTGTGTTTCTGTTTGTGTCACAGCGGATTCTCACGTCCCACTGCTGCTCTAACAGCTCACTAGTGTTCTTCCCCTCTCTCAATACGACAATATGGTTTCCTCAACGAACTCGCGCTACACGACGCCAGATAAACACACACACAACTGCCCTGTGTTTGTGTTTGTGCAGTTTTCCATCAGAACACACATGACATCAGCAGACGGCACACAAACGAAGGGGAAAATCTGAGATGAACAAACTTAACAACACAATCAAGATCTCAGCAACAACTTACTCATCAAGGGCACAAAACCGCTTCAGTGAGAACACAGACAAAAACACAACTGAAAGAAAAAGAATAAACAGTTCTAATAAAAATGAACCACAAACCACAACAAGTCAATGACTTATAATGGTAAAACTAGTCAAATTCAAATAAACACAGCTATATACAGCTCTAGAGTTTGATAAAATCATTATTTTGTCTCTTTATGATACATCATTTTTTCATATATGCACAGGAAGTCCTGTGTGCATTTCAGTGCACTAGTAATATAAATCTTCAGGCCTCCCTCTAAAAATACAGATTATTTTCTAAATATATAAAAAACTCAAATGTCTGCAGGCCAGATTTACATGCAAACAAAAAACAAAACCATTTAAATGAACAAATTACATTTTCGTAAGTTCAGTTTAAATTTCATTTAAAAAATACATTAAAATGTCAGAAAAATGTAACATTAAAAAAAACTATTATTTTCTCAGTTTAAATTAAGATTCAGTTTAAAATGAAATGTGGATTAATGAAGAATGACAGAAACACAAATCAGACAGAGGAAACGCAGTAAGTGTTGTGCAAACGAGTCTAGAGGAAAGTGAGAGTGGCGTTTGCTCGTACCGTACGGCGTGCTTTCATTCGGGTCCTCTCTGCTCCTCTGGGAGATCAGCGTGTGTTAGTGAGCGCCAAAAACACGCCAGAGCTTTTCTGGGGCTTTAGTTGAGGGAGGGGATAGAAAATAAGAGCAGCTCACAAACAATCACACCTAGAGTCCCTCTAAACCATATGTGTGTGTGTGTGTGTGTGTGAGGGTAGCTCATGCTTTCTAAACACACACACACACACACACACACACACACACACACACACACACTTCATATTCCGTACAAAAATCGAACCCAGAAACAGTCTTACAATCAGAAAACATTACAGTTCATCATCAAAGACGCTCCTGAGCTGAACTCCATCTTTACACACGTAGGCGGCTGATTCTCAGGAAACCGTGTCACTTGTTTTTGTCTCCATTCATTACTGATTTGATTTGTTTTCTCTTATTGTCGCTGCATGACACAAACAATGAAATTCTGATGCACTACCTGAAACACAGCTCAAAAAATACTGTAAAAATAAAAATATAAAAGCCACAAACGCAGATCACACAACCGTCTACATACGCAAGCTAACCTCTTAAACGTGTGCACTGCTCAGTTCAAAATACTAAATAATGAGAAATATAATATTGCACAGCTGTATCAGTACAGTATGTGATTTCAGTGCAGTAACGGATTTAATGGAGTAAAAACCAGACTACTGACATAGTAATAACCAGATTACTGACAGAATTAGCATAACATTGTTTACAGGAGCTTCAGTTGATACACTGTTCCACTTCGTGGTGTGTAATGCAACATTTATTTAGAATGAAACCATTTAAATTTTAAGTGTCTGTCTTCATTTAAATGGGGTATACTGTCCTATTGTTATATATACTTACATAAATATATATATACATCTAAATTAATAAACTACAAATATTAAATATATATATATATATATATATATATACATAAGGGCTGCAAATGATTAATCACATATAAAATAAAAGTCTGAGTTTGCTTTACATAGTGTGTACTGTGTGTAATTATGTATATATAAATACAAACACATTCATGTATGCATTTAAGAAATATTTACAAGTATATGTATTTATTGTAATTTTTATAGAATTCATATTATATATAAATAAAAATATTTTGTAAATAACATATTGCTCTTAAATACATACATTAATTTGTGTGTATTTACACATACATAATAATTACACACATATATTAGACAAACTCAAACTTTTATTTTATATGCGATTAATCATGATTAATGGTTTGACAGCCCTAATATATATATAGAGAGAGAGAAATAGATAAATAGATACACACACACATTTAGTTTTAGTAATTATGCAATTAGGAGAAAGCACGTTTTTGACAGAATTATTATTTTTATTTTTTTATTTTTATTTTTGTAATAATATCCTAACAGTATGTTATGGAAGCCTGTTTCCAAACCTGAAAAAAAAAAAAGGTAACTGTGACTTTTTTCCTCAGAATTGCATTATACAAACTTACTTTTTTGAGTTGTAAAGTCAGAATTCAAGAATATAAACTTGCAACTGCGTGTTAAAAAGTCAGAATTGCAAAGACTTTACAACTCTGTAATGAGTCAATAATGAGTCGACATCAGAACTATGAGATAAAAAGTCGCAATTATCTTATTTTTGTTTATTTATTTTTTACCCTGGAAACGGACTCCTTTAGAGTATGTTATTTATTCTAAACTGTTTTATGTATTTAATAAAAAAAATCAAAGTGTGTTTTAGTCCTGCACAACCTGTTCAGATCGGTTACGCTGGAACAGTCATAAAAATGGTTGCAAGTGTAAACTCCAGACCTACAGTGACGGGGTTGCAGTGATGCAGCACTTTAGGGTTTGTGATCACTATGATCACTAACCGTTCACACATCATCATCATTGGGGGTAAAAGTTTACACTCCCCCACGGCACTCCCTCAGTGTCCTGACACTGTCAGATGAAGCAGAAAAATATGATTTGATGAACGTTCAGCAGTGACGTTCTGAAATGAGAAATATCCTGAGATCTGTCTGTTGTTTCCTGAGAATGATCTGGGTCTGTTCTCACATCGCATGGACGAGAGGAGAGGGTTTTCTGTGCTGCGGTGACTGAAAGTAGGCCAGTGAGCGGCTGCATTGGGGAGTTTTTGAACAGGGGACGCTGCATTATTAATGTGGAACTGAGGACTGGATGAGACTCACAGCACACGCGCCCCGCGCTCAAACACTTCCTGTGCATCCGTTTCCTGGATTCACACTCTCTCCCGTGAGACCGACGGCACCCACTCGCTGCCAACATCAGCGTCATGCAGTAAACTCACAAAAACTCCAATAAACCAGACTGATGTGCACAAAAACGTCCCTCAAGATCCAGCGCAGCTCAAATCACTGAGACTCTCATCATCATCACTAAAACACTAATCTTTGGGAAACACTTTAATTAAAGCCTTCATGTATTATGCATTATAAAGGTATTCACAATGTCCACTGTAATGCATTATATCTTTAATAACTGTAACCAAAGTTAAAATGCACTGTAACATTTGAAAGTGTGCTGTGCGTTTTAATGCGAGGCGTAACAGTAAACAGATAAATATTATCATGTATCATTACAAGCCATAATTAATGCATTAAAACTACTTTTATAATACAATACACATAAAGGCTTTAGGTAAATTGTTACGAAAGACTCTCACGAAAGCACCAAAGCTGTCACTGGGACAGTACCTCTTCACCCTATTTTGTACCTTCTTATCCCTAACCACTGCACATTAGTGGGTTTTGAAAGGGTTTTGCCCCAGTGACAGCCTTTGTACTTTTTTTCTGAGAGTGAACGTTGTTGATGTGCACAAAATTAAACATTTTAAAAGGTCAAAAACATCAACCTGATCCAGTGCAGCTGTTCTCAACAGCCACGAATCTGGGGTCTGAGATTTGAGGAAAAATCCCACAATCTAAAAAAAGAACACAGGCCGCCTTGCTCTGTCTAAATAAAGACGCGTTCTTCGAAAACACACAAGAAACGCTGCGAGCGTGTGCGTGCCGAGATCCAGAGGCAGATCGAAGGAGGGGGGGAACGACAGGAAACGCAAAGCAAAAAACCAAAGAAAAGCATCAAATCAGAGTTGTGGATTGAGTGAGGAGGGGGAGTGATGTGTCATAGAGAGCAAACCTGAGGACGAGACGCAGAACGAAAGAACAGAAGAGGAAGAGGAGGAGGCTGGTGTAAACAGAAGCAGAAATGGGGTGAGAGTGGGAGAAAGATAAAGACACAGGAAGCCGCCTTTGCAGTGAGGGTGCACACGTGTGTGTGTGTGTGTGTGTGTGTGGTCTTGTTGTCTATTCAGCAGAAAATCACTTTTTAAAATGCAAACGGATTTCATCATCTGCCTGCTGTACAGTGTTTACAAAAAACTGCCTTTAAACTCCATACAATTTTATCCAGAACTCCTGAGCATCTCTTTATTAAGTCAACGCACAGTTGATTCGAGAACTATTTATCCATTTCTCAGACGTGTTTAGGCCCATCTGAGGACCAACACTCTCAACACCTGTGATGAGCCTGTCAGAGCTTCATGTTCAGAGTAAGTGGTGGGAACCGGAGGTCATTTTGCTCTGAATTAAACTGCAGACTAAGCACCGAAACCACACGCACATCATGAGATGCTCACCGTTCATGTGAAATAAAGAAACAAACACAACCCACCATTACTGACAACATTCAAACTCCTAAACTTCACTTAAAGCCTTTGTAAATAATGTACTATAAAAGCAGTTCAAATGCATTAATTATACACTGTACAATCTCATGAATGACTGTAAGCACAGATGTAATACAGTACAACACTTAACTATTTGCATAATTTGTGCAATTTGTTTTTGCATAACTTATGCAAACAGTGTTTTTGTCTATTGTTCACATATTTATTTTTAATCACTTGTTTATTTTGTTATCTGTGTCCTGTCACTTGTGATCGTGAGCTTTTGTCACCAAAACAAATTCCTTTTGTGTGTAAGTCACTTAAAATAAAGCTCTTTCTGATAATGCATTCAAACAGGACAAACAAACCTTCAAATATTAACTTTGCTTGCAATTATTTATGAAAAACACATTTGTCAGACTCAGCTAACAAACATATGTGGCCCTGGAGCACAAAACCAGTCTTAAGTGTCACAGGTATATTTGTAGCAATAGCCAAAAATACATTGTATGGGTCAAAATGATCAATTTTATTTTTATGGCAAAAATCATTAGGATATTAAGTAAAGATCATGTTCCATGAAGATGTTTAGTAAATTTCCAACCATAAATATATCAACACTTAATTTTTGATTAGGAATATGCATTGCTTAGAACTTGATTTGAACAACTTTTCTCAAGATTTAGATTTTTTTGCACCCTCAGATTCAAGATATTCAAATTGTTGTATCTCGACCAAATATTGTCCTATCCTAACAAACCATACATTAATGGAAAGATTATTTATTCAACGTTCATAAATCTCAATTAAAAAAAAAAAAAAATAGACTTATGACTGGTTTTGTGGTCCAGGGTCACATACGTTCACATGAAGTCATAAAAATGTATTTCTGATTGTTCAAAACATCCAGTTTTCAAAAATGTTTTAGAAGCATGTTTTCTCGGACATGTGAATGTTAGGGGAACACTCCATTTTGTCATTTTGCAAACATTACGGGAATGTTACTTTTGAAAGTTCAATGAAACAAATAGTAACATTTAAAAAAATATATTAGATAAACTAAAATGTTTCAGAAAAATGTTCCATGAATGAATTATTAATTATGTTTTTGTGCGGAGGAACCACAATAACTGACATTTAGATTTACACATTTAGCAGATGAATTTATCCAAAGCTGTACAGACACATTTAATTCATTCAGATATTCTCATTAGAGCTGAGCTGAACTAACACTGCAATCTAGAATCATCGCTGAGCTGAACATTTATTTATTACTGACATCAGCATTAATGTGAGGAAATGTGTAAAGATCTAGAAATACAAAGAATGCTGGTTTTGGTTTGCAGCGCTGGAATCGACCCACAGAGGGCGTCTGACGCTCGCAGCCCCGCAACAACACACACTTTATGACAAATAAACACTCACAGCCGTGTTCCTGTATAACTCTGACTATAAAAATCACAACAAAACAACACAGAAAAGAAACTATTTTCTTGCTGGAAAATGGTAGAAAACACTTCTGCAGATTGAGGTCATTATTTTTCAATTTCTTTGTATTTCTTCTACCTTTATGTCATGTCAAATCACATGTGTTTCTACAGCGCTTTATACAATACAGATCGATTCAAAGCAGCTTCACAAAAAAAAAAAACAGGAAAATAACGGTGATATGGGATAATGATGGAAATGATGGAAACTTCAAGTATCGGACAAATCCAAATTCAGCTGCAAACCCAGATAACAGGAAATGTTCTCAAAAATGTTTTTTAAAGTTACATAAGTGTTAGTACAAAGTATTCTTAAAGTAATGTTTATCAAATGTGAACCTGGACCACAAAACCAGTCATAAATTTATACATCATCTAAAATCTGAATAAATAAGCTTTCCATTAATGTATGGTTTGTTAGGACAGGACACTATTTGTTCGAGATACAATCTGGAATCTGAGGGTGAAAAAAATCTAAATGTTGACAAAATCGCCTTTAAAGTTGTCCAAATGAAGTTCTTAGCAATGCATGTTACTAATCAACAATTAAGTTTTGATATATTTACGGTAGGAAATTTACAAAACATCTTCATGGAACATGATCTTTACTAATGATTTTTGGCCTAAAACAAAAATAGATCATCTTAACCCATACAATGTACTTTTGGCTGCTGCTACAAATATACCCGTGCTACTTAACACTGTTGTAAATGTGATTTCAGTAATATTTGGTATACATTCTCATAAAGTTGGGAGAAAACATTGTTAGTCATTCATTGTCAGAAGATGTTATTTTTACTTGCTGATTGTTTTCATGACATTCACAGAAAACATTAGGGAACATCCTTAAGAAGGTATTTGTACTTGATGAACGTCTCATAATGCTGAGAGAGAATGTCCTTAACATACTAAAAATGAATGTTCAGATAACATTATATTTTGGGTGAAAAAAATAGTAGTAGAGTAACATCGTGTCAAACACTTTTGTAACATTTCATTCACAACAAGAAAACCGGACATGTCAGCGCTTTAGAAACATTTCAAAAGAATCCCACGGCGTTTCCATAAGCTAAAATTGTTCCCCGTGAGGCCGCTCTGAAAGACTGATTATTCAGCTTCAGTCAGTTCAGTGTTCATTCAGAATCTCTTATGAATGTTTAATTCAGTGCAAGATGTAATAAACACACTCAAATCATTTCCTTCATATTCACAGCATTCTCAGAGGCCTCAAACGAAACTCGACGATAAACACCTTGAAAACACACATTACAGAAAGCATCCTACAAACTCTAAATGTCAAAAGGTCAACACTTTCAACATTTAACCATTTCTAAATCAGTCACATATCAAACAGAAAGAAACAGCAAATAGTTGATGAGTCACTCAGAATGAGAATCTCCCTCCAAAAACACCTGCGTAACAAATTTAATAACCGATCCAGAAACGTACGATTCATTATTCGACAGATTCACGTCTGGAGAAACGCTCCAGATCAAACTACCGAACGCTAGAGGAGAAACGATCATCGATCATCTGACAGCAAACAGACGAATCATCCGAGCGTCATTAATCTGTAAAAAATCACCACGGCTTGATCACTGACAGGATTATGATTCTTAAGTTAGCTGGATAGTAACCCCTGACTAACTCTATATCTGTGAATGAGATCATGTTTAAGACTTGCTGATTATTTCAAAAGGCAGAAATCATCAGCCTGTCATCATTTACTCCCTCAAACCGGTATGACTAACTTTCTTCTGCAAGAGAAGACGTTTTGAAGAACAGTGGGAACCGAGAAACATTAGACCCCACTGGTTTTTTTAAGGCCAACCAAACGGCATTTCTCAAAATATCTGTTCCACCGAGCAAACGCAACATGAGGAGAATAAATGATGATGGGTAATTCCATACAAATGTCAACCCCACCTGAAAAAATAAAGTTTTTACCAAAGGTGTTTACTCTACTGCTAGTACAGATGGTTCAAATCTCCATGTGAGGTCTCTCTCAAAGTTTTTAAAGCATTTTTTTTATTTTAAGTGCATGATTTTCCATAGTGCTATTTTCAGACACAAATAGACACATCAAAATTAAAATAAAGTAACTGTTATATGTTTTGTGAAGCACAATCTCTATTTGTTGGGTATTATTGCGTCTGGTTCGTGCATTTTAATTCGCAGAAATCCTACAAAGTACGTCGTCTCTCAACACATAACACATGATTATCTCCCTATTTTAACATAGAAAACTTGTGCATAGACTGATATGTTTCGGATGTTCACACTCAATTAACAAGGGTTTATTAAAATATAAACAGATCGTTCAGTGTGTTTGTACCCATCGATTGGTAACACCCATAACGCTGGATTTGCCCTGATAATTCTGAATATGAGAATGGATGGATGCATCGAAAACACAGCATAGACAAGAAATTATTTTCCCCTAGCAGAAAATTTTTAAATTAATGTATACAGTACTGTGCAAACGTTTTAGGCCACAAGTATTTTCACCAGCTAAAAAATGGTTTAAAGTCAGTTATTTCTATCTAAAAATATCGGTTTACATTTCCAAACATTCTGTTTGCTATTAATTGTAATAATCTAGTGAGATGTCTGACAACAGCCAGTGCTCCACCATCATCCAGTCTGTCTCTGGAATGACATGAAGAAACAGAAAAACTGAGACAGACTAAATCCAGAAGAACTGTGGCAACATCTCCAAGACGTTTCAAGTAACCTACCTGCAAAGCTACCTGAAAAACTCAGCTTTAAAAGCCTGAAAAGCTGCTTTAAACGCAAAGGATGGTCACATCAAATGTTGATTTATTTTAGTTAATAGAAGTTAATTGATAAAGAAAATCTATTTATGACATTGTTTTTGACAGCATCCTCATGTTATGTGCCTAACTGCCTAAAAATGTTAACAGTACTGTAGCTTTGTAGGTGTAGGACTCTTAACATCTTGGAGATGTTGCCACAGTTCTTCTGGATTTAGTCTGTCTCCGTTTTTTCTGTTGCTTAAGACAGACTGGACTGAATGATGGGGAGATCACATCTCTGTTTGCACGAGGAGTCTGACAACAGCCTGTGCTCCACACAAAAATCTCACTGGATTATTACAGTTAATGGCAAAATGAATGTTTAGAAATGTAATCTGATATGTATCTCCTACTGACACAGCAAAAGACCGACTTCTTTAAACCATTTTTTAGCTGATGAAAATACTAGTGGCCTAAGACTTTTGCACAGTACTGTATGTATATATACATATTTACAGCAGACTGTGATATTTCAGTGTAACAGAGTTTGGCTGAATTCTAATGGAAAACGTTCTATAGAGAAAAAGAGACGAGAGAAAATGTGTGAGAATGTGTGAATGTGTCAGGTGTCATCAGCAGCTTCTCTGTCTGGTCAGCAGTTTCACGTCAACCATCGAGTTTCTCTGTGGGAATGTGAGGCGGCGTTTAAATGAGTGTGATGCTGGACGCTGTGGGTGTGTGTCGTAAATACCCCAGTCGAGCGTTTCTGGAAGGATTCGCTGTATGTGTAATGGGTGCAGTGTGTGTTTGTGTGTGTGAAGATGATGTTGCAAAACCAACTGATCCTCATCTATTTCCTGTTTCTCCTCTGAAGCTCGGCAGCAAGAAAAAACTCTGACGGGAGGGTCAGCGTCACATGACCCACACCAGCGTTTCACACCAAATAACATTTGCCTACAACACGCACCCATACGCGAGTATTAATGATGTACTAATAATATCTGAAGTGCAAGTGTGATCTGTGTGTCTCCAGCAGAGCATATCTGATCAGAAAGACAGACAAATGATTCATCATTCACATAAATGAAATTCTCTAACTTGAGTTAGTCATCACAATTACAGCAGCAGAAGTAAACGCCGCCTCACTGACAGTCAGTGTGTGTGTGTGTGTGTGTGTGAGGTGGTCAAGCAAAGTTGTCGACAAGAGTGAAACTTTGCATCAGAAAAAGGAAACGCTAATGATTGCACTTCCTAAAAGACAGACTGAGCAAACGCTCACTGTACGACACGCGGCCGAACGAGCATATGACCCTACACACATCTGTCTCTCTCTCTCTGTTATCGGTCTCCCCTCCCCATCTCTCTCTCTCTCTGTCTGTCTGTCTCTCCTCCTGTGACTGCATGAAAGTGAAAACCGTAAGTGTGATATGGGGAAATTTTTACATGGCTCCACATGCCCTGAATACAGCATTTACAGGAACAGTGTGTGTGTGTGTGGGTGCACGTGTGTGGGAGTGTGTTTCGTCTGAGGGTCTTTTTAGAGGAAGAGGGAAATCCATGAGCGACGGTCACAGTTCTGTCAGAATCAGTCATATGACCACTGCAAAAATGCCGCACCGCTCACGCACACGCACGCACAAAACACAAATCGCTCTTACCTCCAGTCCATAAACTCACAGACGTGCCTCTGTCTGTCCGTCTGTCTCTCTCTCACTGTGGGTCAATCCTGATGAACAGACACAGAGTCACAAACGCAAACGAAAGAGCGTTTAGCCTGCAATAATGCACAAAAAAAATAACATGCAATATGAAACACAGAAGGTGACGTATGAAAAACGCTCAGCCCTCGCTGCCGAACACAGAAACGTCGCACGGCGTCGATCGTATTGAGCAACGACAGCTTTAACATGAGAAACACTCACTCTGTGTCTCACAACAGCAGCATTTAATCTGAATTTAATTCATTCATGTTCAAATCTCTCTTACAGACTCACAGAACAAGGGTTCACTCGTACGCCCGTTTAGTTCAACTGCACACTAATGTAAAGCCTAAAAATAAAACAGTTCGCTATGATCTTAAGATCATTAATCAATGTCCATTATGCATTTCATTTAAAAGTGCTTTAACTCTATAAAATCTATAGTATCATATGTGACCCTGGAGCACAAAACCTTAAGTATCACGGGTATATTTGTAGCAATAGCCAACAATACATTGCATGGGTCAAAATATTAAGTATTACAGTATTAAATAAAGATCATGTTCTTGCTAGATTCTTTGTACATTTTCTACCGTAAATATATCAAAACTTAATTTTTAATTAGTAATATGCATTGCTAAGTACTTGGACAACTTTAAAGGTGATTTTCTCAATATTTAGATTTTTTTGCACCCTCAGATTCCAGATTTTCAATAGTTGTATCTCGGCCAAATAAAGCTTATTTATTCAGCGCTCAGGTGATGTACAAAGAAAACTGACCCTTACGACTGATTTTGTGGTGCAGGGTCACATATTTGATTTATGAATAGTTTTGATAGAAATTGATAGTTTAGAGGTTTTTTTAAATCAAGAAAAGGCGGTGCTTCACGTGTCTTTTCGCTGTCAAATTTCGACTGATTTTTATCAAGTAAACGTCAGAATAACTAGTAATATTTCAACACTTGAAGCATCTCGCTTCACTTGATTCTCAACGAATCATTTCCAGTCTCAAATCTGATCATCAGGATGTTTATTTGTTCGTCTCTCAATCATCATTGGACTGCACTGTATTATATGTTTGGATCATTTCAATCTCATTTTGCTAAAACACATTATTGTAGATATAGAGTGAACGCTGATATTTACATCATTTTATGTCAGCATCTGCTCCACTGTTATAAAGATCTCATTAATTTACATTACAAGCATCAGAATATCATCATATAAACATCAGCATCTGCAGCAAATTCTCAGATTCAGTCTCTGAATGAATTTGAGCACCTGCTGCATCAAATATGTGACAAAACCAGTCTTAAGTCGCTGGGGTTTATTTGTAGCAATAGCCAAAAATACACTGTATGGGTCAAAATTATAGATTTTTCTTTTATGCCAAAAATCATTAGGAAATTAAGTAAAGATCATGTTCCATGAAGATATTTTGTAAATTTCCTACTGCAAATGTATCAAAACTTACTTTTTGATTAGTAATATACATTGCAAAGAAGTTAATTTGGACAACTTTAAAGGCGATTTTCCCAATATTTTGATTGTTTTGCACCCTCAGATTCCATATACTGAAATAGTTGTATCTCGGCCAAATACTTTTCTATCCTAACAAAGCACACATTGATGGAAAGCTTGTTTATTCAGCTTTCAGATGATGTATAAAGCTCAATTTCGGAAAACTGACGCAGGGTCACATATGATGCTCCACTTTTAGTTTAATATTTTGTCTAAATGTTCCCTAAACTCTATTATTTCATATGTCGGGATTTTCAGGGTTAAACTCGTTTGAGTGTCCCGTTCGGTGGGTTGGTGTGCATTCAGAGCTCAGCGGAAGATCCGCGTCATCACCGACCGACCGAATTACCTGAGTAATTAAGTTACTATGACAACGGCCGTGAGGGGTGGAGGGGGGGTGTCGGGGATTTAATTATGACTGACAGCAGGTGAGAGTCTAATTGAACTACAGGACTAATTAAAAAAAAATAAAATAAAATAATAATAATAATAACAGCTACCGCGGACTGTCAAACGCACAAACAGCAGCTTCAGGTGTGTTTTACAGTTAAAGGCGATTTGAGATCACGAGCGGATCCGGTTCAGCGGGTTCAGCCGGTCCGTCCGTGCATGCACGGGCGAGTCTCCGCGAGGAGAAATCCGCCTGATAAGTGCATCAGAACGCGCGTTTCGTTATTAAAACAAACTGTTACCAAAGTCCACCCGGGGTTTTATTCGAGCGCGGGTTCTGCGTGTCCGCGCGCGGACTTACCTGTCAGGTGAAGAGCCGCACGACGAACGCGTCAAACCCCGAACGAATGAATGAAAATGACAGCGAAGCATTTCTAATGACAGAACGGGGGTCGTTCGACAGAAACGGCAGCAAAATACGTTCGACACGTCACACGGGAGTTACCGAGTACCCATGACGTGTACGTCCTCTCGTGACCCCGGTGGGGAAGCGCTGATGAGGATCAATAAAACAACACCGAATGAGCTAAAGCAGAGCGAAAGCCGGTTAAACTGCAGAAAACGGCGATTAAACAGCCGCGCGACGGCTATTCGGCGCCGTGCGAAAGAGAAGCGCTTTACCTGAGCCGGTGTCACCTGAGTTTCCCCCGCCGTGTCCCACCTGACCGCGCGCTCGCGCACTTCCTTAATGTGACGCGTACGCGCGCACGGATCCGACTCCGCGGTTCGGTCTCCGGTAGCGGCTGCTCTCTCTGTCCGGCGTCTTTTCGCCGGTTCTGACCCGCTCCTGACGGACTCCGGCGGCTCCTCCTTAAACCCGCAACCAGGAAGCGGCTTGTCCTACTTCCAGCAGCCGCGGGCGATTGGCTCTGCGGGCGACGGAGGGCCGCTGGGGTGGGTGGGGAGGGCGCGGATGGCGGGGGGGGTCGGACTCTGCGCGCGTGCACGGCCGCCTGCGCGCGCGCGCGCCCCCGTGCGCTGATGAGGGTGGGCATGAGTGACCGAGCGAGCGACCGCGGCTGCTGCTGCTGGACTCGATCTCATTAAACGCGCTTCCGTTTTCATGTTGAGCGCGCGCTTCCACTTCTGCTTCTGAAAATGAGTCAAGTGACAAACTCTGAATTTGCATGTCAAATAATAGTCAGCCGCGAACACACTCACACACACGGATGTAAATGAAACAGGCCTTGTGTTTACACTAAATTCAGGAGGCGCTCTGACGTGCAATATCATGTACAGTATTAATACTGAAAGTGCTGTTTATGCTGCACATGCGACTGTCGTAACCCATGTGTCATTTAATGCAAGGCACGAGAACTGGCTGAAGAAAGGCTTTCTGAGAGGAGAGCAGATGGAGAAGAGAGATAAGAGATGCACAGAAATGAAGGAGTGTGTCAGGATGAGGTTAGTGTTTAACAGCTCACTTGCACACTTTATAGTCACCGACTTCCGCTTTGAAGTGCTTCGGTGTGTGTGTGTGTGTGTGTGTGTGTGTGTGTGTGTGTCACTGTGGGGGATTACAGCAGCAGCATCCACATGACACATGTGCGGTCACATCTCCACACAGGTGTGAGAGTCTCACTCTCCTTTACTTTTTGTCCAAACAAATATCAGCATCTGCGGCAGATTGTAAGTTTTTGCTCAGAGCAGTTTTTTGTTGTTCGCTCCATATCCTCACTATATGACCACACAAGCCTGACGCATCAAATACAGATGAGTTAGAGTTTCTGAGCAGGTTTTCAGAGCTGGTCCTGGATCAGCACGTTCTCCGTGTCTCTTATCATCATGAATGTCTGATAAGGAGCTGATCTCAATCAGGTTTGTTCAAACATGCAGGATGTGCAGCTGTGGGTCTCCAGGAGCAGATGCGAATATGATTGCTCTGCAGCATCACACACAGAGCTGCTTCACTTTGCTGCTCGTTCTAATGCTCTACATGTGCATATGTTGAGTAACGCTGTCAGTCGGACTGCTGCAGGTGCGTGTGGTGCTGTCGGTAAATGAGCTGTGAGCGCCATCTAGTGGATATGATTGCATTATTACAAATATTGTATGTCATTACAAACACAAAACACGAGGGTCATTAGGGTCAACTGATGTATGTTTTGTTAGAACAGGACAATATTTGATCGAGAGACAACTATTTGAAAATCTGTAATCTGGGTGCAAAAAGTCCAAATATTGAGAAAATCACCTTTAAAGTTGTCCTAATGAAGTTCTTAGCAATGCATATCACTAATCAAAAAAATACGTTTTAATATATTTACGGTAGGAAATTTACAACGTGATCTTTACATCATATCCTAATGATTTTAGCATTATTATTATTGTTGGCTACTGCTGCAAATATACCCGTGATACTTAAGGCTGGTTTTGTGCTCCAGGGTCACATTTATCAACACATTTGCATGTTCCCATGACATACAGCAAACAAAATGAAGTTCCAAACGTAGGTTCGGGAGGAGCCTAATCATTCAGTCCTGTCAATCATTATTACAAGCCTATATAAGCAGCTCTCATTGCACCGTCCCAGCCGCCTCTGTTCTTCCGGCATCCCCTTCTCCTCCTCTGTTTCTGTTATTCTCCCTCTAGGTAATATCGCATTTGGGCGGGGGTTCGAACTCTGCGCTCAAGCCGAGCCTCGGGTTCGAGCCTCCATTAAGGACAGCGAGCCAAGTTTGTTTAGCATTGCCCATCAGGACTGGATGGGCAGGCGAACTCGTGAATTCAATTATTATTCATTTTTATTTATTTATAGTCATTCTGATTATTAGCTTTTCAGGAACCCCAGTTTGGGAAAACCTGGACCCACTGTCTGGAATATTTAGACTTTTATCCAGTGACTTGCGATGCATTCATGGTGCAAGGGTTTACAAACAATCCCTCAAACTCAACACCAGTTCAGTGATAGTATACTAAAAATATGAACAATTTAGTCATGTTGTTCGAAACTAACACCTGAGACGACAAACAGCTAACAGAATGTTTCTATTTCTATCTCTGTGTCTGTCTATTGGAACTCAACACTGCTCAAACCCTGTCTGTAGTCTGGTTAAAATAAAGCTTTATAAACTGAATAAAGGTCTTATCTAACAGCACCAAGAGAAAGAAAATATGTTTCATGCATACTGTTTTTAGCTGCAGCTATATTACTTGGAGTTCTCTACAATATAGAACCCTATGTGGAATCCCACAATGCAAAGCGTGCGATCTTCAGTTTCCTGTGTGAAGAGAAAGAAATATCGGTCATGAGTGTTAAAGTGACAGTTCATCCAAAAATGATGATTCTGCCCTCATTTACTCTCTGTCATGTGACTTTCTTTGCTCTGTGGAACATAAAAATCTGACACGTGCTTCAGTGTGAACATAGTATTTAAAGCAGAAGGCAGTGAAGAGTTTTGCTGCTCTGCTGGAGATTCGACCTCCACTGCTCCTGATCCTCAGACTATAAACGCTCTGCTTCACACTGTGAATAAACACGGCTGTTGCTGATCATCAGCACTGGCATGAGAGAACAGAGCTTCATTACGCTGTCAGGAGAAAACGAGCCACCAACTCTGATAAGATGCAGCTGCGCAGCACCACACGCACATCACACACACATATATATGTGAACATGACCGACCACACACACACACATCTGGTCAGCTATCCTTGTAGGGACTCTCCATAGGCGTAATGGTTTTTATGCTGCACAAACCATATTTTCTATAAATCTACCCGTCACAGGAAACTTTCTGCATTTTTACTTTCTCAAAAAAAAATGAAAGTATGATTTATAAGCTTTTGTACCCATGGGGACCTCAATTTAGGTCACGAGTCCCCATAAGTATGTGTGTATTCAGGTTTAAGTCCCCACCAGGATATATAAACCAAACACACACACACACTCTTAGGCTATTGATATACAGGACAAATTTGGGCAATGTAGCTGTCAACAGGTGAGACACAAGGCCCACGACTGATTTACAGTATCAAGATATAAATTTGTTACTCATTCTCAATGGGAGAGTGTCCAAACAACATCAAAAGCTCAAAAAGTTGCCCCATGTATCACCAGCTTTACACTCATTCACTCATACACACACACAAACACACAGACATACCAGCAAACTGAACCTGTATGTCACAAATGGTACATTGAGAATGATGTATCATGAGTGTGTGTGTGTTAACAAACAGATACAGAAAACTGATTCTAAATTGACTTTATTCTGATTTGGCAAAAATCATTTTTCACATGTTCATCATTATTTCTTTTAAGGCCAGTTCACACCACACCGACAGATGCAGACCAACACCGACAGACGACCGAGTACGGTACGCCACTTCTCAGACATTCCAAGACCCGATGAAAACCAACAGGAACAGACGTCGACAGGGGAATCAGCAAAACCAGACTAAAGTGTCTGTTGTGTTTTGTCGGCATCTGTTAGCGCAGTGTGAATTGGCTTTTATATGTCATTGTATGTATCATTATAGACTATTATTTATTTTTTCTCAAAAGCTAAAGCTGTGAGAACAAATAAAAATAAACATTTGGTCCTTAAATGTGCAATCTAGGCAACATGGTATTGGAGGGGAAATTAGACATAATCTCACTATCGGCACAAAACACTAAGGAACAGCACTGGGCACAACATGACAGATTCATACTGGGAAAGGTGTGTGTGTGTGTGTGTGTGTGTGTCTCACTGAAGGGAAGCGGCTACAGTACAAGAGCAAGAGAAAGATGAAAGCTGCTCTGGTCCAGATGAAAGACCACGAAGCGTCGGATGTGTGTGGCGACACTAACGGACAGAGAGAGGCTGACACGCTCACAGGGAATCAGACTAGCGGCAGGAACTAAAGCGCTGCTGTGCGCTCGCTGTTTAGTGCAACACACAATTAAAACAAAACACTAGTTCAGTTACAGCAGAGTGAGAATATGAACGCTATAGTCATATTGTCCAAAACTAACATCAAACACCTGAGACGACAAACTACTAATGGATTGCTTCTATTTTTTATCAAAAGAATTATATTGATATATATTTATATATATATATATTCTTTACAGTTATTCAGTCACATCTGTGATGCTAATTATTAGTTATATATTGGGCAGATGTTACACTTTGGTGATTCAAAAAGAGACGAGAGGGGAGAAGCTGGAAATCAAGGGTGATATTTTCAGATATTAAACGTCAGTCAGTTTATGCAGACTCAGCTCGTGAGGTTTCTGAGCATGCTGACACTGGCCATCAGTAAAATAACATTAAACCCCATTCACACTGGGATGCTTTTACCAAAACCCTCACACTTACGCAAATAGTTTGTGAGAGAATGCAAAAGCACTGAAATGTAATCTCGATTTGTTCCATCACCGAGTCCCTTTAGGGGACCACATGTATTTGTGCATCAGTGGAAGCACCAAATGGAAACTTGCCATAGCAACAAAAGTTCTCCTTTCCTATGAGAATATAAAGGCCAAAATCAATCCATACCAAAGATCCTCTACCTGATCTCATGACGAAAAAACACCTGTGGGAACTTTTTTGCTTGAAGCAAAATATGTACCAATAAGTGCATTTCACTGCAGTTTCCAGAAATGAACACTAGAGGCAGTAAAAAGCATTTGTAATCATATTCGTACACAGCCCCATATATTTCACTCTCCGGTGTTAGAATGCCGAATTCTGACTCCCCGCCACATTACTACTCCCCTAATATTAGTAGGTTTAGGGTTATGTGTGGGGGAGGGGTTAGGATTAGGGGTGGGGTTCAGGTTAGGCAGTCATGTGGTGATTTCAAAAAGAGGGGATAATGATTTAGCAGGAGGTCAAAAATAGGAACAACACAGGATGTTACAAGCTTGCTTGGTAGCTCACGCGGCGCTGAATTGGACTGAGGATGCAGAATCCTTGGGTACGAATCCTGTACCTGAAAGAGCTGAAAGATGATAGATCAAAAAACAGGCTAAAATGGCATCACATTTTTTTTTTGTTCATACTATCAGGTAGGTCCACTCATGGACATTTAAAGTCAGAACTGTAGTGAAATGTACAAAACCAACGTCACATAAAGCGTACAGTATGTACCGGTTCCGGGGGGGGGGGGACTCTTTTAGCGGCAATCACTGGCCATTTCACATCGAATATGTTATGAAATGTACATGATGCTACGTATTTTACGTCTTGCAAAAAAGTTACCACAGGTACGTTTTCGTCATGAGATCAGGTTGAAAATCCTCCAGAATTGCTTCATTGTTTTATTCCCTAAATATGTCCTTTGGTAATTCTTCACGCAAGGCAGTGAGATTTTGATTTGAATTCTTTTGACTTGCATACTGATCAGGTAAGCACTGGCTAACGGTTCGACAAATAGAACGACAAAACACAAGTACACAAAACTGGTTAGAAGGACAAAATTGTAATTCCTGTTTTTCATGTAGAAATTAATTCTCTGCTTAACACACTATGTACAATGCACCATTTGTAGTTTTCAGGCAGTGTACACTACATCGACACAGATTCACCGTGTCGAAACATCTTTCCAGACTCGAAATGTATTATTCCAGGATGGTGCCCAAGGGATGCCGGGACACATTACATTAGACTCATGAACTAAAGTGCAAAAACATTTGCTGTAGTTCTAATCCTGTGACAACCGTTTACTCACTAATATTTAATGACAGAAGGTGTGATGGTAATTCCCTAGCTGGTGCTCGGCATAGAGAGGTCATTTCAAACTGGGTTTACGCTCTTGTTGCCTCCAGGTGAAAAAATGCTGCTTGTGTTCTGACGGTGATGTTATATGGCTAGAATGGCTTTGATCTTATAAAACATTCTCTGATGTTCTCATCGTTTTTTATCTTTACAAGACTGTGCAAATGCATCTTAAAGTGGTGGCAGTTTTGCAGTTACATTCCCTTTAAGACATTTTTGGCAATTGACAGAATTTGCGTCTGTTCTGTGAAAGATTAAAAAGGTTAATTTATCAGATCCCTGTTGAAAAGACCAGTGTTTATGTTCTGCAAATATCACTTAAGGGGCTCTTTAGATCATGCTGGTTCTCTAGCACAGTGGCTCCTGAACAATGCACATTTTCAGTGTCTCCTTTGTCTGATACACTCATTTCAGGTCTTGGATGCTCTACTAAAATGACCTGAATTAGGTTTGTTTGATTAGGGAGACATTTATATCGTGCAGCGTTGGGAACCACTGTATCTAACATGTTTTGCTGGTGATCAACATGACAGCATTGGTTCACCAGTTAGCCCACTGCAATTCAAGCTGGTCTTTTCAGCAGGACTACAAAAATATTCCACTTGACGTTCCCAGATGACCTTGATGACACAGACACACTAGCTTTATTTCGGAGTCAAACACCTTCTGCTCGTTTGTTTTTACCTAGGTTAGTTAGGGTAGATGTAAAGTCAGGGATGTTAGGCCCTCCCATGGTCAAGACTTCAGACCACCACAGGGAAGGTCAAATGCAGACAGCATGCTCATGGAACCTGGGGAGCCTGAACTGATACACCTGACACGTGACATCTCACCATCTGAACTCACCACGGACAAAACATGAGCCTCTGCCCAGCATCCACCTCCCTCCTCACATGTTAGCAGGATATTTTTGTCTCTTTGTCTCTGAATCTCTCAAGTCCTGCTCTTTCTTTGCCTCTTTTGGTGAAGTGGAGATGGACTGGAGGACTGGAGAAGAGGAGGCAGTGGAAGCAGCAATGGGAGATGGACTTAAGGTAGGAGCGGACAGAACGTTTAAGGTCTGAGCTTGGGTAGCAGCTGGCTTCTGTGGCTGTGAAGTGGCAGGAGATGGACTTGATGAAGGGGCTTTAGCAGGTGTAGCTTGTGTCTGCGACTGGGTCAGGGCAGAGCTCGAGGGCCCACTTTGGGCTGGGGTATTAATGGGAGAGCCTGGGGTCCAGGAAGAGCTCTGAGTCTGTATGGTAGTTGAGGTTTGGGTTGGACTGGAGACTGCAGAACAAGTCGAAGGAGGACCAAGAACCTGGACAGTGGCTGGCATCTGGACAGCAACACTCTGGCTCGGGGTGGAACTCAGAGGTTTACTCGGAATCTGGGTGGGAACTGGACTTTGAATGGAGGTTGAGGTCGGAGTTTGTGCAGCTGCTGGGATCTGGACGGGAGTTGGACACCGACTTTGGGATTGGGTTTGGATGGCCGCTGGTGTTCTAGATTGGGTGGGGGTCTGAATAGGGGTTTGAACAGGGGTTGGGGTTCGAGTTGGGGTGGGGGTTTGAGATGGAGTGATGGTGGGTGTTGAGTTGGTGGTGCAGGATAATGGGGACGGTGGAGGAGGCGTCTGAGAGGGTTTGGTACGGGAATTCTGAGCTAAAGAGATGCCGGAAGATGAAGTTGGAGAGGTGGAGGTGGACTGAGAAGGTGACGGAGGGCGTAGGCAAGGAGGAGGAGAGGTTGACGGAGGAGTAGATATCGCAGCGCCTGGTTTGGCTCGCTGGGTTTGAGGAACCCCTAGACCAGAAGATGCGGCCGTGAGGGATAAAGGAGGGTTTGCAGAACAAAGTGGGGTTTGTTTTGGGGAGGACGAAAACGGGGCAAGGGCTGTCGGAGCTGACCCTGGAGCTGATGTGAGTGGAGGTGTATGTGCCAGCTGAGAGGGCAACAGCAGCGCTGTGTGAGTTGGTGCCTGTGTGGCACCAGGCTGTGGCACATTTGAGCTCAAAACACCTGCGCTTCCTCCTCTAGCAAGTCCTGACGACAAAAGGAAGGGTGCCGGAAGCAGGTTTCCTCCGGATGCTTTACGATGGAGAGGCGGGTGAGGCTGCACGGCCGCCCAGCTGCGGTGGGGGAGAGTCGGCTGGGAGGCGGAGAGCAGTCTGGCCTCCTGGGTAAGCCGACCAATCATGGGGAGGCCTTGGGTGCTGCCTCCTCCCACATGACGCATTAGAGCCTCTTTGGCCCCCTGCGGAGCGGAGCCAACACCGCGCCCTTCAGTGGACAGCCCCGCAGCTGCTGAGGAGGGAGGTGCGACTTTATGAACAGGTGATGTTGTGGGTTCTGTGTGGAGGCGGAGGCTGTAATGAAGTGTTCTTCCGGCCTGCAGAGGGGCAGGCACTGACGACACAGGCGCAGGAGGAGTTTTTGCAACTCCACCTGCCGGAGGAGCCACGCCGACAGGAGTGGGTCCCATAGTGGAGGGCGAGGGTGTAGGAGTTACAGAGGACGGGACTCCTCGGGGCGGCAACCCACCCATTACACTGATGAGGGAGCTGAGCGACTGTCGAGGGTGTAGTATGGGCGGACGGGGAGGAGAAAGTGGGCAGGTCGAGGGTGATGGTGAGATGGGAAGAGCTGAGGGAAGGAAGATGGCGGCTCCGAGGGCATGTTGTTGCTGTAGCTGCTGCTGCAACTGTTGCTGCTGCTGTTGCTGATGCATCAAGGCAATGGCCACATTGGTGGTGGCAGCGGCCGTCTGGAGGGGAGCGTGGACCAGCGGTGCCCAGATCACCGGGTGAGGTCGGGGTGAGACAGTGCCTCCTGTGCTGCCTCGGTTGCCAGCGGCGATGTCCTGCATGGTGGGCATGCTGTCGTGCTTCACGATCTGCTGGACCAGAACACTGTCGCAGGAACCCAGACCGGCACCTCCCGCTCCTCCGCCACGGCTCCCTCCACCCCGTCCCAAACTGCTGCCCGCTACAGATCCTCCCTGTGAGGTCTTGCGCAACAAAATCGAGTTCTTCTTACCTGTGAGAGAAAGGAATTCAGATTAGGATAAACAAGAAATAATTAAATATAATGCTTCTGAAATGAACATCAATCAGGAGGAGCAGGAAGGTTTTACCGATGCGATCAAGTCTGTCGGCTGCCACCGTCTCAAAGGCCCGTCTCATCATGGGATGCTCTTCCAGAACCTCATTGAAGCTGTCCACACTGAGGGAGTAAAGTCGACAGTACGTATCTGCTCGGACACTAGCGGTCCTCCTGCCACGTGTCAGCAGACAGATCTCTGAGGGGAGGAGATACACCACGAGGGGGTTAGAAATGGTACCTAAATGTCCAGACTTAGCCCATAAATCCTTAAAACCCGTGTTCTGAAGTCAGACTGATTCACACAAGAGCTCATCAGGAACATCTGACATGTCCGTAAACGCACCTCCAAAGTATGACCCATCGCTGAGCTTGGTCTCCTTGTTTCCACGAGTAAGTACGCTGACCCGTCCGTGCTGGATGAAATACATTTTACGGCCCACAGTTCCCTCACGGATGATGAAGTCATTGGGCTGGAACACCTCAAACTTCAGCTTCGTTAGCACTGCCGTTACGAAGTTTGGGTCGGCGTTAGCGAAGAGAGGCATGTTAGCCACCAAGCTACGGCAGTTGAAGCTAACAATTTCCTGTTAGGGTCGCAGTGCACAAATAGACATTAGTTAGCTGGTTAAAGTTGGAATGGAACAACGAAAACACAATCTTACCTACTAGCGGCTGCTATTATTACAACAGTTAGGCCTGGGAAAATAAGTCAATTCTGCATCGATTCTGAGATTTTCTGAATGCATCACGATTTTCTCTTGAATCGATTCTGGGCTTATTTTTTTAACAGAAGATGGGACTGCATGCTTCAGAAACAGCTGTACCTTACAATTCCAATTCCTTACACACACTTGAACCTAAAATTATCATTCATAAAGTTCGAAAAGGTTGAAGCAAATTACAAGGGTGTTTCACAGTGAGCTTTACATTAATCTTGCATCATAAAAACATTCAGAGACTCAGACGAACGCACAAGCGCTCTTCTTCGTGAGCATTTGAGTGTGTGGTTAAAAACCAGATTAGAGCGCCATCTGCTGTTAAACACTAAGCTCAGAATCCATTCCAGAGAGAACTGCGATGCATTCGGAATCGATTCACGAATCGCGATGCATCAATTTATCATTGCAGCAACGTTGTCTTCAAACATCAACTAAATTAAACTATTTGCTTCAAATATTACCTACAACTGTCGAAGAATTTCAATCTAATGCATGAAAGGAGCAAATACTTTCAAAAACTTTAGGAAGCCATAAGTTTTTTGCATATGAAGATGACAGACCTCCTTTAAGGGCTCGCTCAGCTCTCCCAGAATGTTGTCCTCGTCAAACATCTTGCCCTGGTATCGATGTTCATAATACTCGTGGATTTTCTGCCTGACATCTGCTGGAAGCTTGTGGAACGACATATACTGCTCCACCTGCTTATACTGGACGTCAGACACTCTCCGTTAGTCAAAACAGCACATCAGACAGATTCATGAATTATGGAACAGATTTAATGACAGTAAATTCACAAAGTCACCAGTGATCAGCATCGTTCAGGGCTTTACCTTCTCCTGGTACTGTCGGCGTGAGGAGTCCAGGGACTGGATGAGGGCCGTGGCGTGGCCGATGAACATGGCGTAGCAGGTCGCACCCACGATCATGCTGAGCATAGTGAGCCAGACGTCCGTCATTCCCTCTGGAGCCTGAGCGCCGTAACCGATGCACAGCATGTGACTCATGGCCTTAAACAGAGCGTAGGAGTACTGGACGCCCCACGTGTCGTTCTGAAACGCAGATCACACGACAGACTGTAATGACAACATTCACGCCATATGACTGATTCTTGAGCGTCATCAGACGGATTCATACTGCCATCAGAAACAATCTCAATCCTTACACCTTCAGTTATTGACACTGGAAATACGATCAATTCTTTTTGTTCTTCATTTGTGATATCCTTATATCTCTTTACCATTCTCCTGTATAGATTTGATTTTACATACAAAAAGACCAATTTCCTTAAGATTCCAAACAATAATTAAATACTGTAAAAATACATTTATAATTAATACTAAAATCCAATCAGTGTTATTTTAGTATTACTGAGGCACTATTATAGTTTTTGTTAATATGTTGGATTAGATTTTATTTTTATATTTTCTGCTTACATGCTCATTTTAGTTAAAGCTTTAGTAATTTTGTTGTGTTTTTGTCATTTTATACATATATAGTTGTTATTAATTCTCATCTTAATTTTACATTTTTTAGTACATCAAGTTAAACTACATGAAAATTACAAATGTTGCCTTGGAAACTAGTTTAAGTTTGCAAATTTAGGTAAAGTTTTTATATATTTTATTTTTTACATTTATATTTCAAGTAATTAAATTGTTTTTACGGTTCTTGGTTTTAATTAACAGTAATCTTTTTCTCCAGTTGAGAAATTTGAATGAAATCAAACAATAAATTAAAATATCCTAATATTCCTTCAGGTGCACTGTAAAAATTGTGGTTTAAATTTGAATTAAACTTAAAATTTTAAGTTTAGTCAACTTAAATTTCAATTTAATTTCAAGTTGACTAAACTTATTTGAGTTGATTAAACTTAAATTTTTAGGTTGACTCAATTTTTTTTTTTTTTTTTTTTTTTTTTTTACAGTGTATTAAAGGTTAGAATTAATACTGAAATTATACTGCAGTGATTCTGTCTCTGACTGTCTGTAGATCGTGAACTCAAGCCTTTCAGCATCTTCTCAGTCCGTCCTGTGGTTCATACAGTTTAAGGGATGCAGTGTTTATGTGGGACGGATCTCCCTTTTGGTTTGCAGACTCCCAAGGAATCTTCCATACCGTCAAGGAGATTTTCCTGCCGCTGTCTCATCGCAAGGGATTCACACTCATTTCTATCAGCGCAACTACAACTACAGCAGCAGTGAAACACAAAGAGCCTCATGCTGAATGTTGTGATGGATTACATCATCATCATCAATGACCTTCAGTCTGATTCATCTGAAACAACAGTTTGATGGAAAACTAAATAAACTAGTGTCTTTAAACACAACGCTGGGAGACTAAGAATGATGTTAAAGTAATGTTCTGCGTGTAAGCGCGTGTGTGTTTTGTGAATGAGGCTGCGGAGCGTCGCACGCTATGTTTATCTCTCCTGTGCTCAAGACTGACATGATGGAGACAAATATAGCTCAGCTCAGATCTGCTGCTCTCTGGGGAACTCTGGGCATCAGCTGCCTAGCAACCGTCACCATGACAACAGGAGGAAACCCTGCTGAGGTGAGTCAGCGATTCAACCTGTGTGAGTGGATGTGTGTGTGTGTGTGTGTGTGTGTGTGTGTGTGTTTTTTGCTACATTGTGGGGACCAAATGTCCCCACATCACAACCTGAAATTTTTGACATTGTGGGGACCGCAGGCCGTTAAAAAATTATTAAAAATAGTAAATGGTGTTTATCTGAAAGTGTAACGATGCAAACATGTTTTCTGTGAGGGCTAGGTTTAGGGTTAGGGTTGGGTTAGGGGATAGACAATATCGTTTGGTCAGTATAAAATCTATAGAAATCTATGGAAAGTCCCCACAATTCACAAAAACAAACGTGTGTGTGTGTGTGTGTGTGTGTGTGTGTGTGTGTACCTGGTATTCCCTATATCAGGGGTGCCCAACCCTGTTCCTGGAGATCGAACTTCCTGCAGAGTTTAGTTCCAACACTGATCAAACACACCTGTCTGTAATTATCAAATGCTCCTTCAGATCCTAATTAGCTGGTTCAGGTGTGTTTGATCAGACTTGGAGCAGAACTCTGCAGGTAGGTCGATCTCCAGGAACAGGAACCCCTGCACTTTTAGTTACGGGGACCCTATTTCTATAGGAGAAAACAAGTGGAAACAAGCTCATGGCTTACCACCATTATGCCTGTGGAATGAACCCATAATGATAGGAATACCAGTGTGTGTGTGTGTGTGTGTGTGTGAGTACGCATGTGTGTGTCCTGTTTTTAATTAGAGCTATTTCTTAATGATGCCTCAGTATTCCGACAGGACAAGCAGGTGCATGTCGAAGCGATCAGTCAGTGAAGAAACACACAAATACACAGTTTAATTGACAGCTCACTGACGTCATGCTGGAATTACCGAAATAACGAGGACTTTCACATGAGTTTTATGAAAGTTCTAACTTCTTTTAATAGATGTCATTTAAAGGAATAGTTTGCTTCCAGAACAAAAAAGTACATATAATGTACTCACCCCCTTGTCATCCAAGATGTTTGTGTCTTTCTTTCTTCAGTAAAGAAATTATGGTTTTGGAGGAACAGAAGAATTTCTCTCCATATAGTGGACTTCTATTCTTAAATGCAGCTTCAAAGGGCTCTAAATGATCCCAGCTGAGGAAGAAGGGTCTTATCTAGCAAAACAAATTGACAACTTATATACTTTTTAACCTCACATGCTTGACTTGTCTCGTCTGTGATGTGCATGCATAGTAATCTGTGTAATCCGGGTCAATACAGTTAGGGAATGTCCCAAAACTCCCGTCTCATTTTCTTCTTCAAAGTTAAAATCGTCCTATATCGCTGTTTTACCTTTTTTTGTAAAGGGCATTTGATCTTCTTTGCATGTTCACTCAGAAAAAAGTTCACACAGACCTAGGCAAGATGGGCGTATATAAATTGTCAATTTGTTTTGAAAATGACTGATCGTTTTGCTAGACAAAACCCTTTTTCCTTGGCTGGGATCATTTAGACCCCTTGAAGCTGCATTTAAACTACACTTTGGAAGTTCGTGGGCACCACAGAAGTCCACTACACCCTTAAAAATAAAGGTGCTTCACGATGCCACAGAAGAACCATTTTTGTCTAAATGGTTCCATAAAGAACCTTTAACATCTGAAGAACCTTTCTGTTTCCCAAAGGTTTTTCAGATTATAAAAAGGTAAGAAAGAGATGGTTCTTTAAAGAACCTCTTATAATGCACTTTTATTTTTAAGAGGGTATATTGAGAGAAATCCTGAAATGTTTTCCTCAAGAAACATAATTTCTTATTGACTGAAGAAAGACATGAACACCTTGGATGACAAGGTGAGGAAATTCTATGTACATTTTTGTTCTGGAAGTGAACTACTCCTTTAAAAGTCATTGTGACTGCAGACCAGGGTTGCCAGACCTTTGTAACAAAACCAGCCCAATGGATACTCAAAACTAGCCCAATCATGAAAACAGCTATCAAAATCTGTCCAAAATCACATTGTCCAGTTGAAATTGCATTCTGGAGGGTGAAGAATTTCACTGCAACCTGCGGACTTACAAAAAAAAAAAAACAGCTCATTCTAGCAGTATTAAAGTAGCCAAATTCTGCCAGAAAACCATGGACTTGGCAACACAGCTGCAGACACACATTACCACTGTCATTTCATTATGACATTACCAAGCACATTCTTGCTATTTCTTCAATATTCAGCAGGACATCTATTGTGAATATAAAGGTAAATTAATGTACATTCACATTCCGTGATCTTGGCGTAGCGAGCGCCGTCATCTCCAGCTTGAGCTACAGAAATACTTCACACTTTACAATATTCAGTGCACACAATGCAGGTCAAAAGCACGAATCAGATTATTCCACGAGCCTGTAGTGATGAAGAATCAACGTGAATCCATGTGCATTATGAGCGTTGCTATAGAAACAAATCATCTCTAAGTCCAAGGACATGAAGAGCTCAGACCTGAATTCTGATTAATAGTCTCAAAATTATGCTAATTCTGACATGAGACACGTATACAACTTTAGTGAACTTCAGCACTGCCTTCTGACGGAACGTTATGAGTGAATCAGTCTCATCAGCGTGATTCCAGCTGATCCTACAATTGAACACGATGACTTGAAGCTGCTCTTTGATATGCAAAATGTTAAATACACAGCATCAAAACAGAGTCATGCTGCACTACAGGTCTCTCACACACACACACACATACGCGCTAATACCACGCAAATCCGCTGTTCATGCTGTGATGACAGTGTTTGAGCACCTCGCGTTAGCTCCAAACAAACCTGTGACTCTCTCACACTGATCCGTTTGACTGACAGAGCGTTTGTGAAACCTGTTTGAAAACAGTCATTATCAGAACATCTCCTCACCACCATGTTGTTTTTGGAGACCCAGCAGTCTGGCGGGAAGTCCTGCAGCATTGGCACCAGGAACTGCAGACATCCGTCCCAGTGACACAGCAGCAGCATCATTCCAATCAGATTGACGATCCGCACCATCGCACTGGCCAGGTCATAGGTCATGTGGAAGATCTGCGGAAAACACACTCGTATCATCACGCTAACATTAAAAAACATCATCTATGCAAAAAACAAAACAAAACATAATTTATGTGCATTTTATGTGCATGATTACAGAAAAAAAACATCAGTTGCAGTTATTCTGGTCAATACTGAGACCATAAATATTTAACACAATTACTGATCATACTGTATATGAAAAGCTGTTTCTGTCATGAAATAAAAATAAAAAAGGTAATTGCGAATTTTATCTCACAATTCAAACCCTTTTTCATCTTACACTTTTTTTATTTCACGAGTTCACCCTTACATCTAATCTGGTTGAGTAAACAGTAAGCATATTTTGGCGTGCTGTCCTGGGGAAGGGCTCCGAGCCCGGAATATGGCCCGAACCCAGAGAACTCCCCCCATCCCAAGTATAGGATGAGGATAGATTAAGAGTGAGGATTTGGGGTGGAGGGGGGATGCAGAAAAACAGTCGAATGACGGAGGTAAGTCGGCTGTGTGCTTATATATGACTTGTGCTAGTTTGGATGGTTAGCTAGACGAGTTGCACCTGTGCCGAATTAGTTGATTATCTGATCGTGCTCCTCCCGAACTTTGTTATCAAACATCATATAGATAACTCGAGAATAAAGTCGAATTATGACTATTTTCTCGCAATGTTTTTCTCACAAACTTCACATCTCACAATTCTGTTTCCACCACGAAGTAAAAAGGTAATTGTGACTTTGTATTTAACAATTATGACCTTGTTTCTTGCAAAAGTATATATTTTACAATTCAGATTTTTCTTCTCAGAATCTTGCAATTCTGACTTTGTTCCTAGAGTTGTGATATATGTAAGGGATAATCAACGGTTTGCTGTGCATTATAGGATTTTAAATCCACAACGTGGAGGAAAAGAACCACTCGACATGAAGTGCATTTAAAATCCTTTAATGCACAACAAGCCGTTGATTATCCCGCTTATTCCATGATCATTTGCCAAGTTACAGACAAGTTAAAACTAGTATTGCTCTTTTTTGCAGAACAATATGTGACCGAATGGGTAAAAATTATGGTTATTTTCGTCAGTTATGGCACATTATCTCTAGCATTCTGCCCGCTTCAAATCAGACACAGAGATGAAATAGTGTGGTAAGATGAGTGTGTGTGTGTGTGTGTGTGCATCAATTAAAGCAACGCATTAATATAGAATAGTGATCAACCCTTTAACTGTCACTCCCATTTTTGAACATAATTGTGAAAATGCACTATTCAAACTTAATTTTTTATAATTCATGAACGAAAACATTTTGTAATACATTTTTAATGTACATTTTCAATGGTAATGTAATGTCTGATTTTAAAATGATTTTCAAAGGATGAATTTTGAGATTTTAAGGTCAGAACTCCTGTTATGATGTATATTTTTTGAGGTGCGCTCTTGTCATAAATGAATCTATTACTTTTCCTACATAATTTGTAACACAAAACAGTGGTAAAATATCTATTTAGGAGTCTTAGACCTTTCCAACGATACACAGTTTGTCATGATTAGATTAGGAATTATTTGTAACATGGTGAAGTAAACGTAGGCGTCCTGTATATGGGACGGTGACAGGGTGACAGAGGGTTAAACTGATTTGGAACTACTCGTGCATTAAACGGTTTTACTGCATACCTGCAGTAAAACCTGCATTTATAACACAGATAGTTCCGGTCCTTGATTCTGATTGGTCGAGTCGTGCTCAAAGCTGTTGTAAATTACTCTAAAAACATACGCACACTCCTTTGTTTACATCTGTGTGTTGCTCGGCAACAACTTTATTGCAACCACAATTGTTTCTGAGGAACTACACTGTTTTGCGGAAGAATAATGTTTTTATTAATATCATTACACTTTATTTGCTCAGTTTCATTTTGTGAAACCTTACTATGTATATGGAATAACTATTTTATAAAAGCAATAAGCCCCGTGAAGCTGTGGTTTACAGTGAATTTATAACAGCTAATAGGGATTTAGGCGCTCCGCTTTGTGTCGTGTCTAACAACACACCTCAGCTGTTATAAATTCACTGTAAACCACGGCTTCACGGGGGTTGTTGCTTTAATATATCACATCTCTCTCATGCTCTCAAACCGTATGCATGTGTGTGTTTGTGTGAGAGTGTGTGTGTGTTGGTGTGTGTGTGTCACCTCCTCCCACTGGTGGATGTAGCGTATGAGTCGGGACAGACGCAGCAGGCGCAGCAGACTCAGGATCTTGGTGAATCGAACGATCCGCAGCGCTCGGGCCGTCCGGTACACCTGCGGGAGAAACCCAAACACACACACATTCATTTACTGCTTTACGCAGGACAGGATTCCTGATGAAGTCTCTATTTAAAAGTCACTTCATATTCAGTTATATTATTGATTGAACCACACTGACTCCGCTGGATAAAAACCAGACTGAATTGATCTGGATAATAACTCTATTGTCTTCTGTAGAGCTGCGTTGCAGCTGAAATTTGTTTCATAACTGATTAATTTGACTACATTCACACTGTTAGTTTCCTGTTTATTTCTGTGAAGCTGCTTTGAAACAGTCTGCATTGTGATATAGAAATAAATGCCATCTGACTTGACCATGAATGACTTGTTGGTTAAAAGACTAGTTTAGCCAAAAATGATCATTAGGCCTCATGTTGTTCTAAACTTGTATGATTTACTTTCTTTCTTCTGTGGAACACAAATGGAGATATTTGAATGTTGGGAACCAAACAACATTGGACCCCACTGACTTTCACCGTATGAACAAAAACACTGAGACTTTTCTCAAAATATCTTCTTTCGTAGAAAGAAAGACAGAAGGTCATTCAGCGTTTGAAGGACAAGAGGGAGAGTAAATGATGACAGAATGATGAATTATGGATCTCTTGAACATCCTGCTAGAGACACTGATTTCACAGATTTCTGAATTATTCTGCTGATACGTTTCAGCTACATGTATGCGTATATAAGACTGAATGATGACAACGGCATCTGCTGAGAGAGAGACTGACCTCTGAGTCCAGGTGAGCTTCCAGGTCCACCATCAGGAAGATGTAATCCACCGGGATCGAGGACACAAAGTCCACGAGGAACCAGCTCTTCAGGTAGCGCTGGCGTATGGCCTTGGGGTCCAGCAGGATCTCCGTACTGTCCTCCTTCACGATCCCGGTGCGAAAGTTCAGCACCAGATCCACCAGGAAGAGCGTGTCTGACACCACGTTGAAGATGATCCACGGAGGAGTGTTCTCGTCCTTGAAGAAGGTGATTCCCACCGGGAGGATGATGAGGTTTCCCACCATCAGCAGCAGCATGAGCAGATCCCAGCAAAACCTGCACAGAATTTGAGCATCTCCATTAACAAATACTCACTATAGTACGTGGACAACAGAATAAAGAGCGCTATGTCTGTATTCATGAAAACAGCAGATAGAGTCCAGTCATAAAAATGGAAGTCCTTATACATTAAATGAGGAATGACGTGAAATGTGGCTACATTTGGCCGTATGAATCAAACGTAGGGCTGTACACTTATGCACTAGTGTGTGTAAATGTTAAAGCACTGCTGTGTAAATGTGAAATATACAAGTGGTGTGTCAGTTTGCTCTACTACACATATGAAAAACACAAGTGACACTCATCCGCACATGAACTTCATCTCAGAGTCACTTCAGCAGCATTTCACCATTTACTTTGTTAAAAAACATGATATACACAAAACTCAAATATCTTCACTACAACCCACCAAAATAAAAGTTCAGTTTAACTTAAAAAAATGATTACAAAAATGTAAAAGTACTGTACAGTAGAGTGGACATCTTAAGGTAAAAAAAGTACTTCAAAAGAACATCATACAATATTTGACCATGATTTAATTACTTAAGTTGTGTTTGCCAAAAATGAAAGTTATTTCCACTATCCCATAAGGCAGTGAAGCAACTGTAATGCAACATGAAGCTGATCGCGTCTCCCGTCTCCGTTCATGTTTCAGTCGCTGTGTCTGTCTGTAAGAGTCTGATTATCTCTGTCTGCGGTTATGAGATCAATATTATTGATCATCCCCCTATGAGAGATTCAGAGCCGCATGGAGTGATAATACAGTAACGCAGGAGTCCAACTGAGCACGTCATACACACACACCACAAATCATCTGTTACACTATCAGTTGTGTGTGTGTGTGTGTGACTGTATGTGTAATTGTATGTTTAATTGTGTGTGAGTGTGACAGCGCGTGTGAATGTGTGACAGGGTGTGATTGCATGTGAGTGTGTGTGAGTATGTGTGTGAGTACTGTATGTGTGAGTGCATGTGAGCATGTGTGCAAGTGCATGTGAATTGTGTTAGTGTGTGTGAGTGTGTGTGAGTATGCGAGTGTGAGTGTGCAAGTTAGTGTTGCTGCATGTGAGTATGTGTGAGTGTGACTGTTAGTGTGTTTGAGTAAGTGTGACTGTGTGAGTGTGAATTTATGTGAGTGTGTGCAAGTGCGCATGAATGTGTGTGAGCGTGAATGTGTTACTGTGTTTGAGTATTTGTGACTGTGTGCATGTGAGTGCAAGAATGTGTGAGTGTGAGTTTGTTTGTGTGTGTGAGTGTGAATGTGTGTATGTGTGACTCTGTGCGAGTGCATGTGAGTGGATGTGAGTGTGTGTGTGTGTGTACGTATGAGTGTAACTGCATGTGAGTGTGACTGTGTGTAAATGTGTGACAGCATGTGAGTGCATGTGGGGGTGTGTGAGTGACCATTAATATGACTGTGTTAGTGTGCATGAGTATGTGTGACTGTGCGAGTGTGAATATCTGTGAGCATGCATGTGAGTGTGCAAGTGCGCATGAGTGTGACTGTGTGTATGCGAGTAAGAATGTGTGAGTATAAGTTTGTGTGAGTATGCATGAGTGTGTGCATGTGAGTGTGAGTTGTATGAGCATGTGTGAGTGTGCAAATGCGTGTGAGTGTAAATGTGTGGATGTGTACGTGTGTGAGTGTGTGTTTTGTAATGATGGCTGCGGTCACACACTGAACAGCTCAAACATCCAGATAATCCACCATTTCTGGAGAAACTGGGACACTTGAGCAGGTCTGAGCTCACACACTCACACACTCACACACTCACACACACACCTACACTCTCTCTCACTCTCAGGTGTGTGCGGTCGATCAGCGATCAGTAATAATCCGCTCATAATCTCCAGCAGACGGTCAGGAGCGAGTTTGAACCGTCTGACTGATTTTTTCTGCCTCATTTTTTTATTCATAGTTCCAGTTTAACGTAATTGAAACGGTAGCTGATTGAATTATGCATTATGCATACATTGGATGAATAATGCATCACATTATGAATATTTGATCCATGCTCGTTTCTGACAGCAGACAGACTAATTGTGCTCATATGCATATTCAGATGTCGCTCCGCCGTCTGTCTGCTGGAACACGTGACATTAATCACACCGGCGGCACACGTGTGTGTCCTCCCTGGCAACCACCTAGCAACTCCCTAGCAATGCCCTAGCGACCCCCAGGATCCAGCAGATGTTGTCTGCTGTCTGAGAGCCGGTGATCAGTGTTTATTTGTGGGAATTCTCAAGCGGGAAACTGCAGCTATATTTAGAGCTGCAGGTTTGATTGGATTGCAGAAGGGCCGGACAGCAGGGGTCCATATGCAGCCAATCACCTCACACTAGATGTTGGGTCCAAACCGGAGAAAAGAACACCAGCTTCAGCCTGTAACTGAACACACTGCATCTAATCTCACGTATAACGTTGACCTATAAGCACGTATTGTCAGATCCATTCAGACTCAACCAACATCCTCGTCTGTCTGACTAATTTAGTCTGCTCTCTGTCTCTCCGTCTGTTTCCAGCTGGCATTAACATCTGTTCAGAGACAGACACGTGTGAATCACATTCAAAACACTGTGGTCTGATCGCTGAAACTCACTCAGAGTCACAAACATCACTGGACACACACCTGCACACCTGCACTAAACCACTTACATGCAGCTTAAAATGAACAGAATATTCATTATTTGTGAATGTGAATTGTGTGCAACAAAAATATGTGCAAAACTTTATTTGTTACCACCTACATCTCAGTACATCCTGCCATCTCATTCTATTCTATTCTACTCTACTCTATTCAATTCTATTCTATTCTGTTCTTTGTCTATCATTGTAGCAAACTGTATATACAATTTATTTATTTATTTTCTTAAATCTTATTTTGCAAATTTTGTCTACTTATATTTACATATGTGTATTTTTTTATTCTCAACTTATTTTATTTTCTCTGTGTTGTTGTTGTCGTCTCTGTGCACTGGAAGCCTGTGACACCAAAACAAATTCTTGTATGCGTAAGCATATTTGGCAATAAAGCTGCTCTGATTCTGATCATTTGGAAAAACAAAAAACAATCATCAGAATGTCTGACATCAACAAGAAGTACATCTCAACTTCACAGAGAGAACAGTGAGCTGGACACAACACACTTGAGCTTAAATTAACATTTGCGATCCTGGACCACAAAACCAGTCATAAGGGTCCATTATTTTAAATTTATATTAGATTTATACAAGCTTCCCATTGATGTGTGGTTTGTTAGGATAGGAAAATATGTGCCCAAGATACAACTATTTGAAAAATCTGGAATCTGAGGCTGCAAAAAAAAAAATCAAAATACTGAGAAAATCACCTTTAAAATTGTTCAAATGAAGTTCTTAAGCAATGCATATCACTAATCAAAAATTAAGTTTTAATATATTTACAGTAGGAAATGTACAAAATATCTTCATGGAACGTGATCTTTACTTAATATCCTAATGATTTTTGGCATAAAAATTTTTGACCGATACAATGTATTGCTGGCTATTGCTAGGTAAGGTTTTGTGGTCCAGGGTCACATTTGGGAGAAAATGTTTGCTAAAAGCAAGTGAAAGTTTTGTTAAAATATTTGTCAGCACAACTGTGACTAATAATCAGAAATGTTTCTTGCAGCAAATCAGACTATTAGAATGATTTCTGAATGAAAATTATAAGGATCATGTGACACTGAAGAGGAGTAGTGGAGTAATGACGCTGAAAATTCAGCTGCACATCACAGAAATAAATTACAGTTTAACAGATATTCACACAGGCATCAGCTATTTTAAAATGCCAAAAATATTTCACTGTTTTAGTGTAGATTTAATCAATTAAACGCAGCCTTGGTGAGTAGAAGAGATTTTTTGCAAAAACATCACAAAATCTCTCTTTCCCCAAACTTCTGACAGTCCAGTGATCTGACTGAAATAGTGTGTGTGTGTGTGTGTGTACTTGTTTTTGCTACATTGTGGGGACCAAATGTCCCCACAAGATAGTAAAACCTGAAATTTTTGACATTGTGGGGACCGACTTGTGGTATCAGTATCAGCTTATAAATCATACAGAATGAGGTTTAGGGGTAGGGTTAGGGTAAGGGGATAGAAAATACAGTGTGGACAGTATAAAAACCATTGCACCTATGGAGAGTCCCCACAAAGATAATAAACCAGACGTGTGTGTGTGTGTGTGTGTGTGTGTGTGCGCGTGTGTGTACCTGAAGTCGCTGTAGGGGTGTATGATCCAGGCTCCAGCCGACCTGAGCCTCTCCTGCTCCAGGGCCACGGCCTTGTGGCTGCCGAACATGCGGAGCGAGAACTTGTTGACGCCGGGCTGCAGCATGGCTCCGAACTGCCTCTGGATGAAGGTGGACTGGTTCGAGTAGCTGTAATCCTCACCGTCCAGCCCCGGACCGGCCTCCGGGGTCCCGGCCGCCGTGGTGGTGGTGGTCTCGGGTCCGGCGGCCACCACGACCATCCCGGTGCCGGTGGAGGAGGAGGTGGATGCCAGAGCTGCTCGGGAGGCGGCGAAGCCCACGGAGCGCTGCACGGTGGGCGGGGCGGAGCCGGCGTGGGGCAGCGGCAGGGGCAGAGGGGTGGTCGGGGTTCCGGCCGCGGTGCCCGGGCGGAACTGGCCGCTGTCGCGCGTGGAGCTCATGATGGAGAGGCGGCGGCGCCCGGGCAGCGGCTCCCCGCGGTCGCCCTCCAGAGACGCCTGGGAGAGCCGGTAACCGGGAGACGGCAGGCTGCTCTTGCTGCGCCGCTTAGAGTCCCCGTTCCGGGCGGGGCGAGGGTCCGTGCCCGCGGAAGCCCCGGTGCCACCATCCATGCCAGCGCACGCACGCACGCACACACGCGCACACACACACGCACGCACGCACACACACAGTGACCTGTTGTTGCTCTTCTGTCAGATGAACACGGCTCTGTTCTGTCTTTGACCTGTCATTACGCTGAAGAACGAACTCGCGGTCAGTTTGACCTCAGCGCGTCGGATTCTCCTTCACGCTTCCTCCGGAGGACGCCTCGCCCCGCCGCGCTGCCCTCCGACGGCTCCTCATCGCGGTCAAACGCCCTTGAATTAACGCGCGTCGCTGACGCTCCGTTCGTCCTTGACGCGCTCGTCTTCACGCACCGCCCGTCATTTCTCCTCATTTCTCCGTGTCCTTGAGGCCCAGACGCTCCGAACCGCTCCGACACCGGCCAGCATCTCCCGTGATTCGGTGACTCCCGCCTCTAGTTGTCACGGTGATGTCTAGTGCTCAAAAGACGCGCTTACATAAGAACGATGTGAAGGAGCGACACACATAAAGGACGTTCATTTGTCAGTCACACACACACCGGTCAGTCAGACGTGTGAAGGTGCATCATCATCATCATCATCATCATCATCATCATCTGATGCGCAACAGGAGAAACGGATGAGAAACGCGCCGGAGCTGCTGACAGACGCGCCCCCTTTAAACGAACGATTATTAGGTGTTTATCCAGCGCGCGTCGCGTCGCTCCTTCGCATGCATCACTGTCACTTGTTGAGCTTCACGCGGTCGCAGCGTCGGATTCCGGATCCGCGTGACGGGAAGGACGATCGTGGTATTAAATAAATATGAAATCAATGTGTGAGCGCGTCAAGGTCTGTTGCCATGGCAGCAGCAGCAGCAGCATCAGCACCATCATCATCATCATCCCTGTCACCCGCGTGCCTGACCGGCTCCAGTCCGCACTCCTGCGGCTCAGGTATGAGGGTGCGTCACCGGCGTGTCACCATGACGACACGGAGCTGGGAGGAGAGAGAGAGAGAGAGAGAGAGAGAGAGAGAGAGCAGCTGTTAGTCACTGGTGTCTGTTTCTCTGACACTAAACAGCTAAGGCCAATTAAGAAATTCAGAGTCATAATGAGAGCCAGATACACAAACACAGCCTCATACTCACATCCCATCTGGATATCAATAAATGATTTCACTCTTAGAAAGAGCTTTTCATAAATAATCAAGGATTTAAAAGCTCGAACACACATGATGAATTCATCACAGGAGGTTTCTAAATATATTCGCATCTAGAGCTGGAACTTCAGACACACTTCAGATCATTTTCACAGCCACAAAATCTATATTTGGATATATAAGTCTATGACAAAATGTAAGTATATTATCATCCAGCTCTAATCTGATTAATGAGCCAGTAAGACATGAAAATATTATGATTTTATAAACATTAACATGATGAAACAATGTGAAAAGTGCTATGCAAATTCGACTACACATGGCTTTCATCCGACTAAACCAACTCTTACTCACATGATCCAAAAGCGTCTCAGTGTAAACCATAGTCACATCATCAAATATAATAAAGCTCCTATGGAAGCTCTGACTCCTGCTTCATGACGTCACACACACACAGACAGCAGCATGCAATTTATAGAAATTGTTCACCTGAAAATGAAAATGTGCTTACCCTCAGGCCATCCAAGATTAGGAGGAGTTTGTTTGTTCATCAGATTTGTAGAAATGTGTCATTCCATCACCAGTGGATCCTCTGTAGTGAATGGGTGCCGTCAGAATGAGAGTCCAAACAGCTGATAAAAACATCACAATAATCCACAAGTAATCCACACCACTCCAGTCCATATTTAGAGCTGTTTTGGCTTGTAAACGCTGCTTGATCTGTGCAGATTTCGCTCCTGATTCAGACCAGACCACTTTTTCACTGGAAAAATTTTTTTATTTCATTTTTTTTAAAATTATTTTAAGGTTCAGATTCAACTAGATTCAAGCTAGCTAAGTTTTTAATATATACAGCAATGTTTTTTTGGTTTGGTTTGTTTATTTTTAAGATTTTCCCTATGTACCAATTTAATTTTAAAATAAAATAACAATGTTAAAATTTACATTAAACAATTTGAAAATGAAAAATTCAAAAACAAAGACTTAAAATGTAAAAAAAATTGCTGAAATGTAACATTTAATAAGTGTCCATCATGACCAGACGTAGTGTAAGGGCCTGTTTACACAGAACACATTTTATATCTAAAAACACGAGACACAGACCAGTGACATACAAAAATACAACGTCTCATGACTTTTTTTTTTTTTTAGCATTGTGACATGCATGAGACACTGCAAAAGATGTGAGATACGAATACAACAGTTAAAAACTCATGTCTGGTGCATGTTTACATAAAAAAGAAAAGCACTGAAGATGAAGCTGTGAAAGTGCTCGTTTTAAGAATATTTTACTAACCCACTGGCAGATAAAAACTAAATTAAGTGCATTTTGCTTAAAACAAGATTAAATATGTCATTTTGCTTATCTAGTAAATGCATCTTAATGGAAGAATTTTAGATATTTTGACGGGAAACAAGACAAAAATACTAAATAAGATTACCCTTTTTTTGCAGTCTGTAGCGTCACACACACACACACACACGTTTGTTTTTGTGAATTGTGGGGACTTTCCATAGACTTCTATAGTTTTTATACTGACCAAACGATATTGTCTGTCCCCTAACCCAACCCCAACCCTAAACCTAGCCCTCACAGAAAACATGTTTGCATCGTTACACTTTCAGATAAACATCATTTACTATTTTTTATCATTTTTTAACATTGTGACATTAACATTTTTAACACAATGTCAAAAATTTCAGGTTTTACTATCCTTGTGGGGACATTTGGTCCCCACTATGTAGCAAAAACAAGTACACACACACACGCGTGTGCTGCTTGCAGCATGAGGAGGAACTGTGTGTTAGCAGTTTTCATCACAGGAAAATAAAAACAGCACATATGGCTTATTTCATTAATTTATTGCTGTAGAAATGATTCACATACGTGTAAGTGAAGCAGAAATCAACACTGACACACATAATGAGAGTTAATTACAGAACTGTCAATCAGTGACTCTGGCGAATCAAAGGCTCTGGTTCAGGGAACAGTGACCGCCCGCATGATGTTTGTGTGTCCTGATCCGGGACTCCAGCCGGTGACGACGATCACCATATCACCCTCTCTGAAGAAACCCCGCGCTTTACCTGCACACAGACACACATTAACACACACTTACACACACACACACCGTACAAACACACAATCACACTCACCGATGTCCATCCCAAACGTCACGCGGTTGTCCACGTCGTCGGCCCAAACGTCAGCTGGCGGAGCTCGGAAGAAGGCGGAGAAAACGCCGCGGAGCAGCTGTGATTGACGAGCCACCTGAATGTTACGCGTCACTGCGATGATCGGACAGCGAGGACGATATCGAGATAATAAATGAGCCGACCTGCAGCACAGACACACACACTCAACAACACCAAACGCACACACCATGAAGACACTGGACAGATAGTGCGTGTGTGTGTGTGTGTGTGTACCTGCCGGAGGTGGTGAGGATGATGATAGCTCCAGCGCAGCATTTGAAGGACGACTCGACTGCTCCGATGGCCGTGACCTCTGTGGGGTCGGAGCTCAGCGGGGTCAAACGGCGCAGCTCCTCAAACAGCTGCTGATGAAAGATGGCCGCCTCAGCCTCACGACAGATCTGACACACACACACACAGACAGAGAGTGAGACGGTGGTGACGTCCAGTCAGGGGTTAGAGGTCACGGGGTCATACGCACCGAGTGCATCATGGCAACAGCTTCTACAGGGAAGTTTCCTTTGGCCGTTTCTGCAGACAGCATGACGCAGTCGGCTCCGTCAAGGACCGCATTGGCCACATCGCTGCTCTCTGCACGGGTGGGACGCGTGTGATGGACCATACTCTCCAGCATCTAAACACACACACACACTGAATCAGGTCACGCGTGTGTGTGTGTTGATGCAGCACTGCAACACACTCAACATCAGCTCACAGTGTCAGAGTTCATTCTCATCATTTCTTTTCTTTTTTTTTTTAAAATATATATTTACGGGGCTTTTTGCCTGTATTTGACAGGACAGTTGAGAGCAGACAAGAAAGCACAGGATCAGCAAAGGACCTCGAGACAGGAATCGAACTCGGGTCGCCGGCTATATGTCGGCACACTAACCACTGGGCTATCGGTGCCGACCATCCTCATCAATTCTGTTTCTCCTCAAAACTAAGAAAATACACACTCTTGGACAATGGGATTTATAAGGGAAATTAAAAAAAAAAAATTCTAGACCGGGAAAATTTTTTTTTTTTTTTAATGATGATTATACTAATTTTTTTGTTACATCAAGCTTTTGGATATTTCACTAAGCAGAAATTGTGAAAAGTAAAAAGTAAAAAAAAAATCTAAAATCCCTATTATCAAAAAATGACTAGGCAATGTGAATTATTTCTTAATAAAAAGTGCTTAATTTATTCATGTAATTAAATCATTTTAAATTAAACGTAATGAAATAATATTATTCTAAATAGAATTTCTATGTAACGTGTATATATTTTTCTTATTTATATATATTTATACACTTATACACAATGAGAGTCAGAATGGATGAGAAGCTCTGATCCGATAACCCCGCACTCTTTTTAAATTGCTGAATCATCATAAACACGTATGACGCACCTGTGTGGCACAGATTACAGGTTTTCCAGCAGAATTACAGCGTCCGATCATCATCTTCTGCGCTATGAAGACTTTCTCCGCTGGGATCTCGATGCCCAGGTCACCGCGGGCCACCATGATGCCATCACTTTCCTTCAGGATCTCCTCAAAACTACAGTGAGAAATCATGAGACGTGAGGAGACAGAGCCAGAGCGTGTGGAAGCGCATGGAATTGCATGGAAGCGCGCTGAAGCGCATTTAACGTGTGGAAACGTGTGGAAGCATATTAAGGCGTGTGAAAGCATGTGGAAATGTGTAGAAGCGTGAGGACCCGTGTGACAGCATGTTGAAACATATGGAAGCCTTTGGAAGCATGTTGTAACCTGTGGAAGCGAGTTGGAGCGTGTTGAAGCATTTGGAAGCACACTGAAGCGTGTGGAAGTGTGATGAAGAGCATGGAAGCATATGGAAGCATATGGAATTGCAAAGAAGCACACTGAAGCTCCAACACTCCAACTCACTTCCACGCATTACAACATGCCTCCAAAGGCTTCCATATGTTTCCACATGCTTTCACACGCTTCAATATGCTTCCACACGTATCCACATGCTTAAATGCATATGCAATGAAAATGTATATTTTCTTCGCGGCCCGGCGAAACATACCAATTTGATAAACTAACAGATTGTGTAGCTGAGATAAAAAATTGGATGACAAGTAATTTCTTACTGCTAAATTCTGAAAAAACAGAGGTGTAAATTACTGGACCTAAAACCCCAGCGTGTAATAACCTACAACACTGTCTGATACTGGATGGCTGTTCTGTTAATTTTTCGTCATCAGTTAGGAACCTAGGTGTGCTATTTGACGTCAATCTTTCCTTTGAAAACCACATCTCTAGTATTTGCAAACTGCATTTTTCCATCTCAAAAATATATCTAAATTACGACCTATGCTCTCAATGTCAAATGCTGAAACATTAATTCATGCTTTTATGACCTCAAGATTAGATTATTGTAATGCTTTATTGGGTGGTTGTTCTGCTCGCTTTAATAAACAAACTCCAGCTGGTCCAAAATGCAGCAGCTCGAGTTCTTAGTAGAACCAGAAAGTATGATCATATTAGCCCGGTTCTGTCTACACTGCACTGGCTCCCTATTAAACATCGTATAGATTTTAAAATCTTGCTAATTACTTATAAAGCCCTGAATGGTTTAACTCCTCAGTACCTGAGCGAGCTCTTATCGCATTATAGTCCCTCACGTCCGCTGCGTTCTCTAAACTCTGGCAATTTGATAATACCGAGAATATCAAAATCAACCGCGGGCGGCAGATCTTTTTCTTATTTAGCACCCAAACTCTGGAACAATCTACCCTACAATGTTCGGGACGCAGACACACTCTGTCAGTTTAAATCTAGATTAAAGACCCATCTCTTTAACCTTGCTTACACATAACACATCAACATGTTCCTATAATTCAAATCCGTTAAAGGATTGTAAATTAGGTCAACCGGAACCGGGAACACTTCCCACAACACCCGATGTACTCAGTGCATCGTCAGAAGAATGGCATCTACGCTAATATTAGTCTGTTTCTTTCTTATTCCGAGGTCACCTTAACCACCAGATCCAGTCCATATCCAGATCAGATGGTCACTGCAGTCCCCCCGGATCCAGTCCGAACCGATGAGTCCTCTGCGTTTGGCCAGAGGTTTTTTTCTCCATTTGTCACAGATGGAGTTTTGGTTCCTTGCCGCTGTCACCTCTGGCTTGTTTAACTGGGGACACTTCATTTTCAAGCGATATCGTATACTATTTGAACTGAACTGAGCTGGATGATGACATCACTGAATCCAATGATGAACTGCCTTTACCTGAAAATTGACCCTTTTCCTATTTAATATTGTACAGCCGCTTTGTCACAATTCTGTATTGTTAAAAGCGCTGTATAAATAAAGGTGACTTGACTTGACTTGACTGAAGTACATTAAAGCACGTGGAAGCATGTTTAAACATGTTGAACTGTGTAGAAGCTTGTGGAAGCACACTGAAGTGTGTGGAAGTGTGATGAAGGGCATGGATGCATGTGGAAGCACATGGAATTGCATGGAAGCGCACTGAAGTGCATTTAAGCAGGTGGAAGCATGTGGAAGCGTACTGAAGTGTGTGAAGGTGCGTGGAAGCATGTTGAAGCATATGGAAGCCTTTGGAAGCATGCTGTAATGTGTGGAAGCGAGCTGAAGCATGTGAAAGTGTGTGGTTTGTCTGTGTCTCACTTCTGAACGCCCTGTCTGCTCTCCACTTTGCTGATGACTTTGATGTTCTGTCCTTTGTCTCCCAAAGCCTCCCTCACGGCTTTCACATCATCGGCCGAGCGGATGAATGAGGCGAAGATGATGTCCACGTCCTGCTCTACGCCGAACAGCAGGTCGGATCGGTCGCGGTCGCTCACTGCTGGCAGATTCACCAGCTCCGCTCCGGGCAGATTCACACCTTTACGACTCCCCAGAACGCCACCGTTCTCGACGCGAGTGTCCACCCACGTCTCACCTGACAGAAGAAGAGTTCAGGAGACGAGAAACGCTTTGTGCATAAGGGCAAAATACAAAAAAAACCCTGATTCATTTATGACTAAATCTGATGCATCATGAAATCTGCTAATGATTCAGTTTGATTTCAGGCATGAATGTAAATGTTGAATGTGAATGCTGAATAAGAAATGAACGGGTTTGTTTTAAAGTGCCCAGAACAAATTAAACTGATTACTGACTCAAAATCAAACTGCAAAATACAAACTGCTGCACTTCAAGGCCACAGAGAAACAAAAATGACAATAACAGAGTGAAGGTCATGAAAACAAAAACAAGACATTTCACTACATAATCAAAAGAAAACTGAGAAACGATCTTACGCGCAAAAAAATAATATAAAAGAAAGCGTATGTAATTTAAAATATTTGATGAATATTATTTACATTTCATATATTTAAATTGCTTAAAGTATTTAAATCAAGTACTTTATCAAATGAATACTTAATTGAATTATTTATTGTACTGAATTTAATTTATGCTGGTTTTAGGCCTCATCGTCATGAAATGCAAACATCATTTTCAGCATTTTAATGGTGATTTTGAGCTGATGTTTGTTTGCTGTACCGATCTCCAGGACTTTGAGAGCGAGGAGCCCGTCATCAATGAATATCCTGCTTCCTTTCTTGAGCACGTGCGGCAGGCTGGGATAATCCATCCAGATCAGCGACCCGTCCGTCTTATCACGATCCGCCTCCTCCGTCACCACTCGAACCGACGCTCCTCGCTCCAGCGTCACCTCAGCGTCTGCAGACTATCACACACACACACACACACACACTCTCTAAGTGTCTGACTCACTATCACACACACACTCCTCTACTAGAGTCAGTCGTACCCCTTTAACCAGGCCGGTGCGGATCTCCGGTCCTTTGGTGTCCAGAGCGATGGCCACGGGCCTGTAGTACAGCGGGTCAGAGGTCAACGTCTCCACCGCCTCACGGATGTTACGGATCGTCTCTCCATGATACTAGAAGAGACACATGTGAGACACTGAACTTGTGTCATAGAGAGACACACACACACACACACACACACACCTCATGAGAGCCGTGAGAGAAGTTCAGTCTGGCGATGTTCATACCGGCCTTCACCATCTCCTGCAGTTTGGTGACGGAGCGGGAGGCGGGGCCTTTTTAAAAATAAAATACAAAGAAAACAGTAAACAGGTTTTCCTGTAGCTCACACACTAGAGCAGGCGTTAGCAACTCCAAGGTCAAAGGTTCGATTCGCAGGGAAATCATGAACTGATTCGGTGTAAATATGTACCAACGTAAGTCACTGCCAGATATAAAAAATATAAATGGAAATATATAATAACGATGATTATTATTGTATTGTGTGACTGTATTGCAGTGATTGACCGATGGTGCAGATGATGCTGGTGTTTCGCGCTGTGATCGGCTCCTGATCGATGTCCAGCAGACACAGATGCTCCAGAAACGTGTCGGCCATCGACGCGTCCAACTGCTGCTTCTGAATGAAGGAGTCCGGCAGAGCCATGACGTCTGAGTAACGCCTGATACGAGCTGAGACACACAGACACACAGACAGACAGAGACGGACAAACACGAGGAATCAGAAGTATCACACGCTAAGATGGACATTTTTGACCAAATATTAAACACTCAATCATTTACTTTCCCACGTGTCTCTCTGGAATACTAATATTTGTGTCTAGTGACTTGTCTCTGTGTCTCTGATGTCAAGACACACTCAGAATAAACTCATTCACACTTGAATCAGTCTTTCATGTGATCTGCTGATTGATCTGATCCATAGTGTGCAGTGAGTCGGTACTGGATGAACTGTGATGTTTCTTGATGAACAGACGGATGAGAGTTTGTTAAGGACGAGCAGAAAACAGAGAGAGCAGACGAATGTGTTTGATGTGAAAGTGATTAAACAAGATCCTTCAAAACGCTGAAGAGAGAAACACATCTGAATGACATCTGCTGACATTCTGTTCATAGAGAGAAAAACTCATGAAGAGGAAAGCAAGGTCACAAAACAAAGAGACAGACAGACAGAGACAGAGATGGAGACAGGAGGACGAAAGGACAGTCAGTACTGGATAAAAGAAATCCATGAGACAGACAGAATAGAGCTGAAGAAGAGTTCACTGCAGATCACTGCAAACACACACCGGCACATCAGCAGCAGCAGCTCACACACGTGATCACATGTCACTGTGACTGACAGATGCATCAGCCAATGAGAGACAGACATGTGTGGGAGGAGCCAGGAGTGAGTGACAGCTAATAGGGGTCATCAATCATCTGAGCTTGAATGCGCGCGCGCGCACATGCACACAGTTCCTCAGCTATATTAATGGGGACATTGCATAAACTTCATATACAGCTACTTATAAACACTGAAAAAAGACTTCATATTATATATATATATTATTTTATTTTTATTCTTTTACAAATAAGGACATCCTTAAAAAGAGGTTTTAGGAGATTTTTTTTTTTTTTTTTTTTAGCTCACTTCTAGGTACAAATTTGTCCCCAAAATATGTGACCCTGGAGCACAAAACCAGTCTTAAGTATCACGGGTATATTTGTAGCAATACTAAAAAAACACATTGTATGGGTCAAAATGATCAAATTTTCTTTTATGCCAAAAATCATTAGGATATTAAGTAAAGATGATGTTCCATGAAGATATTTTTTAAATTTCCTACTGTAAATATATCAAAACTTAATTTTTGATTAGTAATATGCATTGCTAAGAGCTTCATTTGAACAAATTTAAAGGTGATTTTCTCAAAGTTTAGATTTTATGCACGCTCAGATTCCAGATTTTCAATAGTTGTATCTCAGCCAAATATTGTCCTATCATAACAAACCACACACCAATGGAAAGTTTATATGTTCATATTTCAGATGATGTATATATCTCAATTTAAAAAAATGGACCCTTAAGACTGGTTTTGTGGTCCAAGGTCACATATGGTTAAGTAGGTACAAACAAAGACAAAAGATGTAAATACAACATTATATTGACAGTAAAAACATCTGACAGTGATTCATTTCAACTGTGTTTCTGCACTAAATGATGATTCTCCACGAAGGCCTGAAATCTGAAGGCATGATCCACAATTACTGTACAATTATTACACAAAATCATGCTATATACACATATGTAACTGGAACTATTTTATAGAAAACTAAAAACTGACCTGTATCTTGAATTAGAAATGTGCTTAAGACATTGTTTCCTGATTATTAAAGTCAATAATTTATCTTAATATTAAATATAGAAATTATTATAATTTTAAATTCATAAAATAAAATAATTATAAAACAATATCATTAATATAAATATCAAATCTTAATATTTAAATTTATATAAATATATAATTTTAAGATATTAAGATATATATATAAATATTTAAGAATCAAAATGACTTGCATTGTCTTTTAATATATAATTTTTACTGTATGGTTTGCAGGTTTCACTAGAGCAGTGACTGTCAAAGCCACAGATGAGCAAAGATCCATCATGAAGCTTTAACACAGAGTCCTTCCTCAGGTCTTGAGGAGCAGATCTCTGAAGACTTTAACATCAGTATCATCTGAACCCGTTCAAACACTGACAGACTGAGCTCAGCTTAGCATCGCTCGTCAGTCGGAAGATCTAGAGAAGCAGTGATGTGTGTTCATGTACTCACCTCCCATCCTGACAGATCCTCAGCGCTCGAGTCACTGCACACACTCACGCTCTCACACACTTTATTCCCCGTCTCTCTCGCATTCGGATCCGCGCGCTCAGGTCTGGTTCAGGCCAGTGTTTATTTGCACATCAGCCCCGATTCTAAAAATGACCATCTAGACTTTGCCCTTACTAAAGATACCCACACAGAAGCAAACCAACCTGACCGAACACTGAACACAGAGGATTTCTGCTGAGACCAGCACCCGCTTCATCAGACACAGAGTTCAGCGCTAGTAGTTGATCACAAAATCATCAAATCTTCTCAACCAAAGAATTAAAAATATAAATGTCTCATCTGAATAAGGATTCTATTGTCTTCTGTCGAGCTGCTTTACAGCTGAAATGAATTTGTTTCATAACTGATGGATTTTACAACACTAGCAAGTGTTTATGACACTACTGTCTGCTGTAACAGTATTGGGAGACAGTTCTGAATTACTGAATCAGACCCACTGCCAAAGCCATGCAGTCTGCATTTACAGACATTTGTGAAAAAGATGGGTTGTTCAGAAGAGCTCAGTGACATTAAGTGTGCTACTATGACAGGATGCAACCTTGTGGAAAATGGAAGCATTTAGAAACAGCAGCGTCTAAAGTCACAGAGCGGCTCACAGAGAGCTAAAGTGCATGGAGAGTAAAAGTCACCAATGCTCTGCTGATTACACAGCTGAAGAGATCCGAACTTACACTGGCACTGATATCAGCACAGAAACTGTGCTTCATGCTTCATGAACGGGTTTCCTTGGCTGAACAGCCGCATGAAGACTCACATCACCAGTACAATGGCAAGTGTGGGAAAGAGCATGTAAGACACACAGATACTGGAATCTGCTCTGTGGAGCCACCAATCACACAGTCTGGGTTTGGAGAATGTTACCTATCTAAATGGGATGGGGCTGTTTTTCAGAGTTGTGCGAAGGGGAAAATGAACGCTTCAGCGTAACAAGACATTTTAGACAATACTATGCTTTAATCTTTGTGGGATCAGTTTGAGGAAGGATCTATTCCAGCATGCGCTCCAGTGCAAAAAGCAAGGCTCATAAAAACACAATGAGTTTGGTGTGGAAGAACTCGACTGATCCACACAGAGCCTCATCTTTGGGATGAACTGTTTAGTCTGGTTTAGTCCAATATCAGAGACTGGACCTGGGCAAAACATCCCACAGAAACACTCCAGAATCTTATGTAAAGCCTCCTGGAACAGCAGAAGCTGCTACAGCTGTAAAGAGGGACCAGCTCCGTACACTCTAAGAAATGCTGGGTTATTTTTTTTTTTTTTAACCCAAATGCTGGGTTTAGCTTGTTGGCTCATTTTATTGGGTTGTCTTTAATATTTTACCCAGGTGCTGGGTAGTTTTTCTGTAATTCAGCTGCTGGGTCATTTTTACTGTCAGTATAAATGATGAACCCTTTCACATGGACTGTGCCAGCGTAACCCAATGTTGTGTAATCTGTGCCAAACTCGTTAGCGCTTATTTTGTGTTCTGTCAGACAAAACTTGACTGATGGGAAACTTCCCGAATGAAATTAAGGTTTGTATTACATTGTATTTCTATCAAATGATTACTGTATGAATAGGAAAACATCCGTAGTCTCACATATTTCCTATTTTTGTTTAAATACACATCCCAGCTAATGTCTGCTTAGAGCCTTCTACAAACCTGATCTAAACTCGAAGCCCTGCTGAAAAAAACAACAGAACCATCACAAAAAATTCTAATGGTTTTCACTACAAATACCACTGCAAACATTATAAACCATCAACATTTAACCATTAAAAACCGGTTTTCCATAGTGTGTTTTGGGACATATTCCATTAAGATTTATTAGTTTTAACAAGCCACCAATAGAAGGTGATCAGTTACCAGTAGAGACCAACAGGGTTCATTACAGTTTCCATTAAAACCAATACAAGTCCCATTATAACCAGTAAAACCATTACAAATTTTCTGATGGTGTCTACTGTTTTTTTTCAGCAGGAAGTGAACGATGCGCTGGCACCGTTATGGAAGTTTTAACTCTGAAACATGACTTCACTGTTACATGCAACAAAGTTTCCATGTGCTTCACTGACTTCAAAAGGAGCTTTATTGATAATGCGTCATTGTTGCAGCTGTGGTCGTTCTGTGCGTTTTGGACAGACAAGATGGCACAATGTAAAGCTGTTTTTGTTGTAACTTTTCAAACATGAATATAGTCATGTAATAAACTGAAACAGCCTACTGATAGCAGTTTTCTTCCCAGAGATTCCCATTGGCTGCTTTTGCTGCTAAAACCTTTGCTGAATGTTTTTGAAGATTTTATTATTGTAAAAGACTTAATATTGAATACAAACTATTGTATATGAACTGATCTTGTCCTATATGTGCATTTTAATTATGTAAAATGAAAAACATTCAATAGGTCGACTGACCCAGCTTTATGTCAAAAAACAACCCAGCAATGAGTTAATGTATAAAACCCAACAAGCTGGGTCAAAATAACCCAGTATGTGTTCTGTCCAATATTTAACTACCCATCACTGGGTTGCCAAATAACCCAAAAATGGTTGTTTTTAACCCAGCATTTTTAGTGTATGAAGTCTTACCCCAACATTGACGAAATTTTCCATCTTTCTGTGTTTTCACTGTTATAAGATAGGAGGCGCTGTTACACATCTTCTGAATGAGTACTGAATCTCTGGATTAAAACAAGCAAAGAAGCAGCAGAATCGAGCGTCCATCTGTTTTGATCGTTTTGAACATGGACAGTCTTTTACAAAAACACAATTTTCTCTGTGTTTTGTTCAAAATGTTTCTTTTTTTATTTTAAACTTACCCGCATTCAAGTGTTGATAAAAAAGGAACGCATAACGCTAGAATAAGAATCGTGTTTGTTTTGTTTCAAAGCAGGGGTTGTTGCATGCTCATACAACAAAATATTCTGGAGCCGTGAAAAAATGATTAAAAATACTGTCAGTAGCTAGTCGCATTTTCTGTCATCTGCTCATTCTGTCATCATTTATTCTCTCTCATGTCGATCCGAACCAGACTCTCTTCTGTGGAACATGAAAGATGATATTCTGAAGAATGATGACATCAACTTCTATTATATTTTTGGCGCACACAGTGAGAACCAAAACTGTTTGGCTCCCGACATTCTTCAAAACATCATCTGTTATGTTCCTCTGAAGAAAGTCACAGAGGTTTATAAGGACGTGAGGGCGAGTAAATGATGACGATGAGTTTTCATTTGTGCATGAGCTGTTTGTGCTGAAGGTCTTTATCTCTGTCGGAGGCGTATCTGTGGAGAGCAACAGTAATTAAGCCAGTGTGTTTGCAGTGACTAACGCAGGTAGTAAATCAGTAGCTAGTGGGCAAATAAACCTTTGTGCAGAAAAAGACCAAAACACTGGAGACAAAAGCACTGCATGGATTCGCTGGAATAAAAACAAGCTTGAGGAAAACAGACAATAATGTGTTTTATCTTTAATGTCTTAATAATGATTAGCTACAAATAACTGAGTTATATTAGACTAACTATCTGAGATCTGGAGGAGCATCAGCTGCACTGGTTAGGGATTTGACGTTAGTTTTTATGACTGAATTCACTCGTTCATGGACACTGAGACAAACCTCTGAACTTTGGACAGATGAGTAACAGTTATATAAGAAGTTTCTCCAGAAGAGCTTTATTCAGTCTCACAAAAACCCTGACATTTAACCTGTATATGATGTTTAAGGAAACAGACGTGTGTCCTACCTGAGCGTGTCCTGCTGCTGAAGGATCCTCCAGTCTGAGCTCAAGACATCTGAAGATACGCTGATCTTCTGCAGCGCCACCTAAAGGACTCAGACTGATGACACACGAGTCAAGGTCAAAGTTTGATTCATCTGAACGCTGAGGGGCTCAACACACACACACATACACACAAAACATGTTTTTATTCATAATCAAATGAATGTGAAGATCTCTAAAAATGAGAATCAGAAGAATCTTTTAATCACTTCATTTATTGACTTTATAATATATTGATCACACAGACCAGCGTCAGATATTGTGTGCCCAAACCTCCTCTAGATCTGCTGCAGCAACACCAGCATCAAGGGTTTGATTTAAAAGCATCAATAAAAGCGTCGGTGAAATTCACAGATGATAATGTTTTATACTGAAGGAAGCGAGTGTGATCGATGAGAACCACCAGATGAAGATGCTGCTGATGGAGTCAGTCCATCTCACACAGCAGCAGCTGATTGAGTGATTGATTGATTGATTGATTGTTAAAATCAGCATGAAACAGAAGAGTGAAGACATCTTTCTCTCTTCTGAGTGCATTATGAGACACTACACGCAAAACATGATTCATTCAAGCACTGATCAATTTTACGATTTTGAATCTCTTTGCTTTTCATAAAGTGTTTTATCAGACTAGTGGAAAGAAATCATCCAAACTAAAAAGAAGGAACATGTAATGTTCATTGTTTTCTTTCTGTATGTATGTTTTTCGTTATTCCTTCAATAAAAATAAAAAAATAAATCATCCAAAACACACGCCGAAGTGTTTATTTTAGTGCACTTTATCTGTTTGCATCTGTAGCTTTCAATCTTTAAAGAGTTTTTTCTCTTACAAACACCAAACGTTACAGTTTTATTCTTCTCTATATTCTGAAGGTTTGTTCATATTTCATTCACACTGATTTATACAACATTTTACTCCTAAAAACATGGTGGAAATGTGTTAAAAAATGTTTTTAGCAATAAAAATCAAAATCAAACATGAATTATGAATCTGACTTTATCCAATGTTCAGATTTATGATGTTTTAAAAATATGCAATTCTGAAAATTCACTCTAGAATTGTATGCAAATTGGTGCATATTTAATTAGACAATGCCTCATTTGCATATTCCAACATTACATTTCAGAAAACTTGTAATGCTTCTAATAAAATAAAAAAACCACATTACTGGTGTGAATCTTGAAACAAAACAAAGGCACAGATATATTTTAAGATCAGTCAGTGCAAGTTTCTTTCAGTTGAAACAGCTCAGAATTACATTTTAGTCTGGGACAAGGCTTAAGCACTTTACTGTAATGAATTCATTAGTGGAGTATTGTGATATATTTCGTCGCCTTGGAATTATAAGGTTCTGTATGAATTCTGAGCAGTTGTGGGATACTGAGCTTCAATGTTTTTGAGTTCCATAGACTTCTACAGGTTGTTTTCTAAAAAAAAAAAAAAAAAAGCCAAAATGTACACAGTATACTAAAGAAACATGTAATGTAAATAAGTTGTCACAGAATAAGAATGGGAATAACTCAATTTTGGCAAAAACGTCAGATAGAGCCTTATAATTCCAAGGCGACAATTTGTCATTTTCTTACACTATTGGGCTCCCTGCCTAAAAATAATGACGAGCACAGATAAATCATTGATAATTAACACTGCAATATTCCATAAATAATCATAATAACGGTGATTTATAGTGAGCGTGTGGTGAAGGTGATTCTGGGTGGAGATTCGGGCTGCAGAATGAGAGTGTATTTGGTGTTCAGCTCTTCTGTGGATGAAACCGTCAGTTTGAAGTTCCTCAGAATCTACAAAAACACACACACACACACACACACAGTGTTTATTATTTGCAGTCTGATCATCATCATCATCGTCATCATCATCAGGTAACATGATTTACTCCTGGATCATCATTCCTGTTGGATCTGAAACAACACCCCCATCAACATCAACATTTCGGTTAAGTTGGTGTTAGATTAGGGTTAGTCTCAGCCTTCAGTCTGATGTGTGTTTTAACTCACAGGAATCAACATGCAGCAGGTTCAGCAGGTCACCTGGAAAGCTGTTTTTAAAATATTTATACATTGGTCCATTATGTTATAGAATAAAAAAGTTAACTTTGAAACAACTGACATTCAGAAATTGCTAGAAAACTATACAAATTATTTCAAAGAAACATCAAGTTCCACTTTGACCACAATTAAATGTGAAATTTTAGAAAGACTGAAATAGTACTTTCTTCTAAAACAATGTCATCATGTGTTTTATTCTTGTATAATCTAACCAGTATTGTTTTAATACCAGTGATATACTGTTATGGTTTTTGTTTATATTGTTATATGAAAAAATAGCTTTATTATTTTTTTTTAAATACATATTTTAATCTATTAACTACATTTATTTTATGAAATTACTTTTTTATATATTTGATTTGATTTCAGTTAATGTTTCAAGTGTGTTTTATGGTTTTAGTTAAATAATAACCCTGAATTTAGTCTCAGCGTCTGTCTAGGTTATGACATGATTCCCAGTTTAGGGTTACATTTATACTTACATATTTGCTCTTCTGCTCCACACAGTGACAATAAAGTCTAAACAGCATGTAAAGACAGAACACGTTTTTCCACACATCAGTGCAAGTGCTTGTTTTTTGAGCAGAATCAGACTCAGTCATCATTGATCACTGGTCAGTGGTGAGGATGAGTGTTCGTATGATGTTGTGAATCACGCGTCACTCACGTGCATCAACAGCAGCTGCATCTCGTTCTCTGCGATTCTCCGGCCGACGCACTGTCTGGAGCCGAAGCCGAACGCCAGCGAGCGAAAGCTTCCTCCTGAACCCGCGTTCTCATCCGGTTTCGATCCGGCCCAGCGGCTCGGATCGAAACGCTCTGGACGATCAAACACCTCAGGACTGCGACCCAGAGGATACAGACACACCTGCACCAGCGTCTGAAACCAACATCACAACATCACAACACATTCAGTCACGTCACACACGCTCCTGACGCCTCTCTTTTCACTTTTGCAGAATGTAAGAAACCTGTCTAACTGTAACATTTGCTAATATTTTGATTCAAAACCACCATTCCTTGATTTACAAGTCAAATGCGGGAAAACATTATATTAGAATGAATCGATTAAATGACAGAAATGTCCCAGCGTGTGTGCAGATGTGTGATCGTCTCACCCCGGCCGGAACGTGGTAGTTCTGCAGGACGATGTCTCTGACCGGATAGCGCTGGACGGTGATTCCTACAGGATACAGCCTGAAACACACAGACACAAACACTGCATCTACCATCAGCTGGAAACACAGGACACACTGACACCTCAAATGAGTCTCTACTGACTTGTCCTTTTTTCAACTTTTACTCAGGGCTTATCACAGGTTCTCATTCAGCTAGTTGCCAAGGCAACTTTTGTCATTTTCCTTTAACAGAACTTGACGTACTAAAAAAAGGTAAAGCTGAAACTCTCACCTCAGCGTCTCCTTGATGGTTCCCTTCAGCAGCGGCGCCCCCTGCAGGGCCTTGTGGGGGTTTCCTGACGCCTGTTCCCACGACGACAGCACCTGCGCTCGCACCCGCTCCTGCACGTCAGGGTTCCGGCCCAACTCGAAGAGAGCGAACTGCAGCGGGACGGCCGTCTGACGGACACAAGAGACGCTCGATCACGTGATGAAACGCTGGACTTCATACAGACACTCATTCATTAGTCATTAGTTCAGATCAAACACACACCAACATTTCTTTCATCAGGAATAACATCACTAATGAATCACTCACTATATGAAAACATCAGATCAGGAAATAGTTGATTTAAACCATTTTTTTTAAACAAAACAGTTGTGCTTATATGTTTACATATCATGCCTTGCACAATCTGCAAAATGTTAATCATTTAAAAAAATTAGAGGGATCATAAAAATAGCATTTTGTTTTTTAGCTTTAGTTATTTTAGTATACGATGCATACAATTCAGACTTTATTTTTCAGCAGTTCTGCATCTCTTAGGGCTGTCAAACAATTCCTCTTAATTAATCGCATCCAAAATAAAAATCTGTGTTTACATAATATATGTGTGAATACTGTGTATATTTATAATTTATATATAAAAACATACACATACATGTATATATTTTGAAAATATTTGTGTATGTATGTATATATATATATACACACTACCGTTCAAAAGTTTGGGGTCAGTAAGACTTGTAATAGTCTTTAAAGTAGTCTCTTATGCTCATCAAGGCTGCATTTATTTGATTAAAAATATTTATTGCAAAATGTTTTTACAATATAAAATATACTTTTTTAAATATATAATTTATTCCTGTGATGAAAAGCTGAATTTTTATCAGCTGTTACTCCTGTCTTAAGTGTCACATGATCCTTCAGAAATCATTCTAATATGCGGATTTATTATTAGAATGATCAATGTTGGATAATATCAACAGTTGTGCTGCCAAATATTTTTTGGAACCTGTGATTTTTTTTTTCAGGATTCTTTCATGAATAACAAGTTTAAAAAGTACAGTGTTTATTCAAAATATAAATATTTTATAACAATGTAAATTATTTATTATTAACTTTTAATAAACTTTTAATTATTAACTTAATACATCCTTGGTGAATAAAAGTATTAATTTCTAAAAAAAAAAAAAAAAAAAATAATAAAAATGTACTGACCCCAAACTTTTGAACGGTAGTGTATATATATATATATAATTTAAAGTATATATACATATAAATACTTTATATATAAATGCAACATATTTTTCTTAGATATATACATGCAAGTATGTGCATTTATATGTACATAATAATTATAAATATACACAGTGCACACATATATTATGTAAACACAAACTTTTATTTTGGAAACAATTAATTGCGAATAATCATTTGACTGCCCTTGCATTTATATCTCACTATTACGACTTTTCACACAATTGCAAAAAATAATTTCTGGATTGTGAGATATAAATTCAGAATTGCAAGGAGGAAAAAAGTCAAAATTGTGAAACAGTCACAATTACCTTTTTCATCTATGTTATTAACATTTATATTAATATTTTTAATTTTTTTAAATTTTCATTTTAGTTAAAGTTTTAATCATTTTGTTGCATGTTTTTGTTATTTTTTAGTTTTGGTTTTGTTAAAAAATGTCTATATAGTTTTTATGTATTTTTATTTTAATTTTAGTCTGAACTACATCAAGTTTAACTAAATAAAAATGAGAAATGTTGCCTGGGAAACAGATCAAATATTTTTATTCAATTTTTTTACATTTTTATTTTTATACTTAATTTGTTTTATTTTTTTTGTTTCATTTTAATTTGACTTGAGTTAATGTTAATTTTAAGTGTTTAGTGTAGTTGTAGTGAGTGTGATGGTTTGTCGTGTGTGTGTTTGCACCGTATCGACTCCGCCGGCCATCAGTTCGGTGATGTTGGCTTTGATCAGCTCTAACGATAACTGTCCCGCCTCCATCAGCTGACCCAGCACACCCAGGAACCGCCCATCAGAGGCTCCGCCCACCGCCATCTGCATTCGCTGGTACCCGCGCTGAATACGCGCCTCCGCTGCAAACACACACACACACACACACACACACTCACTCACAGAACAGAACTCATGCTGCAGGAGTGTGTGTGTGTGTGTGTGTGTGTGAGGTACCGTGGCTGAAGATGTGGTCCCACGCAGTGGCGTGCTGCGTCCAGAGGGGGGCGCGCAGGCGCAGCAGCAGTCGCGGCGGCAGGTAGAGCAGCGGCGGTGTCGTGGCTAACATGCGCTCGACGGCCCAGATGAAGCGCTCTGACTCTTCAGACGGAGACGACGAGAACAGACCGATCCGCTCGCCGTACAGAACGTGGCAGCTCGCTGGAGACACATTATTATCTGATTGTGAACCTAGTAGTGTTTCATCATGTCATTACAGGATCTTCTTTCTGGTGACCTATGCAGGATTTGTCCAATCACAGTAATTTAGTGCTCTTAAACTCCGCCCAAGGTCACACTCAGATCCGCCTCCATTTTTGAATGCCACGCCCACATCTCAACATCTAATCAGCAACCAGTGCACTGAACCAAGACCCGCCCTACATCCTGTCTCTTACAATAATCCACCTCACTGTGCAGAAAGGGTGGGGTTATGGAGAGGGCGGGGTTTAAAGAGAGGGTGGGGTTTTGAGAAAGGGTGGAGTTTTGAGAAAGAGTGGAGTTTAAAAAGAGGGTGGGGTTTTGAGAAAGGGTGGAGTTCTGAGAAAGAGTGGAGTTTAAAAAGAGGGTGGGGTTTTGAGAAAGGGTGGGGTTTTATGGAGAGGACGGGGTTTAAAGAAAGGGTGGGGTCTGGAGAAAGGGTGGAGTTTTGAGAAAGAGTGGAGTTTAATAAGAGGGTGGGTCTAGAGTGTTTTAAGTAGAGGACGGGGTTTAAAGAGAGGGAGGGGTTAGGATGGCAGGGTTTTAGAGAGAGAGTTTTTAGGAGAAAAAGCAGGTTTAAAGAGAGGGTGGGGTTTTGAGAAAGGGTGGGGTTTTATGGAGAGGACGGGGTTTAAAGAAAGGGTGGGGTCTGGAGAAAGGGTGGAGTTTAATAAGAGGGTGGGTCTACAGTGTTTTAAGTAGAGGACGGGGTTTAAAGAGAGGGAGGGGTTAGGATGGCAGGGTTTTAGAGAGAGAGTTTTTAGGAGAAAGGGCGGGGTTTAAAGAGAGGGCATGTGATTGAATACAGCACCATTAACCCGAGCATGATATCAGAATATACAAAATTATTCTCAACTCCACAACACACAACACTGACCTTCCAGAGCAAAGCGGAAGAGGTCAGGACTGGGGTCAAGGGTCATTCTGCGCTGACCCGTCTCCCCCACGCCCTCCGTCTCCACCCGGTGTCGCAGCGAACGGCAGAAATCCTGCGCGACGTCGTCCAGCAGCGGAAGGAAGCGGCGTACGGCTGACGCCACCATCACCTCCCGGTTCAACAGCAGCCTGTCGGCGCGCCACTCCGTCCCGTTCCTGCAGCCGCACAAACACACGTCTGAACGTCATCACGTGTCATTTACAGTAGAGAGACAGCACTAACACATCTGACTGACACAAACGTGCTGGGTTTGAATGCTGAAGACACTGAGACTGCAGAAATGATGATGACGGAGACCATGGATGTTTGAGATGTGATGCAGTGGTGTTTTTGGGGTCACTGTATTATACTAACACACACACACACACACACTGACTTGAGGAAGACGCCCTTGCTGTGTCTGCGTGTCTCTCGGTGTGTGGCCCAGGGCTGCAGCGTCATGCGGCGCGGATGGAGACCCTCGGATCGGAACAACTCCCCGATGTCCGTCGGCAGCATGATGTTGACGCTGCTCTGAGAGCCCAGATGTTCTCTGAAACACACCATCAGTCCACAGGAGAAGGGTGGGTGATTCATCTTATTTTATTGTCAGATATGATTTTGACTTCCAACAATTCTGAAAGCAAGCAGTGTTGTCAAGTCTGCGTTTTTTTTGTGGAATTGGGCTACCCTAACGTTGTTTTTGATGTCCGCAGGTTGAATCGACCCAAATAACATCATATTTTGCCCCTGGAATGCAAATTTTCCTGGGAAACCAAGACAAAACAACATGTGTTTTAATCCTCCGGAATGTGATTTTTAACAGGGGACTGCCCTCGAAACGTGATTAGGCTAGTTTTGGGTTAGTTTTGAGTAGCAATTGGACGGGTTTTCGTTGCAAGATTATGGCGATGACTGCGATGCTCTTGCTTTGTCTTGTGTTATAAACATATTTATACACTTTTTTTAATAATTTGTTCTATGTTATAATTTTTAATACTGAAATAGTATTATAGTTTTTGTTAATATTTTGATTTCATATTTATTTTAATATTTACTGTTTTCATGATAATATCAGAGTTTTAGTAATTTTGTTGTGTGTTTTTATCATTTTTATTAGTTTTTAAATATATATAATTTTAATTTAAGGGTTAGTTTTAGTTATTCTACCCCCGATTTCACAGACAGTGCTTAAGCCTAGAAATATAAGTCTGAGCTGTTTCATCTAAAGGAAACTTGCACTGACTGATCTTAAAATATATCTGTTGCTTTGTTTTGTCTCAAGATGCACAGCAGTAATGTTTTTCCTAAGACGCATTTATAAAAATTACTTTAATGTCCTAATTGGACTATGGCCTAATCCTGGCTTAGTATAAACCCTGTCTTAAAAAAATGAAAATAACATGTAAAATGTTTTTTTTTTAACCCTAACATATATTTTATATATATTTTGTATATATTAATGTTTGTATATTTTATTTTAGTTAACATTTATATATATATATATATTTATATTTTAAGTTTTAAGTTTTAGTACTACAGTTATGTGTGAAATGTTTCCAACTGAAGTATTCACAGCTATGTTGAAAGAAATGCATTAATATAAATGAAAATAATGCACTAATACTATACAAGTACTATTATTACAATGCATTTTTTCATGCTTTTTGTCTCGGACATTTAAAATTAATTTACTTCCATAACAGTTAAAGTAAAGTTTAATAAATGTGGTTGTTTCCAACATCAGTAAGTTTGTTAAATAATAGTGATCTCAATATATCCCAAGTAACTGTGATTATAATTTTTGCCATAATTGAGCAGCACTAGTGTAAAATAAAGAACATTTCTTCAGTGATCTGGTGAATCACCTACGTTCAAATATTCATTGTTTCCAGAACAAATATCTAAACATTCTTAAATCAAAATGCATTTTCTGGAGATGCAAAATAACATAAGAAGCCTTGTTTAAAAAAAATGTATTAAAATGTTAAAGTGTCTGCCAATGATCTCAGAAAAATAAAAACACTTTAACAAGTTTATTTTTCTGACCCCACTGGCAGATCTTTCCATACGACAAATCACAGTTTAGTAACTGAGTGTTATTTGTACATGATCATCAGCTTTAGCTCTGGACTCTCAAAGCTGTTTGTACCTGTAGATGGGTCCGAGTCGTCTGAAGGTGTTCTCCATGTGCTTGTGAAGGAGGCTGAATCTCCCGTCCTTCCAGAAGCGCAGCAGGTTGATCCAGCCGTTGCTGCCGGTGTGAGGAATCTCCTGGAAGTCTCGCACTCCTCCGGTTCTCCTCGGCAGCGCTCGCTCCGTCCCCGCATCCTCACGGCCGCACGCGTGGACACACAGCGACCGGACGGCCGTGGAGAACCCTGGCGGACGCACGCATGAGGAGATCATGCTGCTACTCTCTGACTTGATCTGGTCACTCTGAACCCCTTTAACACACAGCAGCGCTTCCTGTCTCTCTGTCCTCCTGCCCTTGCTCTCTCACTGGACCAATGAGTTACTGTCACATCAGGCCAAAGTTCAAGAGAAAAACAACATGTCACCTGTATGAACACACACACACACAACACTCAAACTCAAACTCAAACACAAACACACACAAAACACTCAAACACAAACAAACACACACACACACACACATTGTGTTTCCATGTTTTATGGGAACATTCCATAGGTGTAATGGTTTTATACTGTACAAACCCTATTTTCTATCGCCCTACACCTAAACCTAGTCCTCACAGGAGACTGTGCACACTTTTACTTTCTCAAAGAAACTCATTCTGCATGATTTATAAGCCTGTTTCCTCATGGGGACCTCACAAATGTCCCCACAAGGTCAAAATTTACTGGTATTACTATCCTTGTGGGGACATTTGGTCCCCATAACGTGATGAATACCAGGTGCACACACACACACACACACACACACACACACACACACACAAAACACTCAAACACTCAAACACAAACAAACACACACACAGAGACAAGCCAGTTGTCATTGGCTGATTTTAATATCATATTTCCAAAAGATCAATCAGGAGTCTGAAAGCACACACACATCACTCAGACGTCTGTATGAAGCTTGTTTTCATCTGGAAGTGTGTTTACTCTCATGTTTATGATGTAGAACGCATGTAAATCTTAAATAAGATGCTTGTACACAAAAATATGTGAAGTGTTTATTCATTGATTGTTTATATCATCAACATACGTAAACTATTCAATCTTCAGCTCTAAACTCTATTGTAGATTATATTGCATTGAAATGTTATATTTATTAGCAGTATGACTTTATGTAAAAGCTGCTGTCAAACAACGTGTATTGTGTAAAGGGCTTTAGAAATTGACTGAAAAACGGATCATTTCAGTGCATGTTCTTGAACAGACGTCTTAGAGATGATTGTGTGCTCGTCATTACAGGAGAAATGTACAAAACATCCAACACCAGAAAAAAACTGACATTTACATGATGAGACGAGACTGTAAGCTGCTTAAACAACACACACACACACACACGATACAGTTCATCAACTCTGTGTGTTTGCATAGTTATACTTTGGGAAAAAAAACTTGCCAGACGAGAGATATAAATTACAGGGTTGCCAGGTTTTCACAACAAAACCCACTCAACTGCTACTCATAACTATCCCAAAAGCAGCCCAATGGTGTTTCGAGGGGGGTCCCACGTAAAAATCGCGCTCCTGGGGGTAAAATATATGTTTTTTTGGTGGGGATCTTCTGGTAAAATTAGCACTCTAGGGGCTAAATATTACATTATTGGGGTCACTTCAACCCACACACATGAAAACAACCCACAGCAATAGTATGAAAGCAGCCCAATTCTGCGGGAAAACCACAGATTTGGCAACACTGATAAAATGCCTTCAAAGGTAAAACTGGTTAATACATGTTTTGTCAGGTTTTCTTTAGTTAGTCTGCTGTCATTATAATTAGCTTCATAAAACTATTCAAGTCTATATGATCTCATTTAAAGAAATAGATAAACAACAATCATAAATAAAATGAAAATAAAAAAGTGTAAGAGAAATATGATGTTTCTGATGTTTGTGTGAAATAAATGTGACCCTGGAGCACAAAACCAGTGTTAAGTATCACGGGTTTATTTGTAGCAATAGCCAACAACACATTGTATGGGTCAAAATGATCGTTTTTTATTTTATGCCAAAAATCGGGACATTAAGATCATGTTCCATGAAGATATTTTGTACATTTCCTACCGTAAATATATCAAAACTTCATTTTTGATTAGTGATATGCATTGCTAAGAACTTCATTTGAACAAATTTTCTCAATATTTTGTTTTTTTTCAGCCTCAGATTCCAGATTTTCAATAGTTGTATCTCAGTCAAATATTGTTCTATCCTAACAAAGCTCATTTATTCAGTTTTTTCAGATGATGTATAAATCTCAATTAAAAAAAATGGACCCCCATGACTGGTTTTGTGGTTCAGGGTCACATATGAGGTAATGAACACTAGTGTAGTGTTATTGTGCGACTGTGACACGTTTGTGCTTTTACAGAACACAAAGCATCTGCGATGAGTCAAACGTGCAGTTCTTGACTGCGTGTCAAACCGTCCGTGTGTGTGCGGAGGGTCACATGACCCTGCAGGGCTCCGTGTCGGCGCGTGACGTGGGCGTTTTGCTCTGTTTTCTCGTGAAGATCCCGGCGCCGAGGCTCTGGAAGGCGTCGATCAGACCGAAGCTGTCGTCTTTAGCAGGGGCTTCGGGACCAACCATCTTCGCCAGATCTCGGGGGAGACACACTTTCCTCCCCGCGGCACGTAGCTGCTCCGCGTCCTTGGCATTCTGGGACAGATTAATGAGAGAACACTAATGAGCTGGAGGACACTGATAAACACACATCATGACAATCACAACTCATTCAAATCATTCTGATTTTTAACAACATAAAGGGATTTATTATTATTCTTGTTATTCTTTGCTTCTATTTTGCAAAAACTGCATATAAATTATTTACAGTTGTGTCCCTGGAGCACAAAACCAGTCATAAGGGTCAATTTTCTGAAATTAAGATTATACATAATCTGAAAGATGAATAAATAATCTTTCCATTGATGTGTGGTTTGTTATGTTAGGACAATATTTGGTTGAAATACAACCATTTGAAAATCTGGAATCTGAGGCTGCAAAAAAATCTAAATATTGAGAAAATCACTTTTAAAGTTGTTCAAATGAAGCTCTTAGCAATGCATATTACTAATCAAAAATTAAGTTTTGATATATTTACGGTAGGAAATTTACAAAATATCTTCATGGAACATCATCTTTATTTAATATCCTAATGATTTTTGGCATAAAAGAAAAATCTATAATTTCAACCCATACAATGTATTTTTGGCTATTGCTACAAATATACCCGTGATACCCGTGTTTTTGTGCTCCAGGGTCACAAATGATTTACGAAAGTTTTTCTTGTCATGAGGTGATTAGCCTGCTGAGTTTTCACTCAAGAAAGTCTCTAATGTTTATAATCAGTTCACACAGTGTCGTTTCCCAAACCACATCAGTTTCACATGTGCAGTTAATAGGCTGGTGTGTGTTGACCTTGGTCAGCTGGTATTTCCTCCTGAAATGTGCTCTCATCGCAGCTCTCTCTGCGTTCTTCTGAGCGTTCATCGCCTCACGTAGCTTCCTGAAGATCGAACGAGAGAACGTTACCGTTTACAGACGCATCACAGTGAACCAGTCACAGTCGCTTCTGCTGAATCATCACAGCGATAGAAACACTCCACATCACTCAACATCATCCTCTGAGACGAGGAAGTGTTTCAAAACAAGCAGTAAATGTCACTTCAGGTCGGATGCATTTTTTGTTAATTTAAATAAAATAAAATATTAATATCAATTAATAGCCAAGACAACATTGCTTATTTTATTTAACTTATATCTTAGAGGTTTATTTACCTTTCTAAGTTCAGGGGAGACACTGTGGGCAAAAACACTGTTTTTTCAAGCACCTGTCAAGTTCGAGATTTTTGGCTTTTTGGTTTTTCATAAAGTGTTTTTTCAGACTAGTGGAAAGAAAACATCCAAAAGACACTGTTGACTGTTCCTTTTATAGCACGTTATCTATTTGTGTCAATAGTTTTCAATTACAATACAGATTTTTAAAGGCTGTTTTCTCAAAATGAGTTTTTTCTCCTACACTGAGCCATAAATCAACACTTCAGCAGCACTTCACATTTTTATTCCTGTCTGTATCCTGACGGTTTTTACCAGGGTTGGGGCCATTCATGAATTGAATTGAGAATGAATGGTAAATTCCAATTCACTTCCTGGAATGGAATTGGAATTGCATGCAGCTGACAGGAAATGGAATTGGAATTGAATTGGAATGTCAGGAAACAGAACTGAAATCAAATAAATTCCACTAAATTCCACTTGAGATATTTAGGCCTGAGAGATGCAATCTTAGCGATGCCAAATTTCAGGAAATGATGATAATTCGATGCAATAAAAAGTGAATGAAATTCATGAATGAACATGATTCATTTTTTTTGTGAGTTGAGACATATATTGTGGTAATCATATATTGAATGTATAGTACATCCAGAAACGTATCACCACTGTCATTCAATTATTAATTTATAATGTACAGGTCTCATTTTTATTTACTTGCATTTGATCAACTCTATTTCATACATTAATTGGTATTTGTAAAAGCATCATAAATAAAGTTCAAATGTATGTCTGTAAAAGCAATCACAAATAAATGCTCAGAAACAGCAATAAACGGAATTCAGTGGAATTTCCCTGAATTGAATTCCACTTTCTGTAATTCCAATTCAACTCCAACTCTGTTTCCCGTAATTTTTGTTGAATTCCAATTCCAGTTCCATTTCCTTCTTTGAACTGGAATTGTTGAGTTCATTCCTGAATTGACCCCAACCCTGGTTTTTACGGAGGGATTTGTTCATATATAATTTGCTTGACTATATACGAGATTTTATTCCCCCCAAAATTTTAAAAATATATTGTTTTCTGAATTATGGAGTGACAAAAATGAGATTCCCAAAATTCTCTCTGTAAAAACATTTGACTGTAATGTGTCAAAAAATAAAACAAAAATTCTGAAACTGACTTCATCCAGTGTTTAGATTTTTGTACTAGAAATGTATGCAAATTAGCACATATTTCATTAAATAATTTTAATTATTGCATATTTAAACCTAACAATTTAGAAAACTTGTAATACAATTTTTTTTCCAATTATCAGCGTAATCAATCAACTGGGTTAGTTAATTTTTAAAATAGTTAAAATTACCAAATGGACATAAAACAAGTAAAAGCTAAAACTGAACTACAACTGAAAAAATGAAAATTAAACCTGAACAGTAATATTAAAATTAAAAAATAAAAATCCAGAAGCACACACTAAAATAACAAAAATAAAATTAAATTGAAAACGAAAGTATAAAAATAAAAAATAACTCAATATATTAACAAAAAAATATACTAGTAAATAAATAATACTAAAATACCATCAGCATTAAAATGTAGAGTAGCAATAAAAAGCATATTGATCACACTTAGAACTTGATTTCACAGATTTCTTAGCAACACTAACGATCTGTTGCTTTATCATATCAAAACAGAACCTTGTGTCTAATGTTCTGATTGTAACCTGAGCCTCTTTCTTCACATTCTTGCATTGATATTTTGATGTCTAATGTGTTCTGGCGTCTCAGGCAGTGTTGTGGGTAACACATTACAAGTAACACGAGTTATGTAATATTATTACTTTTTCCAAGTAACTAGTAAAGTAACGCATTACTTTTTAACTGACGAGAAAATATCTGAGTTACTTTTTTCAAATAAGTAACGCCAGTTACTCTTCCCCCCATTTATTGATTAAAATCTCTCCTGTCCCCATGTGGAGAGAAATCGGGAGTAATATGTTAGTTCTAGAATAAATGTGAACATGCATTAATTCATCTCACTCACAAAAATGAATAAAAAGTATTCCTCAAAATGAATAAAAACAGTGAAATTCAACTCAGAATATGACACAAACCTGCAATAATTAAATATGTTTAATAATACAAATATCCTTTAACCGATGTCTTTGCTGCCGACCTTTGGTGATCCAATTCAACCGTACTAATAAGCAAAAATGACTCAAGATAATCTAACATTTGTTTTCCATTTTTTATTGCTGAAGAGTTGAGATTTTTCTTCTGCGGTTCTGTATAGACGTGAATTTACTTTTCTCAAAGCCTGGGGCTTTTGGTGTGAAAAGGCTTTTACATTTGCCAAAAATAGAACTTTTTATATTAAAAACAAACAAGCAAGTCCTGCCCAGATTTAAAATGTAATGCAAAAGTAAAGTAACACATTACTTTCCATAAAAAGTAACTAAGTAGCGTAATTAGTTACTTTTTTAGAGAGTAACTTAATATTGTAACACATTACTTTTAAAAGTAACTTTCCCCAACACTGGTCTCAGGTGAGCATCATGTGACCCGTCTCACCTCTCTCTCTCCAGGTCGGCCTGATAGGATCGCAGCAGACGCGGATCGGGAGCGCAGGTCTTGCCCTTTGACCCGTGACGTTTGGAGCCGTGTTTGGTCCAGCCGGACGGCTGCTTCTCTCCGCTCACGCAGAACTTGAGCGTCTTTATTGGGGCCAGCAGAGAGTTCTTCACCGCCGACTCCATGATGCTGTGATTGTCCGCACGATCAGATCTATAGCAGCGCTATCTGTGTGTGTGGAAGCGCTCCGGACGGATCATGATCGGCGTTCTGGATCAGATGGTGCTTTACTCACACACACGGGACAGATGGAGAGATCTGTAGGGACAAGGACACACAACAGCATCAGTTATATTCACACACACGACATGCTGTGATCAGTCAATCCAGTGTCCCAAAATTCAGCCAACACGCTCAGTAAAATCAGCTTAATTCAAAGCATTTTTCTGACCCCATTACAGCACATATTTGTTCTTGTTTTAATCATAAACTTGCTTCATTTAAATGCATTTCTTATTAAACAAGACTTCTCATCATCATTTTGCATCTCTAGTAAATTCATCTTGATTTAAGGATGTTTAGATGTTTGTACTGGAAAAAAAGACAAAAATACTGAGGAAGAATCACTTTTTGTAGCGCACTAACTTGAGAAAACAATCAGTTATACAGTTTAGAGTCATTAGATATTAATATACCAGCACAGAATGACCAATCACAATCTAGCAATGCATGATGAGTTCAGATAAAGCATTTACTTACAGATTCTGTTGTTCAGCAAAGCAGACTGCAGCTGATCCTGTCTACATGCACACAGACACACAGACACACAGACACACAGACAGACAGACAGACAGACAGACAGGTGTTCCTCGTCTCTATCCGATAGCAGCCATCTGTGTCACTCTGTTCAGTCAGGGCTGATAAAACTCCACATTTGCTGTTCTTCCTCAAAGAAATTGGCACAGTCTGAATATTCCTGTTCTTCTGGACTGATCTGCTGCACTGGAGTGTGGTTCTGTGCAGATCTCGGGTCGTGTGTGTGCAGGTCCAGATTACTACACTAAAGACTTTAATGAGGGGAATCTCATTAGACGCCACAGGAGCAGAAGCACGTGTGCGCAAACACACACACACACACACCTGATAATGATGCAGCAGGTTCAGAATGCTAGAAAAAAACTCTTTTGATGTCATCAATACAGATCAAACACCAGCCAGTATCTGTTCTACCTGTAAATAAAGTAATAAGTATAAACTGATAATAATAGTATTTTTGTTCTACTCAAATAAATAATTATAAAATGTTTGTTCTACCTCTAAGTAAAATAACTGAGAACAATAATTCATTTTAAATAATAATAAAGTGCTTGTTCTGCCTCTAAATATAATATATTTAATATTTAAATAACAATATTTGAATAAATAATATTTCGATAGAATTTGACTCTGATTCTGATTTTTTGTTTGCTCTGTAAATTAGAAAAAAAAATAGTGAACGGTTAATGATAGATTTAATTGGCTAGCATGAAAATTTAGGCGCATATGCGAGTGATTCACAGGCATTGTAGAGGGGTGACAGTCAATATATCATTTCGTGTGATGACATTTTGTGTGTTTCAAATCATGATTATAATTCAAAATTACGATTATAACATATATGTAACAACATAACATATAACATGACACAACAACATAACATACTAACACATAACATATAACATAACATAACGTGTAACAATGTATAACAACATAACAGAACATAACAAAACAACGTAACATCATAATTTATAACAACACATAATACATAAAATATAACATCATATAACATAACATATAACAGCATCATAAGAAAACAACATAACATAAAACATAAAATAACATATAATAACAAACGTATAACAACATTGCAACATGACATAATACATAACAACATAACATATAATATATAACATTTAACAACATAATATATATATATCACATAACAACATATAACAGCATCATAACAAAACATAACATATAACATAACATAACGTATAACATATAATATATAAAAACATAATAACAATGTAATGTAACATAACATAACAGAACATAACGGAACGCTTCTGGCTGTGGTGATTCTACAAAACAAATCAACTAATTCATGAATAATGTGAAGCAAATGAGAGCAGAAGTGCCCGTAGATTCACCCATCTGTGAGCGTAAGGAGACAGACGGCATGAAACCGTCTCACTCTCAATGAGGACAGACACACAGACTCATCTGTTTCTCCAGATGATGAATCAGTGTTTGTTCTGCAGGATAGATCAACTCAGCGGTGATCAATCACGCACAAAAAACAGGGAATAAAACCACAGAGGAAAGTGAGGAGGACGAGGATAGAGGAAGGTCATTCGTGAAGAAAAACAGACCATCTGCAGTTATCAGTGACCTTGAAGAGGCCTTGAGGAACTGACAGGTGAGGACACAATTCATGAAAGACAACAGAGAGAGTGTGTGAACACAGAGAGGAGAAAATACGGAGAGTGTGTGTAAGAGAGAGAGTGTGTGTGTGTGTCTAAGCATCTGAGCAGCTTAAAAGATTGAGAGGAGATCAGTGACCACACGTGAAGCAGACAGACAGACAGACGAACATACAGACAGACAGACAGACAAATATATAGACAGACAGACAGACAGACAGACAGAGGTGTTAGAGAATAGTTGGGGTTGAGGTCATTCCTCATCACAAACTCTTAACACAAAGAACTTATTACTTTTTTCAAGTAACTAGTAAAGTAACACATTACTTTTTAATTTACAAGAAAGTTACTTTTCCAAATAATTCATGCCAGTTACTTTGTTTTCCCATTTATTGACTGACAGGTCTTCTGTCCCCATGTTGAGAGACATCAGGAGTAAGAGCAGAGACACTCTGTAAACATGTTACTGTAGTTCTACACTAAATGTAAACATGCATTTACTCATTTTAAGAAAGTTACACAAATATCCTTTATGTATTTAATCCCATTTTATTAACCAATGTTATTGCTGCTGCCCTTTGATGATCCAATTCAGCAATACTAATAAGCAAAAATGACTTCAGACAAACTAACATTTGTGTTTTTTTGTTTTATTGCTGAAGAGCGTTGAACTTTCTTCTCCTGTGTTCCGTTGTACAGACGTGAATTTACTTTTCCTTCAGCCTGAGGTGTTTCATTTCTCTTTTTGTGTGAAAGGGCTTTTACATTTGATAAAAATAGAACGTTTTATATTAAAAACAAACAAAAAATGAAAGCAAGCTCTGCCCGGAGAACTCACGTAATTAGTTTTTTAGGGAGTGATGCAATATTGTAATGCATTACTTTTAAAAGTAACTTTCCCCAACACTAAACACACACACACACACACACACACACCTTGAATTTCTCACTCACAACACAAAGACATCTCAGATTCACACACGGCTCACAGACACACATGAACTCCTTCAAAGACTCCTAGAAAGATTAGAAACATACAGTTTCATATCTGTGTTATTAAACGTACATCAGTGTAATTATTTCATAGGGGTGGTTTGTGAGGGACAGATCACGAGTTGATGAAAAATTAATAACTGAACCATAAAAATAACTTATTTTAAAATCTAAATGGTGATACTTTACACAGTGAGGTCACATTAGTTAACGCATTAACATATAATATTTGTTACAGTATTTATTCATCTTTGTTAACACTAGTTAATACAACTGATGATTGTTATTTCATGTCAGTTCTGGCCCATTAAACAACATTAACAGATTCATTTTTAGATTTTAATATATTAGTAAATGTCAGAATTATGAACTAAAACTAAAAAGTTATTTAATTGTTAGTTCTGGTTAAGTAATGTAGTTAACTCTTATTAATAAATGGAACCTTAATGAAAAGTGTTGTCGTAACAGGAAATCCTTACTAAAAGACGAAATATTTTTGCCTTCTTGTCAAGTGACCATAAACCAAACTCAGAGATCCGTAAACATTAACGGATCAGTAAATTATTAAAAAATTAACTTCAATTCTCAGGAGGACTTCAGGAAAGTATTTGAGCTCAAAGAGTTTCAGCTGAGGGAAGAGTTTGTGAATTTCTTGCTTCACATAATTGGATTTGACTATAAGCATATGTAGTACACATCACAACTTAAGACACAGAAGACCAGAACAGACTGACCAACATCAGATTGTTTATATTGACTGCACGCACCACTGTGGCCGTTTTCATCTTAAATAAATCACATTGCAATACATGTGTATTTACAATTACACAATATCTGTCCAGAAGTAATAAGTTGCAGTTTTTTCACACAAACAAATCGGAACAGTTGTGATGAGGAATCTAGTTTTGCTGCTATAAATGCCTCGGCCGAATATCTGAATATATTTGAAAGATTTGGTGCCACTAACCTGCTAACCTTTGTCAAACGCGTGACTAGTTGTTCCTCAGAAGCGCCCATGCAACATGACTTCATTTCTGTGCGGATAAACACTGATCCTGCGTGGATGCCGTGATTTCAGCAGCTCTGCTCACTTTATTTGCTGTATGGACAGAAACCTTACAAAAGCTTCCTAGTAAACACACATTCACTCACTCAAATGATACGAAGCACGTTTTATTACAGAGAACATGTACTGTAGAAATAAGAATATTCATCTCATACAAAACAATAAAATAAATACTGAGAAACTGTTCATTTGCTGAGAACCACCACATGTGCAATATATGAAATCCTAGTCATCTGCGATGATCCCAAAACAACCTTAAGACGTCCCGCCCCCCAGGGCTGTCCATCAAACGAATCCTGACCAGTCGGGGAGCTTGTGAAGGTGTCAGTCTAATTCTACTGGCCGTCACGTCTCTCTGTGCTCGGCTCCACCAATCAGCAGTAAGCAGAGGCCTCAGCCGATCGTCAGCAGTCTCGTCATCATGACATAATCGTAAGACTTGATGACCAACCTGCTCGTGTGGATCAGAACCACCGGCTCAGAAACAGGACGTCCCGCTCTGAGGCGCCGGCGGAGTGGAAGCACGGGTTAAAGGAGAGGTCAGAGGTCACCGGCTTATGTCACGGGCGCCACTGAAGTGTTCAGCGTCTCGGACGGAACCGAAAAAGGGATGACGCAGCGCAGCGGACAGAGACAGGCGCCGATCCGGTTCATATTCCAACAAGCCCTCCAACAAATCGAAGAAGAGATGATGCTCCTCTGTCTCGCACAACACGTACCTCTGACAGACAGAGAGAGAGAGAACAAGACGGGCTGTTTGATCTGGGGTTTATATCAGATGAATGTCTGTGCTGGTGTGTAAGTGTACAGCTGTCATACTCAAGTTGAAGTGTTTTACTCACTCTCAGAGGTCTGCAGTTCTCTCTGACGTATCGTCCCGCTGACGTGCTCTCGTCCCAGTCCAGACGGCCTCTGTAAAAGTACTTCTGCTTCCTGAGTGCAGAGGTCAAGTCATTCTCACACCAAACACTACTTACACTGACAACATCAATCGATCAATAAACGCTCGAGTGTTTCCTGACCTTGTTTTACGGATCATTCTGGAAGGAACAGGTCCGTGTACTCGCTCCATCATGGCCAGATGCTCCCTGTTGTCATGAGTCTAAAACACACACAGACATGTGAGAAAGAACACATACGGATCTGATTCAGGAACAGTTGTGTTTACATTTATGAGAATCAGCACATGGGTTATGGTTTTATATACTTCCAGTTAAATGTCTGAGATAATTAAAGACGTTCACTTCCAGAACTAAAATTTACAGACAATTTATTATCCAAGATGTTCATGTCTTTCTTTCTTCAGTCATAAAGAAATTATGTTTTTTGAGGAAAACATTTCAGGAATGTTCTCCATATAGTGCACTTCTATGGTGGCCGTGAGTTTGAACGTGCGAAACGTAGTTTAAATGCAGCTTCAAAAGACTCTCAATGATCCCAGCCAAGAAATAAGGTTTCATCTAGTTTTTCACCTCAAATGCTCATCTTGTCTAGCTCTGCGATGTGCGTGCATAGTCTGAGTAATCCGGGTCAATACAGTTAGGGAATATCGAAAAACTCCCATCTCATTTTCTTCTCCAACTTCAAAATCGTCCTACATCGCTGTTTTACCTTTTTTTTGTTAAGGGTGTTTGATCTTCTTTGCATGTTCACTTTATAAACACTGGGTCAGTACTTCTGCAGTGATGTAGGATGATTTTGAAGTTGGAGGAGAAAATGAGATGGGAGTTTTTCGATATTCCCTAACTGTATTGACCCGGATTACACAGACTACTCATGCCCATCGCAGAGCTAGACAAGATGAGCATTTGAGGTGTAAAAAAAAAAACAAAACTAACAAATAGTTTCACTAGATAAGACCGTTCTTCCTCGGCTGGGATCGTTTAGAGCCTTTTGAAGCTGCATTTAAACTACATTTTGGACGTTCAAACTCCATTATATGGAGAGAAATCTTGAAATGTTTTCCTCAAGAAACATAATTTCTTTATGACTGAAGAAAGAAAGACATGAACATCCTGGATGACAAGGGGGCGAGTACATTATTTGTGAATTTGTTCTGAAAGTGGACTTCTCCTTTAAGATGTTTTGGAAAGAAGTCATTTCTGCTCACCAAGGCTGCATTTATTTAACAAAAAATATTATAAAAAGTTAAATATTTTTATAATTCAAAACAGCTGTTTTCTATGTGAATATCTGCTAAAATGTCATTGATTCCTGTGATGCGCAGCTGAATTTTCAGCATCATTACTCCAGCCTTTAGTGTCACATGATCCTTCAGAAATCATTCTAATATGCTGATTTGCTGCTTAACAAACATTTCTGATTATTAGCAATATCAATATCAAATTGCTGCCCAATATTTTTGTGAAAACCATAATATACTATTTACATTTGACTTATTACATTTATAAATGTAACAAAATCTAACAAAAGCTTTCCATTTCAAATAAATGCTGTTTATTAGAGCTGTCTATTTATCTGTGAATCCTTAACAATAAAATCTATGATGTTTCCACAAAAATATTGTGCAGCACAACTGTTTTCAACATTGCTAATAATCATAAATGTTTTTTGAGCAGCAAATCAGCATATTAGAATGATTTCTGAAGGATCATGTGACACTGAAGACTGGAGTAATGATGCTGAAAATTCAGCTGCACATCACAGAAATGTGAAAATCCCACTGATGCTCATAAATAGGGCAGACGAGCAGTGAAATCATGTGACTGAAACACAACAAATTCACACACGCTCTCCGTCAAAGTCAAACACACACCTGGAAGAGCGTGTATCCGCGGTAGTACTCAAACAGAATACAGCCGATGCTCCAGACGTCACACGGCTGACTCCAGCCCAGCTCTACAGAAACACAGTTAGAAAAATCACACACACACTGAAAGCTGTTAGGAGGTCACACTGACACGCTCTCTTACCCAGAATCACCTCCGGCGCTCTGTAGTGTCGAGTGGAAACGATGGTGCTGTGATGCTCGTGGTCAAATGTGGCGCTGCCGAAATCCACAACCCTCACAGCAGTGTTCAGCACACAGCGCTCGTCCCGCTTCTGACACACACACACACACACACACAGAGTATATGCTTATCTAACTGACCACAATGCTCATGCTTAACAGCAACAACACATCCAATGCATAATGCATGTTAACGGCTATAAAGTATAAGAATTCACATCCACACCAACACACAATAACATCAGCTAGAAAAAAAAAGCTCTGAAGGTGATTCTAAAGACATTGTCCCTCTGTGTCGTTAGCATTGTAGCTGTAATGTGGATGCTATTTCTAAAGAATGAGAGCAATTATTAACACTTAACATTTACAGACATTGTCCTTGGCGTGAACACCCTTCAAACGTTTAGAATCTTTAAAAAATCTGACTGGATTCTTTTGGTGTGATGGAAATCAGTGCTTGTGCACATATCCATTGCTGAATCAGTCTCACCTTCTCTGGGTTATACGTGACAGTGCAATCAGAGTTCACAAACAGGATGTTCTCAGGCTTGAGGTCTGTGTGTGTCAGATTGTTGTCATGGAGAACTGTCAGAGAAACAGACCATAATCACTAATGACCCAGCAAGCAGGACAGGAAGACAACATTCATCAGTGCATGCAGCGCCCCCGTCTGCTCACAGTCACACACAGCATGAGGCTCTGATTCACATATGGAACGACGAGAGTGTGTGTGTGTGTGTGTGTGTGTGAACTTACACTTGACGGCGAGGCAGATCTGGTAGGCCATGTGTCGGACCTGACTGATGGAGTAGGGCAGATAATGATTCTCCTTCATGAAGTCAAAGGTACTGAGAGCTAACAGCTCAAAACTGATGCACATGTGGCCGTGATAGTCGAACCAGTCCAGCATCTGCACACACAGACTGAGACACGCACGAGACTGTTATTACCGCTGTTCATCCGGATGATATAAATGTAAAACATTATCATCAGACATTAACAGAAGTGTGTATATTCAGAAGCAAAGCACAAGCAAAGTATGCAATGATGTCAACTTAAGAACAAAAAGAGAAATAAAGCACGTTTAAAATGAACTGTTGAGTTGCTGTTTTTGTCTCTTCTGAGGAAGATTCGTTCACTTGTTTGCCCGTGAACCACACAGAGACATTATGATCACATTTATTAACATTCTTCTAATTTCATTTGGCAAGTGACCTTTTTTTTTTTGTTTTAAATATGTTTTCTTTGGATTGTTTGACTACTCAAAAGAGAATACAGGACAATGAGACTTAATTTGTGTTTCCTGCTAGCTAAATTTTACATAAATAAACAAATCTGACTCCAAAGCTCTCTTTTGTTTATTCAAAGTTGATACAGACCAGACATGGAGACTATCAAAAGCTAAATAAATAAATAAAATCTAAATAAATAAATAAAATAAGACTGTTTGTCTATATTCAGTCTATTTTTTGTTTTGTTAACCCGACAACACATCCCTTACTCCATAAAAACAAAACAAACAAAAACACATGGTTACTATAGTTAAACCATGTACTGCCTTAACAGTTTGATATTTTCTACTGTTTAATAAGAAAGGAAATCAGAATAAGAATAAGATCCGCGTTCCGAACCCCGAACTGAATAAAATGATTAGTTAACCTGAACCAAAGTCCCGATCCGAATTAAATGATTTGCGATTCGCCCTCCTAAGTCCTAAACTGAATCAAATGATTCGCTATCCGCGTTCCGAATCCCAAACTGAATCAAATGATTCGCAATCCGAGTTGCGAATCCACAACTGAATCAAATGATTCGCGATCCGCGTTCCGAATCCCGAACTAAATCAAATCATTCGCAAAGCAATCCAATTGGACAGCTTTAAAAGATGTGTTTATTGAAATTTTTTTTAAGTTATTTCATAGATACACTGTCTTTCAATAATTCAAACACTTTTCAAGCACTTCTTCAGGAATATTGCCATTATCAAGGGTTTTCCAGGCCCTACATTTCAAAATGTCAAATTCAAGTACTTCAAGCACCTCGTACAAACCCTCAGATAAAACAGCATCATTACAACATAATATCTGACAATACCCAAACAAACATGATTACTAAATATTCTGTCAGTGCAGAAGTCTAGATCAGAGACGTTCTGTCTGTAGCACATGAGGTTTGATCACATCCCAAACTCCAGTAATAATGACACTCACTTCTTGTTTTCTGGATCTTTCTGGTTGATTTTCTCCAGGACGTTGATCTCCAGACGAGCTGCTTCTTTGTATTTCTCCACATTCTTAATGATCTTCAGAGCGATGCGAAAGCCTCCCCTGTACACACGCACACGCACACACGCTTTGAAACACCTGCAAAAATCACATGAGAACAGCCAGGTGTGTGTGTGCGAGATTCACCTGTGATGGTCGATACACTCCACCACTTTCCCAAAGGTTCCCTCCCCGAGCGTCCCCACGATCTCATCTGCACAGGAAGCACAAGTGTCACAAAAACACACAGTACACACTATGAGAGTGAATGTAGAGTCTAGTATGCAGTGATGGGAGACGCACATCTGTCCTGCAGCACGTCTCCTGCCCGATAGATCAGATGACCCTCCTCGTCATCCTCAACGGCCCACGCTCGCACGCGCCCGTTACTCTGCTGACGAGAGACGGAGAAACATCACCTAACGCAGATCCACTGCACCTTGTTAAACGTGTGTGTCTTCTGTGCAAATGACAGTGTGTTTGCTTGTGTGATTTCACACTTGTTTAGTTCTTATGCTATTAAAATTTCACCATGATTTAAGAACAGATCTACTGTTAGAAGAAGATTTCTCTATGAATTCCCCCGTCATTTAATTCAGAAAAAGGCCTGAAACTTCTGAACATGAAGCAACTGTCATCACAGCGAAATCACACTGACACTGTAAGCTGAAGTGACACCTGCACACACACACGTACTGGAGAAAACACACACGGTGTTCTGAGGAAAGCGGATGCTTTAGTCTAGAGTAACAAACCCTCAGAAACCACAAGAACATTTACCAGACCAACACATTTACTCGGATGATCTGTCAGTCTCTCAGGTGTGAGTGTTTCCACAGAACGTCAACACCAGGCTTGCCTGAAAGTGGCTTTGGTACAAATGTGAACTGCTCTGATCACATACACGAGATGTAAACAGATCAGATGTTCATAGTTTAATGCAGTTATACACAATCAGATATCAAAAAAAATTATCAAATCATTCCGATTAGTTGAGTCTTACTGAGACGACATCTGATTATATTCTGATTGGTATTGTGGTATTTACTGAGTAATGCTCTATTTTGTAGAAGAGGATCAAAACGACAATTTTCAGCTGAGATTCAGAGATAAATTACAGGAGGGTAAAAATAACTTCAGAAAGCTGGCAGCATCGTTATATCATTATCAATATCACTTTTACACAGAGATTGGTAGCTCTATTAGTAAAATCTGTTGACTTTAGCAATTGCATTATATGCCAATAGTGACGGTTCAAAAATGGACACTTTTTTAAGAAAGTTAACATACCTGTAACTCAAAAAGTAGGGCAGATATAGGAATTTCAGTGTGGCTTTAGGAGTAAACTGTTAAACTGTTCACATTTTCAGTGGTCAAAAACTTACAGCTGATTCTGTTGTTCTTTTCAAAGGAATGTGTGAAGAAAAAATGATGTTTTTGAAAACATAATAACTAGAAATGTATTGTTTCCCTCTAAAACTCTGGCTCCAAATCTCAGGTGAAAATTGTCACTCTGCAAAATAGTGGATTACTCAGTCAATATATATTCATGACATTATATTTTTGGCTTTCATCACTACTGTCTTTCTTTAGAAAAAAAAAAATATAATTCTGCTTTAATATAAGTGTTATGGTTATACATTTAAAACCTTATAACACAAACTGGAGTTTATTTGCTGCTGCACACTTATACATTCATTACTGTGAACTAAGCATTCGTTATGAGCTGTAATAATGAACGCAGCACACAGAAATGAAGCTGTGTGTTTTTCTTTAATTGGACACATCGTCTGTCCTCATGAAGAACACGGTGACTCCAGACGGACACACAAACACGACGAGCCCAGCAGACACTTGAGAACCAGGTCAGATATACACACACACACACACACACACACACACACACACAGAATATCTACAAGTTCGTCAGTATAACGGTGTGAATGAGCTAAACAACTCACAATAAAACTTCTGAACAAGAAAACACACCTCACAGGCCTCTGCTGTTTCATATAAAGTTCATTAAAATGATGAGTAACTAACACATAAACAATAAGCAAACAAGAAAAACATTTACTTCAGTCATTTTCACCTTTGAGGGCTTCACTAAAGAGTTTGATCAGATTTTCTCACTGCTGGAGGAACTTTCAGAGCCAGAACACAGCTCATAAACACACAGACGGAGCGAGCAGGATACTCACACACAGGCAGAGGCAGTCCAAGAAGCTCTTGAACACAGAGTAAAACTCTGTTTTACCCATAACTACTGTAAAACACACACATTTACACCAGACAGAGGAGAAAGTGCAGGTACAAGAGAAAGTCTTTAAGAAGGAGAGACAGTGTGTGTGTGTGTGTGAGACAGGAGAGATGAGACTCAGGCTAATTTTAAACGCTCCTCACGGGCCCCTGGGGAAATCCTGAGACCCCAATCGAACAGTCTGAGGAGCCAAGACCAACAGATCTCATTACTCACAAACACACAACCCTGAACATCTATCTTTGTGCGGACACTTCAAGAGTTCAGATGCAAAAGCCTCTAAATCCATCTGATGTTTTTTTTCTTTTTTTTAAATAAGCATTTTTTATCAGGTTCCTATGTATAGGTTTCTACCTAAGCACCGGTACTTCTGATTGGGCTGAGGGTGGGATTTAGCAAGTCTGAAGTAAAAGCATTTGATGGATGTACTCTATGTGTCGAGAGCATTTACTTAGTACCATTATCTCATTTTTGACTGAGGTGGTTTTTAGAGTTTTTAGGCATCTAGACTCTTAATTTATTGACACAATCATCCAATCTCTAGCTCTTTACCTTAACCCTACCTATCAGAACTAAATGCCTCACACAAACCCTTCCCCTAAACTTAACATTTACAGGGCTCTATGATTACTTTTCTCCTAACTTAAAAAAATTAGGAGCACAGTTAAAATTTCAGAAGCACCTTCTAATCAATAATCAAAATATCTGATCAAAAATTTGCCTTCTCATTACGAGGTAATATTTGACTACTCAAAGTGATTTACAGAAGAATTTTGTTTTTACTTTGTAATGACATTTTTCTTTTTATTAAAAGTATGTCATCTTTTATATCAAATTGTTTTTAAAATGTCTAATTAAAACAACAGAATAAGAATAAGCAGAATAAGAACAAGTAACCAATCAAACGGAATCAACAAAATTAATCACTACAGAGGTGCACAGAAGTGTCTTGTAGGTGTATTTTCATGTTTAATGAGGCTCAGAGGTGGCACGAGTGCAATCAAATTCATAAATTCACGTTAAGATTAATGTTTTAAATATAAAATGTTGAATAAAGATATATTAGATGCATTATTAATAATAATTAACTGAAAAGAGACTTTAAAAATGAAACTAAAACTGCCAGTAGGTGGCGGAAGGTCACTGATTTAATTACTGAATCATTCATTCATTTGATTCGTTCAAACGGCTGATTCAAGTGACTGTCTTTATAAATGGGAAACTGAATCACTGACTCACTAGATTTGTTTAAAAATGCACCTCCATTCATAAACGAAACAACGCTGTGTTGTGACTTGTTTCAAACTATTTTTGACGACGAAATAGAGCAAAATCAGGCAATAGTGTTACAGACCATGTAAATCACTTAATATGAACTTCTTGTTTGTTTAACGGCTGTATGTGTGTTCAGACAGCGTTTGTGATCCAGTGCCGTACTCACAGACGATAAGGAGCGGCTCTGACTGTACGAGCGCGTTCTGGATCGGGTTCTCGTTCGGCGGCGTCTGCGTTTGCGCCGGCTGCTCCTCTCCTCCGCTCCGGCGTCCCACTCCGCACAGAAGTCACGTCTGAAGAAGCTGTCAGTGAGCGTGACGTTCCTCTCGCGCTCCTCAAACTCCTCTCGCTCGTCACGATAGTTCCGTCTGCTGCTCAGCCTGCGCTCGGCCGAGGGCTTCTCGTAGCTGAAAACAGAGAATGAAAACAGATGATGGGATCTCTGAACCGGGCATATGCAGGTTTTATGAAGGTAAATTAAAGCCCTTTTTAAGACCAAGTAAAGGAAATGTATGTAAATAAATTGAAGGGAACACAGTATGTCAATATGCTCTCTAAATTTAAATTAGCAACATGTCAAAATGTGATATTTGTTACATTTTAATTTATTTACTTTCTATGTAAATAAATTAAAATGTAACAAATATTTAAATTTTGAAACAGCTTGAATAGCACTGCTCACAACTATTGCCCAGGGTTATTTTCATATCATTTTTAATCATCATTATTATTCCATTACAGTTTTTGCTAAAATATTGTATTAAATTGTATATTTATATTTTATGTGTTCATTTTAATTTGTTACATTTTTAGTAAATTTGTTTTGTTGTGTCATTTTTATTAGTTTGTATTAGTTAGTTATTGTTTATTTAAATTAAAGTTCAATTAAAAGAAAATGATAAACAGTGCCATGGCAACTACCTGAAATAAAATAAGTTGGTTTTTTTGTTTTTTTAGATTTTATTTTAGTTAACATTTAATTTAATATTTTTTATGTGTTTAGTTAACTATAATAACCCTGCCACTAGAATATGAAAATGTTCTATTCATGTCTTGTTTTCCAGTGCAAATATTTTTGAAGCAAGATACATTCAATAGAGATTCAAAATGACATCAATAAAGCCTTGTTTTCCAAGAAACTTATCAAAATAAAGTAATTTAAGTAATTTAAGTAATAATATTAAAACAAATATCTACCAATAGGCTCAGAAAATCAGCTTAATCCGAAGGAAAAACAAGTTTTCAAACCCAATTTAACTCCAAAAACAAGACAGATTTTCATTTTGCATCTCAAGTACATATATCTTGGAAGACAAGACCTAAAATACTGACACAGAAATTCATTTTTTTCATACTACATGTAATGCCACAACTTTAATAATTTAAGACCTTTTGGCCCGGTTTCACAGACAGGCCTTATACTAAACCAGGATTAGGCCATAGTCCAATTAGGACATTTAAGTAATTTTTATAAACGTTACTGGTGTGCATCTCGAGACAAAACAAAGGCCCTGCTGTATTTTAAGATCAGTCAGTGCAAGTTTCCTTCAGCTGAAACAGCTCAGACTTGCATTTTAGTCTGGGACTAGGCTTAAGCCTTGTCTGTGAAACTGGGGGTTTAAGGCCTTAATTTGAAGGATAAATTAAGCCTAAGAATCAGAGCCCCTGTCTGGAGATCACACAGATGTGAATCGCCGATCGGTACCTCCTGTAGCTGCCGTCTCTCCTGCGTCTGTCTCTGTGGCGTCTCCTGCTGCTGGACGACGAGGAGCGGCTGCGGGTTCGGCGTCTCCGCCGGCGTCTGCGGCTGTCGTACCGAACGCGGTGATTCCTGCTGCGGCTTCGCTCTGACGACGGGTATCGCCGAGAGGGAGGCATCTGCGGACGACACGCACCATCACTGATCATCTCAACAACTGCTTTTCTATGACACACTCATAAACATCCAACTGCCTTGAGTTTGTATTTCCATTAGTGTCTGTTGTTCAGTCATTAACAGATTAAGATGTCACTGCAATGATGTGCAAACAGAAAACTAAGTAGTGTCATATAAACATACAGAGGTGTTTGCATAAACTGCCTAAACTAGTCTTACAAGTTAGTCATCAAATGTTTTCCTTTAACACTGCTCACAACGTTTAAGTCAGTGGCATAAATCTTTTGAGAAGAGAATGAAAAGTGTTATCGCTTTGCTAACAGCTAGTCAGTCAGATCAGTGTTTTGTTATTTATAAAAATGTATTAATATTTGTGACCCTGGAACACAAAACCAATTTTTTTAATGCCAAAAATCATAGTAAAAAGTAAAGATCATGTAAAGATCATTAGTAGAACTTCATTTGGACAACTTTAAAGGTGATTCTCTCAATATTTTGATTTTTTCGCGCTCTCAGATTCCAGATTTTCAAATAACATTTTTTATAAAAACCTTTATAAAATTGACCCTTATGACTGGTTTTGTGGTCCAGGGTCACATGTAATAAATGAAGCAAAACAACAACTTGCACATCGGAAAGTAGAAGATACTATACGACAACATATATACACAATTTAAATATATACAATTTAAAAAAAAATTAAATTAATAAATAAAATTGAAATTAAATCAAAATAAATCATAAACAAATTTCAAGAAATCAACAAAATCTCAGATGTATATTGCATTTGAGATTTTGTTGATTTATATATATATATTTTAAATAAATATATTCATAAATATAAACTTTTTTTTTAACTTATAAACATGTCCAAAAATTAAGGTCATTAATATTTCCAATAATTTCAACTTAATTTCATTAATCACAAACCTTAATGAACTAACATATTAGAAAATGCGAAAATTAAATTTTTTTTAAATTGAGATTTATACGTATATTTTTATAATGAATAAATAAACTTTCCATTGATGTGTGGTTTGTTAGGATAGGAAAATATTTGGCTGATACACAACTATTTGAAAATCTGGAATCTGAGGCTGCAAAAAAATCTAAATATTGAGAAAATCACCTTTAAAGTTGTTCAAATGAAGTTCTTTGCAATACATATTACTAATCAAAAATTAAGTTTTGATATATTTATAGTAGGATTTTTGGCATAAAAGAAAAATGGATCATTTTGACCCATACAATGTTTTGTTGGCTATTGCTACAAATATACCCGTGACACTTATGACTGGTTTTGTGCTCCAGGATCACATATAACTTAAGAATATTTGAAGTAGCGGTTGAGACTTCAGCTGGCTTTATGTACACAGAATTCTGCAAGAACTAATACAGTTTACACAGTCTGTGTTTCTGGAACTGACACAAGGGTAAAACTATCTTACACTGTTTACTGTCGTTTACACAACTAAAACAGGGCAGTAAATGTTTATGATAATGATCCGAATGAAGAAAAGCATATCTCCATTCATGTTCCATAGAGGAAAGAAAGTCGTCAGGTTTGAAGGACATGAGAGAGTAAATGAAGACAGAATGATGTGATTTAGTTACTTGATTAAATGGTGATTAATACAAAACAGCGGAAACAACACAAGAAAACAGAAGAAACAGCAGAGAACAGGAGGAAAAATATTAGACAGACAGAAGAGATAATAGATAACAGATCAGCAAATAATACAGAATAAAAGATGAAAACACGAGAGCATCAGTTCTGATTATGACACTGTTCTCTCTTTACTTCTGTCTGTATAATATATCATTCGCTATTGCATCTATATTAAAATCTCCGTATATAAATCCCATGTAATGTATTCTAGGGGATGTGTTTGTAAGTTTAATTCGAGTTTCTCCTCAGACTCAGAGTAGCGGTTAGCGCATCGAGCTAACGGCGCCTCATCCGCGAACAAACCGCGCAGTCTGAACCCCGAACCTGTTCAACCGGACACATCAGCTGTATAACGACAACATTTACCGCTTTAGCAGCGACGCCAGTGCGTTTATCCCACAGAAAATCCGTCCTGCCGCTTTTTTAGCCCTCCTTAAACTCTCGCGCACAACTTCCGGTGATGAGCTCCGCGCGCGCTCCCGTCATTTCTGCCGCCGTGACCCCCAAAATTGCGCGTTCATGCGACGAGACAAACTAGAACATCTAAAGTTATATATATATATATATATATAGTGTGTTGTTCTTTACTTTATTATCCAATAATAAAATATTATTAAAATACGTACAGTATAACATGAATTTTTTCAAAATTGAGATTTATACATCATATGAAATCTGAATAAATAAGCTTTTCATTGATGTGTGGTTTTATTAGTATAGGACAATATTTGCCCGAGATACAACTATTTAAAAATCAGAAAAATGGGGGTGCAAAAAAATCAAAATATTGAGAAAATCACGTTTAAATTCTTCAAATAATGTTCTTAACAATGTATATTACTAATCAAAAATTAAGTTTTCATACATTTACAGTAGGAATTTTACAAAATATCTTCATGGAACATAATCTTTACTTAATTTCCTAATGATTTTTGCCATAAAAGAAAAATCAATCATTTTGACCCATACAGTGTATTTTTGGCCATTGCTACAAATATACCCGTGATACTTAAGACTGGTTTTGTGGTCCAGGGTCACATATATATATATATATATACTTCAAAACGTTTATTGCGTTTAATATACTTGCTAAAAATTGTAACTGTTCGTGAAATTTCCACGAATATATATATATATATATATATATATATATATATATATCCAATAAAGAATGAACAATAAATCAATCAATGAATAAATATAAATATTTATATAAATATAATAATTTATAATAAGAATATTTAAATATATACAAAATATATATGAATAATATATAATTTAATTCCTACAATTTTCAATTATCCTAATAATTGATTAGAATTCTCATGTTTCATAAATCTTAATAAACACATGAACAGCAGCAGGAGTGACTCCTGATTGTGTTCACACTCTCTGAACACTGAAGCAGATTGATGTTGAGCTGATTGGTTATTTAACACCGGGTGTGTCACTGGAAATCCCACTTCTGACATGAAGATGCTGAAGAACTTACTAAAGAACCTAAATAAATTCCAGATTAGACAGAAACAGACTCACTGAGACGCACTGGCCAACAGTGACTTTAATAAATAAATGTTAAACTATAACACACCTGTGACAACTTGCCCCACCCTGTCATTTATGTAAAATGCTCTTAAGATCACAGTGGAATTTCTCAGTTCAAACTTTATTCAGTAAATAGTCATTTTTGTCTTAATGAATATAAGTGTGTTTTACAGTGTTTACTCATTTCAAATATTATATCATATATAAGACATTACATTTTAGTTTGTAGAATTTACACTGGACTAGATGTAAAGCAACACACTCAAGCTCTTCTAGAGAAAGCAGGTGTTTATGACTTATAGTTATGGATGTAGATATGTGTGTGACAACTAGCCCCGTGTCTGTGCTCTGAGTGGCGTTTGCTGTTCTGCAGCTGTAGGTCCTTCAGAGAGTCTTAGAGAAGCTCAGGAGGACGACGAGGAACCACAGCCGAATCCCCAGAGTGCATCATCTTCATCTTCATCATTCTGAACACTGAAGACTCTGATTGATTATTGATGACTGATTGATCTGATCTGTGGTGTGTGCTGAAGAAAGGCTGTGGTGTGAGTGAGGATCTGTGAATGTGAACGTCCTCACGCCTCCAGATGCAGCGTGTTCTTCCTCAAATGCCTCCCGATCGGATTCTGATGCATCATATTGATTCAAAAACATCTGAAGTGTTCCTTCATCATCCAGCTTCGACCCACTGTCTGTATTTTACATGTGAGAGTGTATATACTTCAGCAAACTACACTGACGGAACTATTTTTGTATAAATAAATGCGCGTATATCAAAGATGTATGTGGGAAATGTGCTGTGATCTGACACTGTAACAAACATGACGAGCTTCTGTTTGTTTTCAAATGAAAAAAAAAAATCAGTTTTACGAAAAATGTATCAAAACTAGATAAAAACGTTTGTCAAGACAAACTTTGAAGTTGGCTTGAGAAAGCCTGACCAGAAAGTTTGAAAAAGTTATAAAAGTTTGACAGTTTTCAGTCTGAAAAGGATTGAAGTTTAAAGTTCTTTTAAAGCTTAAAGCTTGAATGTTTTGAAGGCTAATCTCTCTGTCAGATGATAGATAGCATATTAACATGTTACTAGCATATTGATAGCATGATTAAGAAGTTATTATCATGTTTCTAGCATGATTAGCAAGTTACTACTGTGTTGCTAGCATATGGTTAAGATGACTAACATGTAGTTACCATGTTGTTAACATGTTTCTAGCATGTTTAGCAAATTACTAGCATGTTGCTATAATGATTACCTAGTTACTAGCGTGTTGTTAGCATATTTTAACATGATTAGCATGTTACTGTGTTGCTAGCATTGATTAGGTAGCATGATTAACATGTTGTTAACATGTTTTTAACATGATTAGCATGTTACTAGCATGTTGCTAGCATGGTTCAAGCATGATTAGCAAGTTAAGGTTAGGGAAGTTATTAGCATGTTACTAGCATGATTAGCAAGACACTAGCATGTTGCTAGCATGTTTCTAACATGATTAGCATGTTGCTATCATATTGTTAACTTGACTAACGTGTAGTTAGCATGATTAGCAAATGACTAGCATGTTGCTATAATAATTACCAAGTTATAAGTATGTTGCTAGCACGTTTTAACATGATTGGCATGTTACTAGCATGTTGTTAGCATGATTAACAAGTTAGGTTAGGTTAAGGAAGTGATTAGCATGATAAAAGCATGATTAACAAGTTACTAGCATGTTGCTAGCATGATTAGCATGTTGCTAGCATGTAGTTAGCATGTTGCTAACATGTAGTTAGCATGTTGGCTAACGTGGTAAGTACGATTAGCAAATTTCTAGCATGCTGCTACAATGATTAACAAGTTACAAGCATGATTAACATGTTTTTAACATGATTCTAGCATGATTTTCAAGTTACTAACATGTTGCTAGCATGTTTCTAGGATGATTAGCATGTTACCAGTGTGTTGCTAGCATATTGTTAACATGATTAACAAATTACTAGCATGATTACCAAGTTATTAGTATGTTGCTAGCATGTTTTAACATGATTAGCATGTTGTTAACATGACTCTAACATGATTAGCAAGTTACTAGTACGTTGCTAATGTGATTCTAATATGATTAGCATGCTACTAATATGTTGCTAGCATGTTTCTTATTGTATTGAACATATTGAACACAGTATACATATACAACGGCAGTAGCATGTTGTTAGCATGATTAGCAAGTTACTAGCATGTTAAAACGTATCAAAATACAGTGAACGAGAATCTGCCAATGGAGTCAGAAAACAGACAAAAATGTTTGTCCTTTGAATTCAGTTGATTTTTGAGCCCAGTTTGTTCTGGTTTTGTGTATAAACTCACTTCATTTTGTTTCATTTTTTCATAAAACAAGACTAAAACAAGACGTCTTCAGTCATTTTATGTGTGGAGTAAATGAGTCTTGCTTTAAGAATCTGTAGGCGTTTGCAGTGAAAGTCCATCTTTTGTTGAACAAATGAACAAAAACAACAGCAAAACATGTTATAAATGTGTTTTTATTCAGAAAACAATCAAATAAGAATAGAGACCCAATCCGTTCACCCTCAGACCATCATTAGAACATCGTGTATCAGAAGTCACATCAGTATCTACAAGCCCAAGTCGGTCAGCGCTTTGGAACTGGTTTTGCTCAGGTCTCTGGTTTCTAATCACAAAAGCACAGATGTGGTCTTTAGCTGTGTCGACTCGACCGCACAGTCCTTCTGCTAATTCAGCTTTTCAATCAGTTAGAAAAAGCAAAAGCTAAAAAGCCTTGAGGTTTTGTGTGAAAGCTCTGTCAGGACGCTCCGCTGAGAAAACATTAATCGCATGTGACGTTCAGATGTACACTAGTGTTATAAAATTTGGGATCAGTAAGATTTATGTTTCTAAAGTCTCTTCTGCTCACCAAATCTGCACTTATTTAATCAAAAATGCAGTAAAAACAGTAAAAATGTGAAATATTATTATCATTTATAACAGCTGTTTTCTATGTGAATATGTGTTAAACTGTCATTGATTTCTGTGATGCGCAGCTGAATTTTCAGCATCATTACTCCGGTCTTTAGCGTCACGTGATCCTCCAGACATCAGATCTGAAGCTGTTTACACATGTGTAATGACATCTGATCCGTGTCAGATGGGAGTAAAAAATGACTAAACAAAACCCAGAACAGCAGCAGTAAACACGTCTCTAATGCACAGACAACAGAGTCCTTAAATCACACACTGATATATTTATGGGTTGCGCCTCTGAACTAAAGCACATAACGATTCTCGTCTGACGACGATAAAGGTGAAACACACCTGTATGTGCTCAGAGAAAATAAATAAAGGCATTCAGAGAAATTCTCTTTGCTTTGTTTCAGGCGATCCGCCACACCCCGGACAAACCCGTCTCTGCGCTAAACAGGTCGAGTCGCCTCACATTTCATCGGCGTGCGGCGGTTTGGCTGCGTCCGCGCCTGCATTTCCTGCACCTACCGGAGCCGTCAGACTCGTGGGCAGCGCGTCCGCGTTTCCTCCGCTCGCTGTCGTGCCGTTCCTCTGTTTCTGACTCAGATCCTGTGCGAGCGCCACGTCCTCCGGCTGCTGCAGCCCGTCTGCGTCTGCGTCTGCGCCTGCGTCTGGAGGTTTGTGCTCTGAAGGAAGCGACAGAGACTCTGAAGACACTGGATCATCTTCTCCAGGATCCTCCAGGAGCGGAAGAGACTCCACATCATTCAGGATGTTTCTGGAAATCACTGCACAGAATCACATCAGACATCAGTCAGAAACACTGCATACTACACTGAACACAGCTAAAAGCACAATAATAAACTTCACACTGATATCTGAGTTCAAACCAGTATCACCTGTATTGGCACCGGTCGGCCGTTACGAGCTTAATTATAAGCATTTAATTATTTAGCTTTCATTTTTTTATTTTCAAATTCTAAACTTAATTATAAGCATTTAATTATTTAGCTTTCATTTTTTTATTTTCACCAGTTTAATTCTAAACTTTTAATTTTATTTTTATTTATAGTTTTTTTATTCATTTTAACAAGTCCAATTCTAAACTTAATTTGATATTTTATTTATTTTAACCAGTTTAACCATAAGTTTTTGATTTCATTTTTATTTGTATTTTATTTGTAATTAGTTTAATTCTGAACTTTCTATTTTATTTTGTTTATTTTAAAGATTTAGCTTTAATTTTTATTTATTTTCACTAGTTTAATTCTAAACTTAATATAAGTTTTTAACTAGTTTAATTCAAAGCTTTTAATTTTATTCCTTAATTTGTGTAATTCTAAGCTTTTAATTTTAATTTTAACTAGTTTCATTCTAAATTTTCAAATGTATTGTTATTTCTAGTTTGATTCAAATTAGTTTTTTATTCATTTTAACAAGTCCAATTGTAAACTTAATTTGATATTTTGTTTATTTTAACCAGCGTAACTGTGAGCTTTTGATTTCATTCTGAACTTTCCATTTTATTTTGTTTATTTTAACTAAAATTAAAATGAAATTGAAATGTTTCATATTATAGTAATATTATATGAATATATAAATGAAAAGATTATTTTACACAGTTAAAGGACTTATTGATGCAGGATATTTCCATTCGCTATCACAGACGGGTATTCTTGTTCGTTAGCATGACAACAGCTTGCGTGTCCGTGTTGAACGCACTTCACACGTATGAAAAGTATTTGAAAGCATAAGAGGAGAGAAACGCAAGACATCGCATGAGAAGCGTGATGCGTCCTAGTGAATATGCAATGTTGGTAACCAAACAGTTCACGGAACCCATTGACTTCCCTTGTATTATTTGCCCTACAATGCAAGTCAATGGCTGCCAGCAACTGTCTGGTTACCAAAGTTCCTCAAAACAACTTCTTTTTTGCTCTTCAGAACAAAGGATCTCATGCAGGTCTGACACAGCATGAGTGTGTTTGTTCTCTCGTGCGTGTATCCGTGTTCTACTGCGGATCGCGTGCGTCTCACCGGCGGACGGAGCGTAACTGTCCTCCACTGACGGCGACCGGCGGCTGAACGGATTGTAACTGGGGAAGATGAGCAGAGCCAGAGAGAAGATGATGATCTGTGAGGAGGAAGAACACACTCGTGAGATCCACGGCCGCACGTCACAGTCTGCTGTTTGTGTTCATGATCTGTGAGAGTTTGATCGCACCATGACGCACGTGCTCGTCTGCGCCGCTTTGGTGGCCGTCTGCTTGATCAAAGCCTGCAGTTTGCGCAGCTGAGCCATAAGAGACCTGAAACGCACACGATGACCACAAAAACCTCAAATCTGGAGTATTTGTGACGTTACAGCATGAATACGAGGAACACGATCACTACACCTCCTGCTGAATGAAACCTGAGCCGCCGATACCACAAATAGTGTATTGTCACAAATTTTGCACCATTTTTGTGTTTGGGAATCATTTGTGTGGTGAATTAGTCGTGCATTCTCCATTAATCAGCAGAAAAACACCACAAACACACGATTCCTGTCCGAAACTGAGCCGTCAGTTTTCACATGTATGACAGTATGTGATGGTTATAACCTTATTTTTGATCCAGATACAGGAGAAAACGCAAACATGAGCAGATGTTTTCTGCTTTTACTGCATCCAAACAGACACAGAAAATCACAGATTTTGTACAAAAAAACAAGGCTTATTTTTGCATTAAATGGAGAGTTTGAGTTCCATATTATACATATCATACTACTTTTTGTTATTAAAACTGAACATATTGACATTTGAATTGTTTTGTTATTTTGATAAGTGCATTAAATCTGATGCAATACATGTATATCATTTGAAAAATCTTCATTCTTATGTTGTTTTTTAGAAAAAAAAAGTTGATATTGGTATTTCTGAACTATGTATGATCAGATTAGGTAATATTACACCTTTTTTTGATGTTGTTATGACAGTGTTCAGTTCACTCACATGTTGTGTTTCTCCAGCTGGTCGACGGTTCTCTGCAGCTCTTTATTCTGAGCTGAACACGCCGCCACCCTACAACACACACACACACACACACAGTGAAAGTTTAGATATTTACAAGCCATTTCTCATATAAATGACTGCAAACACACACAGTCTCAGTGACGTCAGCTGGAAAGAGAAAACAGTCAACACCACCAGTCAAATGATTTTGAACAGCAAGATTTTAAATGTTTAAAAGTCGCTTCTTATTTGATCCAAAGTACAGCAAAAGCAGTTAAAATCTGAAATATTTTTACCATTTAAAATAACAGTTTTCTGTGTGAATATGTGTTAAACTGTAATTTATTTCTGTGATGCGCAGCTGAATTTTCAGCATCATTACTCCAGTCTTCAGTGTCACATGATCCTTCAGAAATCATTCTAATATGCTGATTTGCTGCTCAACAAACATTTATGATTATTATTATTACTTGATCAGTTTATTAAATTTTTTCAGTATTCTTGGATGAATAGAGAGATCCAAAGATCAGCATTTATCTGAAATAAAAACCTTTTGTAACATTACACACTACACCATTCAAAAGCTTGAAGCTTGTTTTTTTTTTATTAATTTTTTTCTTTTTGGGAAAGAAATGATAGAATGATTTGGGAAATGAAATGAATACTTTTATTTAGCATGGAAGCTTTAAATTGATCAAAAGTGATGATAAAGTCATTTATAATGTTACCAAATATTTCTATTTCAGATAAATGCTGTTCTTCCGAACTTTCTATTCATCAAAGAAACCTGAAAAAATTCTACTCAGCTGTTTTCAACATGACAATAATAATCATAAATGTTCGTTGAGCAGCAAATCAGTATATTAGAATGATTTCTGAAGGATCATGTGACACTGAAGACTGAAGTAATGATGCTGAAAATGCAGCTTTGAAATCACAGGAATAAATTACATTTATTCAAATAGAAAGCAGTTATTTTAAATAGTAAAAATATTTCAGAATTGTACTGTTTTTGCGGTTCTTTGGATCAAATAAATGCAAATCCTAAAATGATATCATGTAAACAAACTAGGACAGGGATTACAAAAAGGAAAACAGGTGTATTTTGGTGTCACGTCGTCCCACCTGCTCTCCAAACCGTCTATATACTCCTTCTTCCTCCTGCGACTGTCCTGCGCCGAGAGTTTATTGCGGATCTTCCGCCTCACTTTCTTCAGGATTCTCTCCTCAGCCTGTGAGAGATCACTCCGGTTAGAGCTGAATTCATCACACACACACACACACACACACACAGAGTCTCACCTTTGTTAAGGGCAGGTTATTGGGCAGCGACACTCCCTCCTGATCCAGCAGCTTCTGCTCCTCCTCAGTGAGCTGGAGATCAGGATAAACCTGAGGAGAGTTTATCATCAGAAACTAAAGCCTCATCATTCACCTGAACTCCATCAGAACACACGTACCAAAAAGCCGTCGGGGCTCTGAATGCTTTGCATGTCGTGAGCAGAAACGTTTTCCATTTTGACAGACGACACCAGCTCGTTGACCACACACGAGTCCGCCAGCAGCATCTGAGAGCTCCAGTCGTCTGAACAGACACGCGTGAGAACATTTGTTTAATCGATGGTATCGATGGTGTACTGTAAGCTCCCATCATATACATTTAACCTATTTTTAAAATAGCAGTGCTTAGGAACAGAATTCATTGAAAAACTACATTGCCCATGATGCTGCAAACTCAGACTGAAACAGGAAATGCAGCTCACCCAGCTCTATGGAGATCACGTCCATATGTGGCGTTTCCTGCTCCGAGGCTCCGCCCACACCGCTGATGTCATACACCACCTGATAGACGGCATTACTGAGATTCTGCTCGTGGGCTCCGTCTGAGGACTGATCTTCAGACAGGCCGCTGTCGCTCTCGCACACCGCTGACGTGTACATCTCGTTCGGGTTTATGGCGTTCAGAACCTCCTCGGATTCACTGTCATTCAAGCTCTGGAACACAGAGGGTGACGCTTCAGGACTGAATGAGATAATCTGACTGAATGAGTCCAAACAGCTGATAAAAACAAGTAATCCACACCATCAGTCCATCAGTTCACATCTTGAGAAGACAAAAGCTGAAACAAATCCATCATTAAGACATTTTTAACTAAAATACCAGCTGAATCCGTAATCCATAATAGTGAAGAAGTCCATCTCATGTTGTCTTTCACATTAAAATCCAGCCACATATTTGTTTAGAGCTGTTTTGACTTGTAAACAGTGCTTGACCTGTGCAGATTTCTCTCCTGATTCAGACCAGACCACTTTTTCACTGGAGGAAGTGTTATTATGGATTGTGGACTCTGTGTATTTGTGTTAAAAACGTCTTGATGGATTTGTTTCAGCTTTTGTCTTCTCAAGACGTTAACTGATGCACTGGAGTGGTGTGGATTACTTGTGGATTATTTTGATGTTTTTATCAGCTGTTTGGACTCTCATTCTGACGGCACCCATTCACATCCATTGGTGAGCAAGTGATGGAATGACACATTTCTACAAATCTGATGAAGAAACAAACTCATCCTAATCTTGGATGACCTGAGGATAAGCACAAAGTTAAGCAAAAATGCTTTGATTTGATTTGTCATTCCATCACTTGGTCAACAATGGATGTGAATGGGTGCCGTCAGAATGAGAGTCCAAACAGCTGATAAAAACATCACAATAATCCACAGGTAATCCACACCACTCCAGTCCATCAGTTAACGTCTTGAGAAGACAAAAGCTGAAACAAATCCATCATTAAGACATTTGTAACTATTTTTAAACATTTTTAGCCCATAATCTACAATGATGCTTCCTCCTGTTGTCTCTCACATCAAAATACAGCCACATATTTGCTTTGTTTACAGCTGTTTTATACTGTTTTGTCTTGTAAACGGTGCTTGATCTGTGCAGATTTCTCTCCTGATTCAGACCAGACCACTTTTTCACTGGATGAAGTGTTATTATGGATTATGGACTCATATTTTAGTTAAAAACATCTTAATGATGGATTTGTTTCAGATTTGTTTCTTCTCAAGATGGACTTGAGTGTATAGGATCAAATTCCCACCAAATGTATTGCAGTCACAGATAAAAAAAAATAACAAGCGTGAAAACAAAATTTAAAAATGCAAGTAAAAATTTTAAACTGAAAGCAAAGTTTTCAGAAAAGCAAACAATGGTCCCGGATCAAAAAAAAAAAAAAAGCACTTTAAACACATTTAAAATTATATTGCACAAAACCAAAATAATAATGCTAAATTTTCCATGCAAAATCATGTTTTCCTTGGTTATATTTCTCATTTCTTTCTGCTGTTTTCTCTTCACTCTTGTTTCCACATTCTGCATTTATTGCTTACGTTTACTATTTTTCAATCTGTGACCATTGTTTGTTTCTAAAAATGTTGCTTTCATTTTTAAATTATGTGCAATATATGTTTACTTGCGTTTTAAAATTTTGGTTTTACGCTTGTTATTTTTTTTTTATCCGTGACTTCAATACATATGGCGGGAATTTAAGTGTTGTGGATTTTTCATGCCCATTCTGACGGCACCCATTCACCGCAGAGCATCCACTGGTGAGCAAGTGATGCAATGACACATTTCTACAAATCTGATGAACAAACAAACTCATGTTCATGTTGGATGGCCTGAGGGCGAACACATTTTCAGTTAATGTTCTTGGTTGGATGACTCACACAGTGCGGCTCGACGCTCCACTCCTCCGTGTGCTGCTCCAGTCCGGCGTACAGTATTCCAGAGCAGGACTCTTCCAGGAGCAGGCCGCTCTCCAGAACCTCCTCAGCATCCTGCAACAGACACAACACACAACTTACACTAAAACACATACAGTTTGGTGCATGTAAGAGCTGCTGAAGTGAAATCTACAGATGCAAGTAGGTAAAGTGCAATAACATTTTGGATGTTTTCTTTCCACTAGTTGCATTTTATGAAATGACAATTAGCCCAAAATCTGACCAGTGCATGTTTTGTGTCTCTATTTTTTATAGTATTTTTTTCGTCTCAGGTTCAGTGAGCAGGAGGAGGAGGAGGAGGAGCTCTGATCCTTCAGCAATGAACTCTACCTCTCTCTCTCTTTTGTTTCTCTGTGGGAGGATATGAACATCCTGGTAAGGGCTTGGACTTATTGTTGCATACAAGAATAAGAGACACTTTGCTCTAGTTCACTACACTCACTTTAAAATGACAAATAATCACTTATAAAGTCTGTCACAGCAGATCCTTTAGTTATTTACATTATAAGAATAGAATACCAGCATGTGTTATTAAACAAGTGTAGCACACATATGAAAAATTGATCTGTGACGCGCAAACCGAGTAACTTGTGTGTGTGTGTGTGTCAGCTGAAGCTGAGCTGTCAATCACTGTAAACAAACCGCGCTTATGCTGTTTTTTGCATGTTTTACTCACTCGCTCGGTGGATTTGACGTCCCCGGACACAATATCTGCTTCTCGCATCCTTCACACACGCGTGTTCGGTTTATTCTGCGAACAAACACGGATATTTTTCCGGATCTTCTGGTTCATTTGATTCAGTGTAATTCACATCCGCGTTCAGCGTGTGGGCGGGGCTTTGGAGAGACGCGGACCAATAGCGCGTCACGCCCCTCTGCTCAGGTACGGAGAGATTAAAAATAATTGTTCTACGTAAATTCCTGGCTGTTTGTTTTTACTCAAATGTATGTTACAATTTTTCAGTGTCGCCATTCAGATGTAAATTATTTTTCAGAAGTTTGGCGAAGTCAAAAAAAAAAAAAAAAAAAAAAAAAAAGTTTGGCGAGGTCATGTGATAACTGTTACATTTCTCCGCGCTTCTAAAGTGGGACCGATCACATTCGTTTGTGGTTAGGTACAAAATAATTTGAAATCACTTTATAGCGATTGACGGGAGTATTTCTATTACCAATCATGAGTACAGATAATATAGAGACGTTATATATGAGTCAGAAAGATCGTTTTTACTGGTGAAAAAGCGCAGATATGTGCTCAACTTCTAAACAATCGATCACCGTTCACTAATATCGATCTTCAGTAGTTAAACTAATTTAAGTATTTATAGTAATATCGCGCTATTTAAGTACTTACGTCTGTACTGGTACTGCTTACATAATATTTTGTGTTATGCATCTAATATCCAGCAGCAGTACTAAAACTTGAAGTAAATATCATGGTGTTAGGGAAATTCATTTAGTACAATGTTATATATCACAGTGCAATAGCTGCAGACGTTTAATTCACGTTTATAAATTATAATGTTCCTTGAGCTTGTTTGGACAAGTTGTGAACAGCTGTGACTCATATTGATGTCCGATTCGCAAATGAATCACTCTTTTGAGCCGGATCTTTTGAATGAATCATTTGAGTTGCGTGGTTGAATTCGGAATCGCATACTAGCACACTACTCTTTCCATTCCTGCCATAGAAAGACATGATAAAAGTAGTAAAAATAGCATGCTAGTATGCGGTTCCGAACGAGTTCTGAATCAGTCAGGCAACTGAGTCGTTCACCGAAATGAATCAGATTCGGACACGGTGACTCACCGTCAGTTTCCCGAAACCAGGAAAAGAAGTGGAGCGAATACTGGAACTAACCTCAGCAGAAAGCCACTGTTAAAGCTCGGATGTTCATCTGATATATTCAACACGAACAAAACACTGTTTTTCTAGAACATAAGCTCGTTACTGTGGTAGTTTGTGTGCGGATAACGCTCTCGGTTAGTTTAGTTGAAGCGCGTTTGTTTGTTTGTTTGTTTGTTTGCACATGAGCAGAAGTTTACACTAGAAGAGATTCAGCAGCACAGAAGTCGGATCATCTGCTTTAGTGTGTGTTTTGGTAAGTCCTGCTGAACTGTGGTGTTGAAGTGTGTCAGTGTTTGTGGATTCACTCCGGTTCTGTGTGTGATGTGATGTGATGTTCTCAGGTGTGATGTACAGCAGGTGAGGTCCTGATGGATTCAGACTGGATCTCCTCAGATGTGTCTGCTGGGTTTGACATCAGGCTCCTCACACTGGTGCTGATGCTGTGCTTCAGTCTGCTGTGTGGATTCAGTCCTGTGTGTGTCATGAGACGAGCCGCTCGCTTCAGCTCAGATCCAGGTCTGAGGAACTTTCTCATGACTGTAGTATGTTGATAAAACCTGTCTTGTTCAGACACAATTATGTACTTTCAAATGAAGATGTTGATCCGTGTGTGTGTGTGTGTTTTCAGGCTCTCGCCACAGGGTTTTGAGTTTGGCGTCGTGTTTGGCCTGTGGGGTTTTTCTGGCCTCCTGTTTGCTGGAGCTTCTGCCGGACTATCTGAACCGCATGAGAGACACATTCAGTCATCTGCACGTCACTGTGAGTCTCTTCTGATGAAATCCAACACATTCTGGGTTACTATTTTGTTTTTTCAGTTTTTGTTTTTTAAAAGAAATCTCTTCTGCTCAAGGCTGCATTTATTTGCTCAAAAATACAGTAAAAATAGTAAAATATTATTACAATGTAAAACAGCTGTTTTCCGTGTGAATGTCTGTTCAAGTGTAATTTATTTCTGTGATGCGCAGCTGAATTTTCAGCATCATTACTCCAGTCTTCAGTGTCCCATGATCCTTCAGAAATCATTCTAATATGCTGATTTGCTGCTCAACAAACATTTATGATTATTAGCAATGTTGAAAACAGTTGTGCTGCACAATATGTTTGTGGAAACCGTCATACATTTTATTTTTTTTAGGACTCACAGATGAATAGAAAGTTCAAAAGAATAGCATTTGTATGATGTAGAAATTAAAACAGAAATGTGTCACAGTTTCCACAAAAATATGATGCAGCACAAATCTTTTGTAAGATTTATTTTATTTTATTTTATTTTCAAAACACACACACACACATACACAAATAAATGAATAAATATATGGGTCAAATATATGGGTCATCTTGTCAGTCATATTTACAACAAAAATCCATTTATGACATATTAAAAGACTAATTACTTTCACCCCAAATACTAAATAGTTGTAATTTTACATTTTTAAAATCTGCCACTGTCCTAGCTTTTGCCTATTTGCCAGTAAGATTTTTTTTACTCATTTAAAACACAAAAATATTTAATATGCTCCCTTATTCTTTTATAGATTTTAATATGTACAAGTCAGAATAAGCATCTTGTTTGAATTTTTACATAAATATTGTTACACTGAATGACAGTGTAACATTATTTCAACCAAATTTTTGACATTTTAGTCTCCAAAATGTATTTGAAACCTTAAAAGTAGACACTTTACTTACATTTAATGTGCTTTCTATGGACAAAAAATCACTTTTCTTAACATCTTTGACCCAGGACCACAAAACCACTCATGAGAGACAATTTCCATTGATGTGTGGTTTGTTATGATAAGACAATATTTGGCTGAGATAATCACCTTTAAAGTTGTCCAAATGAAGTTCTTAGCAATGCTAAGTTTTGATATATTTATGGTAGGAAATTTACAAAATATCTTCATGGAACATGATCTTTACTTAATTTCCTAATGATTTTTGGCATAAAAGAAAAATCAATAATTCTGACCCACACAGTGTATTTTTGGCTATTGCTACAAATAAACCTCAGCGACTTAAGACTGGTTTTGTGCTCCAGGGTCACAAATATATTATTATTTTTAGGATTATTAAAGTTTTTTTAGTTTGTAAAGCATGGTTCCAGTTCTGTCATGCCTGATTCTCTGTCTCCGTCTGTGCGCAGCTCCACTTCCCGTTATCCGAGTTCATCCTGGCCATGGGTTTCCTGGTGGTGTTTGTGGTGGAGCAGATGCTGCTGGCGTTCAGAGAGCAGACGTGTGACGCGTCTCAAGAGAAGCAGGCGCTGATGGACTGTCATGACAGAGACGCCGCTCCCCATCGTTCCAGAAGGAGCGTCTCCTGGTCGGACGGCCCGTGCGCGGTGGACGACGGCCGCTCTCACGTGGGTCTGCGCGTGTTCCTGCTGCTCTTCTGTCTGTGTGTGCGTGCGTTCCTGGAGGGTCTGAGCGTGGGCTCTCAGCGTGAGCGTCTGCTGGAGTCGTGTGTGACGCTGCTGTTCTATAAGGGCGTCGTGGCCTTCAGTCTGGCCGTGCGTCTGACCCATCACGCTCTCCGGCGGACGCTGGTGGCCGGCGCTCTGCTGCTGTTCTCGGTCGCGTGTCCGGCCGGGATCGGGATGGGTCTGGCGCTGGACGGGGCGACGGCCGGTCCGCAGGTGCAGCTGGTGCGCTGCGCCGTGGAGGGTCTGACGGCCGGGATCTTCGTCAACGTGTGCGTGCTGGGATCCGTGTGGCAGGAATTGGGCCCTCCGAAGCATCGCATCCATAAAGTGGCTTTCCTCCTCACCGGCTTCGCTCTGGTTACTGCCATCCTGTTTACTAAAGTCTGAACTCACTCAGAGTCGTCATACGCCTCGCTGATCTGAGTTTTTGAGCCAAAATTATCCACAAATAATTTTCACGCAAAATCACTCAAAGTTCATGAGCTCAGATCAATGACGCCTACAGTAAATCAGCTCCAAAAATAAATACACAACCTGTGCTGATTGAAAGAAAACAAGCTGACAGAAAGATTGAATCCAGGATTTGGTGATAATTCAGCGTAATGAGAGATTTACAGGCCGTTTTTAAAAGGTTGCTCATTTTTGAGCAGGAACAACCAAGGATTTTCAGCACAGCACGAGAATTAAAACCAAGTAAAGAAAATTTCAGAAATAATTTAAAGACATAATATAATATGTGCTGTAAATGTAAATGTCTGTGGAGAAAACAGCTGAATTAACAACACTTTAGAGTTTAAATAACACAACTTCCAACAGATCTACATTATGTTTTACTATGGGTATATATATATATATATATATGATTAATCATGATTATTCGCATGCAAAATAAAAGTTTATCTTTACATAAAATATGTGTGTATATCATCATTATCATGTATATGTAAATACACACAGATGCATGCATTTAAGAAAAATATATTTATATAGAAAATATTTATATGTTCATATAATACAAATATATGTAAATACACATATGTATACATATAAATAATTTTAAATTATATACATGCACATACATGTGTATTTAAATATACATAATTAATATACACTGCACATATTTTATGAAAACACTTTTATTTTGCATGCAATTAATTGCGATTAATCGTTTGACAGCCCTTACATATATATATATATATATATATATATATATATACAACTGTTATTACATCTTCTGATCACACTTCAAAAATAAAAAATATCGTCCTCAGTATTTTTTTATTTTCCAGTTCAAATGTCCAAATTTTCTTAAAGCAAAATAACGTAATGTAATGTAATGTAATTTCTTTTCTGAGAAACTGATTAAAATGAAGAGAGTTTATGATTAAAACAAGAACAAATATCTGTCAATGGAGTCAGAAAAATCAACTTAACTCAAAGTGAAAACTAGTTTTCATTCTCCACTGAAAGATATTTGTTCTTGTTTCAAACAAAAACTCACTTTTGTTCAATTTCTCTACAAACAAAACAAAACTTTATTTTGCATTTCAGGTGAATGTATCCTGATTTAAGAATGCTTAAAGAAATTTGTACTGGAAAACAAGACAAAAATACTGATGAAATACTCACCATTTTTTGGACTTTATGGAATTTAAGACATTTTAAGGTGTTGATTTGTGGAAGGAAGAATGAAGGCTCTTTAAGAGCCACATAAAGCCTGTATTAGATTGAAGTGCAGGACATACAGCTGATCCTGGATCAGCACTGGATTGACCAATCACAGCACAGCACAGCTGCTTCATGATGTCAGATCATGCAAACATGAACGTTTCTGTTACAGTCATGTTTCTGCATGGTTTCAGTTTGCTTAACTATGTTTTCATTTTCATATTAATCATGAAACATATCTGCTGTGTAAACGGGTCAGTTAATCAATCATTCAGTCACTTTCACTGCTGTTTTTCTTGTTTGCTTTGAATTATGAAAAATAATCAGAAAGCATACTAACAGACAGGTTTATTTCCTATGGAGACATCATGAGGAGAATATAAACTACTAGCAATGTTTGACATTTTCTGCTGTTTTAGTTTAAATATCCTGCATTTTATATTAATATGTATTAGATCAAGTATTACAGTATTGGACATGTGGGATCAGGCTACAGTTATAAACTGCATTGATTGTGTATTCATGTGTGAGACATTTATATGATCCTGCAGCAAACTGACACACACATCTGTATTATCAGAGAATCATCTGTCATAAGAACTAAAGTGTTTACGACAGTATTTGATCACAATAAACATCTGATGACATTACTTATTGTGTTTGACACACACATTACTCATCAGATACTCCATTACTCAATACCTGAACCTCCAAAGATCTGCTGTAATGACTGAACTGCTCAAAACTGTTCATTTACAGAAACTAAGAGTGGCAATTTAAATAGTTTACTTATATAAATATGCTAAATTATCTTTATAATATTCATCTAATTAAACTAAATAATGTTAAATAATGTAATTATTTTAATTCTAGTGTGTGTGTTTGAGTGTGTTGTGTATGTTAGTGTGTGGCGGTGACGCATTACTAGTAAGGTGAGTTACGTAATCTACTTTTCTCAAGTAACTAGTAAAGTAACATTACTAGTACTTTTTAATTTACAAGAAAATATGTGCGTCACTTTGTTTTCTCACGCATTGACTGGCAGCTGCGGTGTTGTCATGTTGACAGGAATCAGGAGTGAGTGCGGAGGCGTCGTGTGTGCTGTGTAAACATGTTACTGTAGTTCTAGATTAAATGTCAGCACGCTTTTACTCATCTCACTCGCTCAAACACACATTCAGTATTCCTCAAAATTAACCAAAACGATGAAATGTCAGAATATGACACTAACGTAATAATTATCCTTATGCATTTAAACCCATTTTATAAACCAGTGTCTTTGCTGCCGACCTTCGATGATTCAGTTCAACCACACTAATGAGCAAAAACCACTTTAGATAAACGTTTGTGTCCCTTTTTTATTGGTGAAGAGTGTTGATCTTTTTTCTCCTGCGACCTGTTCCTTATGCAGTCCAGAATGGCAGAAAGGTTTGTTTGAGCTGCACCCTCTACAGTACAGCCTGAAGATTATTTATTTCACTTTTGTTGTGAACACACACTTAAATGAGCCAAAACATGAACTTTTTATATAATAAAAAACATACAAGCAGGCCCAGCCCAGATGATAAAAGTAACGCAGAAGGAATATGACACATTACTTTTGATAAAAAGTAACTAACGCAATTAGTTACTCTTTAGGAAGCAATGCAATATTGCAATGCATTACTTGTAAAAGTACCGTTCCCCAATACTCGTGTAGAGTGTGTGTGTGTACAGTGTGTTAGAGTGTGTTTATTTGTTAAGTGTGTGTGTGTGTGTATTACTAGCAACATGCTAGTAACTGGCTAATCATGCTAGAAACATGCTAGTAACTTGTTTATCATGCTCAAAACATGCTAGCAACTGGCTAATCAAGCTAGAAGCATGTTAACAACATGCTAGCCATGGTAGAAACATGCTAATAACATGGTAATAATCCTCACAACATGTTAACAACATTCTAATCATGCTAGAAACATGTAATAATGTTAATAACACAATAACGTCATTCTAATCATGCTAACAACATGTTAGAAACATGCTAGCAACAGGCTAATCAGGCTAGAAACATGTTAACAACATGCTAATCATGCTAGAAACATGCTATTAACTTGCTTATCATGCTAGAAACATGCTAGCAACTGGCTAATCAGGCTAGAAACATGTTAACAACATGCTAACCATGCTAGAAATATGCTAACAACATGGTAATCATGATAGAAACATGCTAGCAACATGCTAATAATATTAATAACACAATAACGTCATTCTAATCATGGTAGAAACATGCTAGCAACATGCTAATCATGCTAGTAACATGCTAGTAACTGGCTAATCAGGCTAGAAACGTGTTAACAACATGGTAATAATGCTTATAACATGTTAACAACATTCTAATCATGCTAGAAACATGCTAGCAACATGTTAATAATGATAATAACATGTTAATCAACGTCATTCTAATCATGCTAACAACATGCTAACTGAAACATCAGGCTAGAACATGCTTAATCAGGCTAGAAACATGTTAACAACATGTTAATCATGGTAGCAACATGCTAGTAACATGCTAATCATGCTAGAAACATGCTAGCAACATGCTAATCATCCTAACAACATGCTAGTAACTGGCTAATCAGGCTAGAAACATGTTAACAACATGCTAACCATGCTAGAAATATGGTAACAACATGGTAATCATGCTAATAAAATCATGCTAGCAACATGCTAATCATGTTAGCAACATGCTAGTAACTGGCTAATCATGCTAGAAACATGCTAACAACGTGTTAATAATGTTAACAACATGCTAATCATGCTAGAAACATGCTAGTAACAGGCTAATCAGGCTAGAAACATGTTAACAACATGGTAATAATGCTTATAACATGTTAACAACATTCTAATTATGCTAGAAACATGCTAGCAACATGCTAATAATGATAATAACACACTAACGTCATTCTAATCATGCTAACAACATGCTAGAAACATGCTAATCGTGTTTGAAACATGCTAGCAACATGCTAGTAACTTGCTAATCATGCTAGAAACAATCTAGCAACATGCTAATAATGCTAACAACAAGCTATCAACAAGCTAGTAACATGTTAATCATGTTATAAACATGTTAGCAACATGTGAATCATGCTAGTAACATGCTATCCATGCATCTGACAGACTGTATTGCCTTCAAAACATTCAAGCTTTAAGCTTTAAAACTACTTTAAACTTAAAAACCATTTCAGACTGAAACTGTAACTTTTAAATTTTTTCAGACTGTCTGGTCAGGCTTTCTTAAGTTTGACAAACTGTTTTTTATCTAGTTATATGTTGAAAACAGCCAAGCAAGCCCAGCCCAGATGAGAAAAAGGAACGCAAAAAGGAACGTAACGCATTACTTTTCATAAAAAGTAACTCGGTATACACAATTTATTACTTTTTTATGGAGCAACTCATTATTGTAATGCATTACTTGTAAAAGGAAGGTTCCCCAGTGCTGGTGTGGAGTCTGTGTGTGTGTGCGCGCGTGTGCGTGTGAGTGTGTGTGTAAGTCTCGCTCGTGCCCCTAGAGGGCTCGTGTCCGTGTCTCTCTCTCCGTGTCTGTCAGTGTATGTCCGTCGGTCGGTTCTTCGGTCTGTATGTGAGTTCGGGACTCGCTCATCATGTCCTCCGCGGGTGCTGCTGCGGGAGCTTGCGGACCGGCACCGGGACCGAATCACGGCGGTTCTGTTCCCGCGCCCGGCGCCTCCAACCCGCGAAAGTTCAGCGAGAAGATCGCGCTGCACACGCAGAGACAGGCGGAGGAGACGGCGGCGTTCCAGGAGGTCATGATGGACCTCACCTCCACCCGGGTAAAGTACACGCACACGGTAACGGCCCGCGGCTCCGACTTTCCCGCTGGAAACGGTCAAATCCGTGTTTTTCTCTCGCCTCGTGAGCGCGCGCGGCGGCTGGCAGGAGCGCGCCCGAGCAGGTAGTAGCGCACTAGCTAACGGAAGCTAACGAAAATATCGCGGATATCGCGAAAACGGGATGAGCGAAAGACGTTAAAGGCGCTTGAATTACGTGACGGATGTTCTTAGAGCCGCACTGACAGTAAACGACAGTTGAAGCGCGTTTATTGCGTGTGTGAGTTTGAGGAGACTCTCAGACAGGAAGCGGTTAGCAGCGGATTAGCATGAGCTCCTCACACACACTCTCACATCAAATCAAACTATTTTCTGCAGTTATGACATCTAAAACATCTAAACGTCCAACACATCTCATGTGAAGACTGCTCTGTCGGTCTGGTGTAGTTTATGTGCTGTCAGTCGATAAACGCTTCTAGAATGTGCGCTGGTTACGTGTGTGATGCGGTGACTGATGACTGATAACTAACTAACTAACTAACTCATGTCAGAGCTGCTTTGTTACGTTCATGTCAGTGGTCAGTCTCAAGCCCTTGACCTTTACTAGCATTACCAGTCCTGGTCATAGTAGATGATCTTTACACTTTCACCTCGGCTGTGACATTGATCATCCAGAGCTGACCCTGAATCAGTGACATTCACATAAACAAATGAAACGGGTACTACAAATAAGCATATAAAAAATGTTTTCTACAATTATTATTTACATTAATTTTTTTTTTCATTTAATTTAATCGAATTAATTATTTTTTTGTAAACTGTATTTAGATAGTTACATTTTTAATTATTTACATCTTATGATTTGATTTCGATTTAGTGTTTTAATTCGATAATTTTCAAATGCGATCAGAATATGCCACTAATATTTTTTTTAATATTGATATTTACGAAGTGATTTTTTTACATTTATTTTAATTTAGAATTTATTTTGATTGTTGTTATTTGAAAAATAAACCACTTACAAACACTTTATCAAATTATAAAATGCAAAAAAAAATATATATATGTATTTTCATTTTGTAGTTTAAAAGTCAATTACATTTTACTGTTATAAATCATTTTTTCATCAGTTATACATTTTATATGTAATTAATTTATAGAATATGTTTTATTTTTTATTTCAGTTTATGAATCTGAACCAGTGACATTCGGCCAAACAAATAAAATTTATAATTGTAATTGAAATATTTTAATTTTGTTTTTACAATTATTTGCGCCCCTGGACCACAAAAACAGTTATAAGGGGCAATTTTTTAAAAATGTATACATCATCTGGAAGCTGAATAAATAAGCTTTCCACTAATATATGGTTTGTTAGGACAGGACTGAGAATATTTGGCCAAGATACAACTATTTGAAAATGTGGAATTTGAGGGTTCAAAAAAATCAAAATATTGAGAAAATTCCCTATAATGATCTTAACAATGCGTATTATTAGTCAAAAATTAAGTTTTGATCATTTTGACCCCTACAATGTATTTTTGGCTATTGCTACAAATATACCCGTGATACTTAAGACGGGTTTTGTGCTCCAGGGTCACATTTATTTACATCGTTTGTTTGATTTAATTTAATGTAACTTGTAGTAAGCTGTGTTTTGATTTTTACATTTTAAATTATTTTAATTTGCATGTCATGATTTGATGAAGTTTTAGTGTTTTATTTTGATCATTTTCAAATAAAAACAGTCAAAATAAACCACTTACTAAAATTTAAATTATAAAATTAATTAGTTTTAATTTTGCATCCTATCGTTACATTAATATTTACTAAGTGATCAATTTAGCATTCATTTTGCTTTTATTTGAAAAATATCAAAATAAACACCTTACTAACACTTTATTAAATTCTAAAATGCAAAATTAAAAAAAAAAAAAAAACATTTTATTTTCTTTTTGCAGTTTAAAATGCAATTACATTTTACTGTTTTATTTAATTTTTTAATGTAAGTTGTTTTTGCAGCAATTATACATTTTAGATGTAATTAATTTATAGTAAGCGTTTTATTTTTTTATTTCAAATTATTTAAATTAATTTTGGTTTAAATGATTCATTTGGATGAGATTTTTGATGAATAAGTGAATCTGAATGAATCATAACTGCTCGAGGCGGTTTGTTGGTTTGATTTGATTATTATGGATGCAGACGCACCGCAGGCTGCTATTGATCTGATGTTGTGTGATGCTCCACTGCTGCGTCCTGACGTTATTGTGCTGTGCGGCAGTGAGAGCATCAGTGAACGATCAGCTGCTTCCTCTGCAGGTGTTGAGCAGGTGTGTGTGATGCAGTGATGTCACACAGACACAGTGTCATTTGTCGTCTGGTTCAGTAGTGTGTGTGAGGGTCAAAGGTCACACTCAGATCTGCGTCTGGTCTCATTATGACAGTCTTCATGAGCTCGTCTCCTCGTGTGTGTTCAGAGCCGCTGATTGTTCTGGATGTGTGTGTGTGTGTGTGTGTGTCTTCTGTCCTTGGGTCTCTAGCAGCGCGTAACAAGCCGTAATGAGGGGCGGTCAGAGTGATTAACCTTGATCAGATTGACCTCTGACCCTGAAACACACTCTTGTAGTCAGTAAGGGAATGACTTATGGTTTGCATATAAACAATCTTAACAAATCTTGCGGTGTGTGTACTCAGCGTGACAGCACTAGTCAGGTTGTGGTCGCTTTCTAAACAGCTCTCAGTAGTAAATGTATGTGTTAAACAGATGTTTCCCTCAGATTTAAACCGAGGATCAAGTGCAACACTTTATTAATCCAATATTGCAGGGATTCACAAATGTTTTTGTCAGTCACACGTCTGTGAGTTAAAATGTTTACTGAGATTTAAATGTATTATTTCAATACTACAGCAGAACATTTATATAACATGTAGGTAAACAAATAAAATATTACATCTATTTTTAGTAATTGGAATAATTTAATTGTTTTTTAAAGATTTATCCAATTTTATGATTTAATGTTTTTATTACCTTATGTGTTTTAATGAATTTTTAAGTGTTTTTTTTGTATTAATTTTGTTAAAATTAATGTACTTTAATGTATAATTACACTGTAACAAGGACACCTTAAAATAAAAGTGTAACCAGGATTTTTTTTTTTTAATTGATTTTATTTTTGAATACTTTGATTTTTCATTTTAATTATTTTTTTGGGACATTTTATTTATTTATTTTTATTTTAGAAGTGTTTTTGCTGTAACATTATTATTTTAATACATCTTTAGCAAGTGTTCGATATTAATTTCGAAGGTTAAATAAATTTATGATTTACTTTTAGTGGCTTATTTTTTGGTTTAAGGACTTGTTAGTAAGTGTTTTGTTTGGAAGATTAAAAAATGGTTTTGTTTTGACATTTTTAATTATAGGTATGATATTATATTAATTATTTTTTAATTATTTAATTGTTAATTGTTTTACATTTGTATGATTTCATTAATTATTGACTCTTTCTCATCACATATCACATCATAAAACCTGTTTGGGAAATCCTGCAAGATTGTATAAAATGTCTTAAAGTGCCCCTATTATGCGTTTTCAAATATGTCCTTTCATGCAGTGTGTCATGTAGCTGTATGTGAACATAAACTATCTGCAAAGTTGTGAAGCCGACAGTGCACGATACATAAAGTTATTGTGTATCAAAAAAAAGAGTCGGCTCACATTTGCCTAAACGAGTCGTCAGGATTTCAAATCTTTCTCTGTTACGGCCACACGTCACGAAGTAACAGATTTGCATAATGTCCACCTACGTTCTACGTCACGAACAACTTGTCCGCCCATACATTTCCATGGGGTTTAGGTCACGTGGAAACTTACACGTACATTATACGGAAGACGCTGTATCATACGCTGTGAGTAAAACTGTTTTATATTCACTTCTAAAAGATGATGAATCTACAAATATTGTATTTTCTAGCGATCGTTCAAAATACGTAGTTGTGTATGTTGTTGTGTAACAACCCTGCACATGTCATGCTAACCGGCTAAATCACGCTTGTGTAGTTCTGTTGTTCAGCTGTGGACCCAATGTAGTCTGACAATTTGTGATTGCTGCAGCTTGACTGTCTGTCTGTCTCATTAGTTGGAGTAATGATAAAGGATGGCGCACGAAGCGGCTTTCACACCGAATGCGGAAAGCGCTGTGCTATGAAACCCATTCGTTTCAATTGCTTCCGCCCTGCGTGGACGGCTTGTTTCGGCCTCGACTAAAGCGCACGCGCAGCGGAGCAAAGTTCAAATGAGTTGTTCAAATGAGCTTTTACCGCTGTGCTCTGAAGGGCTGAACGGAACCCAGCGGCAGCGCGGCGCTTTCCGCGTTCGGTGTTAAAGCCGCTTAATGCATTATACATTGCTGAAGTTTACACCATAGAGGTGTGCCCGGTTCGGTTATAAAAGCAAATTGCGAGCACTTTCCACGGTAGCCCGTGCTAACTTGTCGATCAGCCGCTTCAGCCGTTTCATCGTCAGACTCTGGCTGGAATCGATGCCATCTTTTTTATGTATTGACAAGTCTCCAGGGCTGTCAGTCAGTTATGGCAATGGACGTTTCGTTTTCCGACACACCGTACGCGGTAAACCAATCATAAAGGACTGCGCCATCTGACCAATCACAGCAGTGAGGGCTCACGGAAAGGAGGGGTTTAGAGAGACTGATTCTTCGAACTGCTTCGTACGAGTCGTTTACGAATTATTTAGAAATGGGGTAAATTTAAATCTATTTTTGGAGAAAACTAAAGTGTTTTTTGACCTTGCATACATGTAAACCTGTTTTGGGAGTCTATTAAAACAATATTAGCAACCTTTAAAATGGCATAATAGGGGCACTTTAAGTTTTGGAAGTCAGATTATGAGTTAAGTAAATGTCAGAGCTGATCATGACTAATTTTATTTTAAAATTATTTAAAATTTAACTTTTATGATTTAATTAATTTTTAGTAAAACTTTATAATTTTGATTGTTTTTTTTAAATTTAATTTATTTTTGAGTACTTTGATTTTCCATTTAATTTTTTTTTGGACATTTTATTTAGTTTTTTTTTATTTCAAAAGTGTTTTTGCTGTAACATTATTAATATTTTAATTCATCTTTAAGTTTTTGATATTATTACATTTATGATTTACTTTTAGTCAACTATTTTGGTGTTTTTTCTTCATTTGAACTTCACTTTTTTTGGTTTAAGGACTTGTGTTTTGTTTGAAAGATTAAAAAATGGATTTGATTTGACATTTTTAATTATAGGTATGATATTATATTAATTAGTTTTTAATTATTTATATATTTTTTATAAATGAATTGTTTTACATTTTTATGATTTAATTAATTATTGACTATTTTCATCACAAACCCTGCATGATTGTATAAAATATCTTAAGTTTTTCAAGTCAGAGAATGAGTCAAGTAAATGACAGAGCTGATAATGACTTCCTGCTCATTTGTCATACTGGAAAAGGAGGTCAGGTCAAGCACATTGCATTGTGGGATGTCACACGTGTGCAGGTTCTGAACGTCTCATCTTGTGTTTCAGATCCAGGCGCAGAAGGTCCGGTTGGCCAGAACTCAGGGCCCGTATTACGGCGGATCTCTGCCCAACGTCAACCAGATTGGCAGGAACGCCTCAGAGCTGCAGGTGTGTGTGTGTGTGTGTGTGTCACCAGATGCATCAGCAGCAGCTCATTACAGCTTGTTTAAACCTGTGTGTGTGTGTGTCTCAGGGCTCATTTCACTCTCCGCTGGACTCGAGTCGCTCCACGCGGCATCACGGTCTGGTGGAGCGCGTTCACAGGGACCGGCGCTTCATCTCTCCCAGCAGACCTTACAGGAGACAAGTATCCTTCCCATCCATCTCTGCTGCAGGGTTTTACAGGGTTTATGTGTGTATGGAGTTATGATGATGATGATGATGATGATGATGATGATGCTGTTGATGTCCTTGACCTCTGACCTCAGACGGACAGCTCTCACAGCAGCTCAGTGTATCTGTCTCCGCCCACTGACCCCAGCTGGAGAAGGTAACGTGCTCATTGGTTCAGACTCATGTCAGTCACAGTCGCTTACTGACAGAGAGGCGGGACTTCATATATTAAAAGTGTTCAGAACAGACAGTGAGACGAGCGCTGCACGATTAATAGAAACAAAACTGACATAACACATCGCAAAGGATGCCATTTTAACATTTAAATACAGAAATCAAAAAAGACAGCCGGAAATAATGTAAAATAAAATATGTGGCCCTGGAGCACAAAACCAGTCTTAAGTATCACAGGTATATCTGTAGCAATAGCCAAACAATACATTGTATGGGTCAAAATGATGCTAAAAATCATTAGGATATGAAGTAAAGATCATGTTCCATGAAGATATTTTGTACATTTCCTACCATAGGTATATCAAAACTATATTTTAGATTAGTAATATGCATTGCTAGGAACTTCATTTGGACAACTTTATAGGTGATTTTAATTTTTTTGCACACTCAGATTCAAGATTTTCAAATAGTTGTATCTCAACCAAATATTGTCCTATCATAATAAACCATACATCAATAGAAAGCTTATTTATTTATACATCATTTACCATTATGACTGATTTTGTGGTCCAGGGTCACATATAATACTTTTCACAAATATTATTTTTTATTACTCTTTTATTTATTTTATCTTACATTGAAATATTACAATAGTAATATTTTTTTTTTTATTTGGTTTTTATTTATTAATTTTATTTAATAATAATAATAATAATAATAATAATAATAAGTTCAGGATTTCACAGTAAATTAATATATTTTTGTGATATGAGGTTTGCAATATTTGCAACATTATTACTAAAATTGAAGACTAATGGATACTGTTTATATAAACAAAATGTATCAAATAATTAATAATTATTAATAATAAAACTGATTAAAGTGGCTAACATGGTAGACCTAACACCAAAAAATTCATTTGTGTTTGTTCATTTCACCTCTATTAACCCTGAAAAGCCTGAAATATGAAATAATAATTTTTTTCCCAAATGGGAGCATTTATTGAACCTTTAGACTGAATATAAAATATTTTTACAATCTAGAAACAAGTTTGAATATGTGTTTTGTATCAGATTTGAATCATCAGGCTTTTATGGCTCATGTGGTCTGATACAGTGAAGATATTTAGGAAAATCAGCTCAATTTTATTCAGAAATAAATGCAAAAATACAACTTGCTGCACATGCTGATATAGACATGATGACATTCTGCTGCTTGTAATGTACATCAGTGAGATCTTTATAACAGTAGAGCAGTGATGTCACTTCCTGACTTTCCCTACAAGGTCGTGGGTCATGATTTGTGGACTGTGAGTGTGTGTGAGTGTGTGACCGCTCTCTCCCGCATCATCTGCTGTTCTTCTCTTTCTGGTGTGTGTCCGAAGACTCTTGTTCTGGAGCTTCTCTCTTTGCTTCTGTTCCTCGTCTCTTCGTTCACTGATTCTGATCTTCTGGACTGATGCTTGTGTTCTGACGGAGCTGATTTCAGCCGATACTGACGATGATGATGATGATGATGATGATAAACATCACACACACAGACTGAGCGCGGGTGTGTTTGTGCGGGTCGGTCAGTCTGGTCAGTCTGTGTTTAGCGCGTCTGCTCACGTCCTGCTCCTCCTGCTCTCGATCTGTCCTTCGCTCCTCTCGTTCTTTGGCAAAGCTGCTCGTCACTTGAGTTTGCTCTTTTTCACTTCTGGAAGTAACAGAGGTTTCTCTGTCCATCACGAAGGAACTGCAACAGTAACTTTCCGATGGACAAGAGCCAGATATTCCAGCAGCTGCCGACCACAGCGCTCAACAGGTGATCCGCCGCCTCTCAGAAAACACTCCAGCCAATCGCTTCCTTTAGCGCTCCTTCAGCGGCTCATTCTTCAGCTTTAGCTGAGTTCAACACCATTACTTATTTTTTATCTTTTTTGTAGTAAATTTTATTTTGATGGTTTCTATTTTTAATTAATTTATTTTAAATGTAACATTTTAATCATTCATCTGATCTGCAGCAAGTGCTTTATTTTGTGTGTATTTATTTGTTTTTATTGTACATTTATCACTTTTTAATTTTGCTGTAATTGCTTTTTTTGTTTAGTTACTTTTTAGGGTTGGGTTGTTTTTTTTATTATTATTATTTATTTTTTTAAGTGTTTTATTTTGATGGTAGGGTTAGGGTTAGTTCAATTTAAAGTTAGTTAAAGGAATTATTTATTCCTTTTTAATTTGACATTTTAATGGTTTAATTACTTTTTGGCTTGGTTATTTATTTTTATTTATTTTTTTTAAAGTGTTTTATATTGAGGTTGGGGTGTACTAACTGTCACTGGTAGTTAATCTGTGTCAACTGCCCATATAAATACAGAGATTTTTATGGTTTAATTACTTTTTAGGGTTGTTTTGGTTAATTTATTTTTAAATAGTGTTTTATTTTGAGGTTAGGCTTAGTTAAATTTAGAATTAGTTAAAGGATTAGTTACTTTTTAGGGTTGTTTTGGTTTATTTATTTTTAAATAGTGTTTTATTTTGATGTTTATTAAGTTAATAATTTGGTCTTTGTGATTTATTTTTAGTGACATTTGATGTTTTTATTTTAAAATGATTTATTTTAATTTTTAACATTTTTTTTATTGAATTAATTTTCAGTAGTTGTCTTTTTTTTGTCAGATTATTTATTAATTTTATATTTTTCTGATTTAAATAATTATTGTTTTCCATCAAATCTCAAAGCCCTGTATTGGACAGATGATCCGTCTCTCTCTCTTTATCAGAAACACTAGATTGACGGACTTTTGTTAAGGGTTTTTAAGCGTCTTGTTGTTTTGCGGATGTGGCCGTTCTGCAGGCCGGTCCGTTTCTTCAGTAAATCACATGTCTGTGAGTGTGTTTGATGTGTCTCGTGTGTGTGTGTCTGCAGGACTAACTCTGATTCGGCGCTGCACACGAGTGTGATGAACCCTCCGGGTGGAGATCCGTTCAACGCAGGACTCAGCGCCCCGGGCCGGCGAGCCGGTCGGTGACACTCGTGTGTGTGATGATCATTACAAGTGTGTTTGAGTCTCTACTGACGAGCTTCTGTTCCTCCTGCAGTCTTCCCCTATCCTGTTCCTCCCATCGAGGAGAACGGACCCGATGACGGACGCCTCCTCAAACCCTGGGAGTCCAGAAAGGTGCGTTTCTGTGTGTGTGTGTGTGTAAATAAAATATCATCACAGAGACACAGACAGAGACAGATTCCATGACAGGAACTGGGTTTAATAAACACACTGAACGCTGTCCACTGAATGTTCAGATTCATTACTGTGTGTTTCTTCTTTTCTCTCCAGCTGCCGCAGCTCTCTTCACGACCAAAGTCCTGTGAGATGCCTGGAATCACGTGAGTCCAACCGGCCAATCACACGCCTCCTCACACCATCAGTCAATCATTCACTCGGCTCTTCCTGTGTGTGTGTGTGTGTACTTGTTTATGCTACATTGTGGGGACCAAATGTCCCCACAAGGATAGTAAAACCTGAAATTTTTGACATTCTGCAATATACAAAAATTATTAAAAATAGTAAATGGTGTTTATCTGAAAGTGTAACGATGCAAACATGTTTCCTGTGAGGGCTAGGTTTAGGGTTGGGGTTGGGTTAGGGGATAGACAATATCGTTTGGTCACTATAAAAACTATAGAAGTCTATGGAAAGTCCCCACAATTCACAAAAACAAACGTGTGTGTGTGTGTGTGTGTGTGTGTGTGCTGCGCTCATCTATTACTCAGACTAACCTCAGCACTGCTGATGAATCCTAATGAAAACTGTTGGCTGAAAATTAAGCCTTTGAATTATTTGAATCAATTGTTTATTATATATAGTTGCTTAATTATCTATTATATAAAACATAAAACATAATTATTTATGGCTTGGATTTTAATTATTATAATTATTTAGTAATATATTATGTATATACATGTGACCGTGGATCACAAAACCAGTCGTAAGGGTCAGTCTTTTGAAATTTAATGCATGGTTTTGTTTCACAGTGTGTTTAGAGATTCAGTGCATCTGTACTCAGCACCAATTCACTCTGATAAATCACACACACACGCACTTGGTTAAAGTGGTTTATTGGCTGGTTGTATTTCTTGTCTGAAGGCGTTTTTATTCGGGTTTTCCACTGCGGTGCTGCTCTTGTGTATCAGTTGTACAAATCTCACTTTTAGTTTCAGAACATATTTATACGTTTATATACATTCGTTTGATTCAGATGTTAAGCACATAACAAATTAAATTTGTAGCAGTCAGTCCACATGTATGATGGTTGTGCTCTGAGAGTCAGTGATTGGACTGATAATGTGTTTTCTGGTTATTTTTGTATCGAAACTGTGTAGTGCTGATATTATCTCTGTCCGCTGAACACTAGTTCCTGTTTTAATTCTCATCTCTTTCTTGTTTTCTGCGTTAGTATGTGACCCGTTACACCTGTGTTTGTGTTTTAGTATATTTCCGTCTCCGGACCAGCAGGGCGGCGCTTCTCACGGCCCCACTATGTTGAATACGGGCGGTTCTCTGCCGGATCTGTCCAGCCTGCACTTCCCGTCCCCGCTGCCGACCCCGCTGGACCCGGACGAGCCGGGATACCCGTCTTTGAGCGGCGGCAGCAGCACGGGGAACCTGACCTGCACCCTCACGCACCTCGGCATCAACAGCCCCAACGCCTTATACTCCACCGGTCAGTCATGTGATCAACTCCACACCTCCTCCCCCTACTGAACTAAAGCGTTTATCTGTTCAAACACGGCCAGAATTCGGAATTAAATGGAAAATAACTGAATCTATGATGCAAACTTCATGAAATAAAGCAGCTCTAAAACACATTATTCAGATCAGTTCAGTTCAGTGTGGATTCAGTTCAGTTCAATAACATGTTGATGAAGTACGAAACCAGTTTGATTCAACAGAAACAGAAGACAGTAGTGTCTTTATTCAGTTCACTTCTAGTTTTTAACGAATTGATTGAATCACTAATTCGATCAAAGATAGTCAGTCGTAAAGACTCGCTTCGTTTCCGAATGAATCAGCCATTTAAATGAATCAAATGAGTCAATAATAGACTTGCTTTGCTTCTGAATGAATCAGATGAGTCAGTCATAAAGACTTGCATTGCTTCTGAATGAATCAGCCATTTAAATGAATCAAATGAGTCAGTCGTAAAGATTTGCTTAGTTTCTGAACGAATCAGCAGTTTGAATGAATCAGGTGAGTCAGTCGTAAAGACTTGATTCGTTTCTGAATGAATCAGCCATTTGAACAAATTAGATGAGTCAGCCATAAAGACTTGCTTCATTTCTGAATGAATCAGCTATTTAAATGAATCAAATGAGTCAGTCGTAAAGATTTGCTTCGTTTCTGAATGAATCAGCCGTTTGAATGAATCAGGTGAGTCAGTCGTAAAGACTTGATTCGTTTCTGAATGAATCAGCCATTTGAACAAATCAGATGAGTCAGTCATAAAGACTTGCTTCACTACTGAATGAATCAAATGAGTCAGTCATAAAGACTTGCTTCGTTTCTGAATGAATCAGCCGTTTGAATGAATCAGATGAGTCAATCATAAAGGCTTGCTTCGCTTCCGAATGAATCAACTATTTGAAAAAATTGGTTGAATCAATGAATCACTCATTAAGACTTACTGCCACCTACTGGTGCTTTCAGTTTCATATTGAGTATAATTTTTTTTAATCATTTCATATTTCAGTATTCATTACATTAAAACCATTGCTACCTATTTATTGTCATTGTGTAGCATTTAATCATTTCTTTCTAAAGCTACTTTTTTTGTAACGTCTTTACTCTTCAAAACACTAGAATGGCTTATCTAATGATAAGATTAATTAATCAGCAATTAATCAATAAAAAATAATCACTTGACAGCCCTAATACTAAACATTAATTAATTAATTAAACATTAATTTTCTGTAAAACTGCTCTGAAACACCATGTAATGTGAATAAATATATACAACTGAACTGCATAATGCTGCCTTTGACCAATCACAGTTGAGTAACACGAGAGTGGTTCAGTCTTTGAGTTTATTTTGTAGGAGTGACTGTATTCTGAATCAGCAGCTCTGATGCTAAATCACAGCGTGGTTATTTTTTGGTGTTTGTGTTTGTGCAGGTCTGCTGCCGTCTCTGCAGGGCACGTCCAGTAACCCCTCCCTCCAGTCGTCGCTTAGCAACCCCAACATCCGATCGTCTCTCAGCAGCCACTCGTTCCCCAACTCGCTGAGCTCCCTGCACTCGTCCCTGAGCAACCCCTCCCTCCAGTCTTCGTTAAGCTCCTCCCCCTCGCTGAGGTCGTCGCTCAGCGGCCAGTCGCTGCACTCGTCCCTCAGTAACTCGTCCCTCAGCAGTCACTCGCTGCAGTCGGCGGCCAGTAACGCCAGTTACAGCGGTTCGGGCTCCTTCGCTCCGCTCGTACCTGGACAGGTGCAGTCGCAGATGAGCACGTCCCCGCGCAGGCGAGCGCAGCTGACCCCGGTGATCCTGCCTCCGGACACGCGCAGACATCACCCCAAACAGTTCTCGCCCACCTCCTCCACCCTCAGCTCCATCACGCAGGTAAAAACACACACACACACACACACACACAACCATCTCCAAATAGGTCGAATTTAATGCTGCGTGTGAAAAATGTGTTTTGGAAAAGCGAGCAGCATTTCTTGTGAAATCCAGTGAGGAGTGAAGGTCGAAAACATCAGACAAAAATGGAATCTGCGTATTAAAGAGCATGCTGATAAGAACTGAAAGACATGGTGGAACTTTTGGGTACCGTAGTCCTGCATTTGGCACAGAAGCCGGAAGATGACGTTGACTTGGTTCACGGGTTAGCGACAAGGAGATTGAGGACGATTTTGTTTTTAGACTTCTGTGAAGCCTTTAATATATGAGAGCATTTGTTTATTTGAAGTGTTTACAGATGTGCGGCTTTGGTTGGAAGTTTTGTAAGGTTCTTTTAAGGTTATTTTACACAAACGAATAGCTCAGTTGCCCTAACAACAGGTGCTTCACCCAGATTTGATATCAAGAGGAGTGAAACAAGACCGTCCCGTCTCGCCTTTGTTGTTTATTCTGGCTGCAGAGATGTTGGCGCTCCTTATTAGTCAGTCGACTGAAAATACAATGTTATTTTTAAAAATATGTTGATCGGATTCTGTACTCTCTGACATCTTTATACCATAATAGTATTTTTCAGGTTTATGATCAGCCAACTATTCAAAAATTGCTGTATACAGCTTTAGCTTTCCAGTGGCTCTTAAAGCAAAGGAAATTAATTTAAAAATATCTAATATTATATATCCTTCATCTGAGTTTTTAAGATGCCAGTTTAATTTTGAAGAAAATGCTTGTATTTGACTGTTTTGACTGATACGAGCTTTGCTTTATACTTGTTTATTTGCATTTATTAGTGTCAGTTTAGATTAATATTTCGTTCAATAAGTTCAATAAAAAAGATTAGGGCTGTCAAACAACTAATCGCGATTAATCGCATACAAAATAAAAGTTGGAGTTTGCCTAATATATGTGTGTGCACTGTGTGTAATTATTATGTATATATAAATACACACAAATTAATGTATATATTTAAGAGAAATATGTTATTTATGTACAAAATATTTCTATTTATGTATAATATGAATTATTTAAAAATTATAACTACATATAATTATAACTACGTAAATATTTCTTAAATGTATACATGAATGTGTTTGTATTTCTGTATACATAATAATTACACACAATACACACACATATATTAGGCAACCTCAAACTTTTATTTTGTATGCGATTAATCACGATTAATCGTTTGACAGCCCTAAAAAAGATCCGAAGTTACGATCTAAATCAAATGATTCGCGAAACCGCACCAAAGTCCCGATCTGAAACGATGGTTCGTGAATCATTCAGATCCGGACTTCGGAGATTGGATCGCGAATCCCGCGCCGAAGTTCTGATCTCAGTCAAATGATTCACGATACGCGCTCCGAATCCCGATCTGAAACAAATGACTCGTGATCCGTGCTCTGTAGTCCGGATCTGACTTTGGAGCTCAGATCGCGAATCATTTAATTTCGCAACATTGAAATTCCGATCTGAATCACATGATTCGCGATTCGTGTTCCAAACGTTCCAGAGTCCTGATCAGAAACAAATGATTCGCGACTTTGGAGTGCGGATCTCAAATCATTTAACTCGCGAAGTGATTCACGAGCCGAAGTTCCGATCTCAATCAATTGATTCGCAAACCTGCACCAAAGTTCCGGTCTGAATCAAATGATTCGCAATACGCGATCCGACTAACGCGCTTCGAAGCAGTGAATCATTTCGCGACGCAATGGTTTCGAAGAGCTACAAGTGATGTCGAAATTCTTAAACGAATGGCTCATTTGAATCGCTTGAATTGAATGATCGAAGTCACGAGTTTGAATCAATCGGAGCGGTTCCAGCATAAATGACTCACTCAATTGAATCGGTTTGTCTGTTCCTGTTTTTGTGTCTTCAGTCATGTTTACACGACACTGTCAGTACTACTACTGGCTTAGCTCGCTAGTTTGATGACATTAACTAAAAGAAGCCAAAAAAGTACAGTGTTTACAAATAGAATATCCATATTTCCATTCCAAAGATAATACAAATCTGCTCCATATTGAGGTGAGGTAACCGGTTTACTGCTAACTAGTGAAACACTCCATTAATATGACGAGCTGCAGCTTAAAATACATGTTGTGCATTATGATGGCGTTTGTAGCTTAATTCACTGTATTTGAAATAGTTTGAGTTCAGTGGCTGACAGTTCAATAGGAATCAGTTGAAATCATCCAGTCATACCATACCATTCAAGTCAGATTTACCAGTATATATTGTAATATTTGAGAAATGATTGTTGTAATTGTTTAGTCTATATAGAGTGATAGTCAGTGTAAAAAGAGCAAATGGGAGAAGCAGATAAACACAAAACAGCAGAACAACATGTTAAAGAGGATAAACTTCATCATTCAGCTGAACTGTACTCGTATGTTTGAACTTTTGAGCTCATATCAATGGTATGATCTATTTCAGATGTGGCTGAAATGACAACAGCAGTGTTTACATACACGTTTATCTAATTGTTTGGTCAAAATCATTGCTAGGGACAATGTAGTATTTGCTGGATTTGGCAGTGATGTTTTAACTTTAGGAATGACGTCAGATGCTTGTTTTCGTCTGTCTGTCAGGGTGTGGCTCTGGACACCAGTAAGCTGCAGGCGGATCAGAGGTTGTCTCAGTATTCTTTCGGGCAGCAGCAGCAGGTTCAGAAGGGTCTGGGTTCTGCGCAGACGCACGCGCTCCGCCCGTCATCGCAGACAGCGCAGCTCCACCTGCACAACATGCAGAACCTGCACAAGTCGCAGAACTTCCAGATGCAGCCGCTGAAGCGAGCGAACCCTGCGGGTTACGGGTCCGCGGACGCGTCCCAGACGGATGCGCAGACGGAGAACCGGTCCGATCAGCGCGCCCATCCTCTCTCTTCCCTACATCAGATGAGTCCGGCTCTCAGTGGAGATCTGGACCTGTACAACGTGAGTGATGCTGTCAGGTGGTCTTACTACGGTACTGCAGCAGTGATCGATTGCCATTTACAGGATACTGTGGTGTTGCAGCGGTACCTGTCCATGAAAATCATGCGGTTACTTATAGTCACCATGACATTTTTTCCCCCTTACTTTATTTATACAAGTATTACAACATTTTTCAAAAACATTTCAAAAATACAGTTTTTAAGCAAAACTATATATAAAGGGGATCAGAATAATAAAAAAAAATCAATAACCCCCTAGTAGTAAAGAAGTCTACATGAAATTTAAATGTACAATTCGTGTGTGTGTGTTTTTTTTTCAGTGTTGAGAAGAGATGATAACATAAAGAAGAGATGATAACAACTTCTGTTTCATAATTGAATAAAAATGAAATGAAATTATACAAATGACTAAAACTAAACCTGAAATAAAAGTAAAAAGCTAAATAGAAATATAAAAAATGACAAATGCACATAACTATATTTAAATTATTAAAATTAAATTGTAAATTAAAATTAAAAAAATAAAGCTAATACTAATATAGTATAAAACAATAGCAAAATAAATTAAGACTAAATAGAAATATTAAAAAACAACAATACAGTCATATAAAAATAAAAGCTAATTATAAATATGAATGAATATTCTAATATTATATAAACAATAGTAAAACAGCACTGATCCAGAAATGATAATACCACAGTATTTTTGTTAACAGACAAGTGTCTCTTTTGTCTCATTTAGGACTCAATGTTCCTGAACTCACTGCTGGACGACCCGTACCTGGGCATGCAGTTAACCAGCCGCCAGAACCAGAACCTGAACCAGCAGGTTAGACGCACACACACACACACACACACACACACACACACTGACTGTCACACACACTCATCATGTTCATCATGTTAACTCTGTCCATTGCTGTGTTGTGTAGTTGAGTCTGGACTCTCAGCTGGAGTCTCTGAATCATGACGGCGGCTCTGCTGCGGTTGCGAAGGCTCAGAGCGGCTCGTATCACGGTCAGCCGGCGTCGCTGGAGCTGCTGGACTCCTCAGAACAACAGATGATCAATCAGAACCAGAGTCAGAGCTACACAGACGGGCGACACGCTGTACCCAACATCATCCTGACCGGTGAGGAACTGAACTCACTGACTGTTCACTCAACTGACATGTGTGTGTGTGTGTGTGTGTGTGTGTGAGAGTTAGTTTTTTGTTTCCCCCTTTCTTTTTTTTACAGCAATTTAAATGCAATTTAAGAACACATGTATTTAAATGCAGTGTTTATTCTGATAAAAATGACAAATATAGTGTTCATTTTTTTAATTCAGGTTTACAGGGCTGCACAATTTGGCCAGAGTTTATAATTATACATCAGTATGGCTGTAAAATAGTTATTTCCAGTTGATATTGATTCTGATACAGAGGTTTTTAATTTTTTTTTTTTAGTCAGTAGCACTGAAAAATATGACGTAGTATTGGTTGGTTAATTCACAGGCAAATAAGCAAGCACAAAAATATTAGTTTTAATGATCCAGATTTATAGGCTAATGAGAAAATGGCCACATTTCTGATCAGTCTTTGATTAAAACTGCAAATGCAATTTAAAAATGTGATTAAAGTTTTTTCAGGCTTGCTGTGTTTGTTTGTAGGGCTGAACAATTTGGTTTTAAGTTTTGTAATTATATATAAATATGGCTATAAAATAATAATAATAATTATTATTATTGTTGTATTACTAATCATATATTTACTATTATTACATTACTGTTACTAAATAGAAATACAATGATGACAAAGCCAAAAACAAAAGAAAAACTAAGATTATAATACTTAGTGTAAAATAGGGATGCACAATATTGGATTTTTGCTGAGATCTGATATGCCAGTATTTTTCAGCTCATTTTGGCCGATAACAGATGTCAGTACCGTTATATTTCCTTTTGTTTGAAAACAATGCCAGGTCTCTCCTGTGTGGAAATTATAAGCAAATTATTTATTATTTTGTTTAGAAAATGTAACATATTACATATTAATAAGTAAATAAATAAATAATATATATATAATAATATATCATATTAATATGTAATAATAAATAAATAAATAATAAAAAATAATAATATTATTTTATTTTTATTCATGTAAACTATGGCTTCTAAACTTTAAATCAAATCATACTCATGATTTTATCAACATCAATCACTGCTTTATTTAATCAGAAACACAGTCTAAATGTTATTTGTGTATTTTACTTTTTTATTTTATTAAAATAGGGCAGCTTGTATTTGCATTATTGTTGCACAGAACTGGATCAGTGTGTGTGTGTGTGTGTGTGTGGACTTGTTTTTATATCCTTGTGGGGACCTAAACCTGAATACACACAGACTCTTGGGGACTAGTGTCACCGTGGGGACCTAAATTGAGGTCCCCATGGGTACAAAAGCTTATAAATCATACAGAATGAGATTTTTTGAGAAAGTAAAAATGCAGAAAGTTTTCTGTAAGGGTTAGGTTTAGGGGTAGGGTTAGGGTAAGGGGATAGAAAATACAGTGTGGACAGTATAAAAACCATTGCACCTATGGAGAGTCCCCACAAAGATAATAAACCAGACTGTGTGTGTGTGTGTGTGTGTGTGTGTGTGTGTGTGTGTGTGTGTGTGTGCGCTGCTTAACTTATTATTAGTACATTATCGGCACTGATCCTCGTCAGTGTTTGTTGTGATGGTGATTGTGGTGTGTTGTGTGTCTCAGGAGATTCTTCATCAGGACTGTCTAAGGAGATCACAAGCGCGCTGTCGGCCGTCCCGGGCTTCGAGATGGACCCGTTCTCGTCGGACGACCCGCTCCGGATGGACCCGCTGGCGCTGGAGGGTCTGGGCATGCTGACGGACGGGGACCTGATGCTGGCCGACCCCGCGGTCGAGGACTCCTTCCGCTCCGACCACCTCAAATGACTCGCAGAGAGTCGGCGAACGTTCGAACGCGAGCGGAGACGCGCACGTGGCACTTTGGGTCGAGCGCCGGCAGGTCACGTGACTTGAGTCTTAGCTGCATGCTAACGAACGCGCTTCAACCGTGAGCTTCAGCCCTTTAACTCTGCGCTTCTCAGACGATCAAAGCCGCACGATCCACTTCCTGTTACAGATATCGCCGCACGCCGCCACAGCCGCAGATGACCGATCACAGCCACGTGCCTCCACCCGACGCTGCTCAGGTGCTTCGGTCCCAGCATGCACTGCACCGCACCAGGTTAACGCAGAACCCACACACACACTTAGAGGTGATGTGAGTCGTTGTTTGACAGCTCAGCTGCTTCAGCCAATCATGTGCGTTTGGGGGCGGGGCTATCAGTCTGACTAACCAATGACGGGGAGGGAAATACTCAGGAGACTGTTTGATGTCATGTGGCTGTGTTCAGAACTGCATACTACCATACTGCAGTATACAACACGTGTTTGTACTCGGTGTGTCTGCATGCACGGAAAACAACGGCACAGATAGTGTATCCCACAATGCAATGTGCCTGAGTTTCTCCTGACAATGCAAAATAAATTAGAAATTAATAAATAAAAATAAATTAAAAATAGATTTTTATTTCAGATAAGCTGCATGCAACTCACATGACGCATACTATCATTTGAAACATCGTGGAATAATGACTCGCTGTTTATAAACTATATATAATTCATTATGCAATATATATATATTTTAATATATGTTACTATAAAAAGTAACGAATTACTAGATGCTAATTACTTGAACAGTGTAATTACTCTAAAAATGATAATAAAATTGCATAAATTATATACGAACTGACCAAAGTATTTAAGAAGAGAAGGTTACGGTAAAAACATACATTTTTATAATTAGATGTTAAATTTTGAAGTCTTATATAGAATCGTTCTATAATCAGTATTTAATGCAAATAACTGGAATTAAATTACAGAAAAATTAAGAGTAATCTCTTACTTTATTTTTTTTAAGGACAAAGTAATTAAAATTACAGTAATACCGTTTGTATATGTGTATATATATGAAGAGTTTATTTGCAAAAACGGATAATATGTTCAAAAATCATGTTTTTTTAATGTTATCATTTTTACTTTATATCAAAATAACCCAACTGCAATTTGATTGAGATTAATTGAATTGCACAATGAAAAAACATTATTTTTTAAAAATTGTTAAAAACTGAGATATATATATATATATATAGATAGATGGATATTTTTTCTAATATATATATTTTTCAAAGCAGCTTACATTCATAAATGGGAAAATGACAATCAGTGATGCAAAACTCGGCAAATATTCCAATATAAATCAGACAGTAGAGTGATTATCAGATGAAGTTTTTTACAGATTAGTATGCAGTATATAGTGTGCACTGTGCAGTATGCAGTGAGCTGGTATTCTGTTCTGAACACAGCCGCTATATTTAGACCCACGTCACCTTTAACGCATGAGAACAGACGTTGTTTTTACCGATGACATTTAACAGCTGTTCTGGATGATCTCTGATCCAGACTAACTAGTTCTAGTGCACTAGTTAAAGCATCAGCGTGTTTGTGTCGCCGCATGTGCTGAACCACTGAAACGGTGTCGTCAATGACCAAATACGTGTGTGAGTGTGTGGGGACCAAATGTCCCCACAAGGATAGTAAAACCTGAAATTTTTGGCCTGTGGTCCCCACAATGTTAAAAAATATTAGAAATAGTAAATGATGTTTATCTGAAAGTGTAAGGATGCAAACATGTTTTCTGTGAGGGCTAGGTTTAGGGTTAGGGTTGGGTTAGGGGATAGACAGTATCGTTTGGTCAGTATAAAATCTATACAAGTCTATGGAAAGTCCCCACAATTCACAAAAACAAACGTGTGAGAGTGTGTGTGTGTGTGTGTGTGTGTGTGTGTGTGTGAGGTTTACTGCGACGCGCTCGTCTGCACTCTTTTCTGCCTGTATTTGCACGTTTATTCTCCTGAGCAAGGCCATATTCAGAGGAACACGTATTTTTATGTAACTAAATACTGCGTACTATGAGATTTATTTTTAAATAAAGTTGCTATAGATGTTTATGCGCATAAATGTATATTTGTATATGAAACAAACGAACGAATACGTTGAGAAACGCGTCGATCGGCAGGTGGATTGTGGAAGTTTTCAGGTGAATCTCACAAGAACAAAATGTCACGTTTCACCCCAAAATCAAAGGAAAGAAATGATCAATGATCCTTTGCAACCAAAAACACTGATGCATTTTTATTTTTAGCCCAAATTCACATGACATGCATTCATTGTGGGGGGGTAAATGGGCTCAACTGTATTAAAAAAAAATATCACAAAGGCAAAGAAAAAAAAAGGTTTTATGCAGTTGAGACCTTGGAAAAGGGTTTTAATAAAGTCTAGAATCAGTTTTAATTACAAAGAAATCTTAGAATATCATAGACATTTTATCTGTCATATTATAACATTCATTTTGCAATGAAAATAGATTATAGAAGCCTGTTTCTACCACACAATAAAATGATTAAAAAAGGTAATTGCCAATTTTTCTCACAGTTCTTTTTTTCTTACAAATCAGAATGGCAACAGTCAGAATTGCAATGTAAACTCAGAGTTGTGAAGTATAAATGTAGAATTGTGAGATAAAAACAGAATTGCGATATAAAATTTGAATTTTGAAATATAAAAACAATTGCAATATTAGAATTTCGAGATATAAAATGAGAATTGTGTTTTGAGATATGAAAACAGAATTGCAATTGAATACAGAATTGTCAGATATAAACAGAATTGCAATATTAAATTAGAACTTCAAGATATAAACAGAATTGCAATATAAACTCAGAATTGAGATAAAAACAGAATTGAGATTATAAAATTAGAATTTTGAGATATAACAACAGTATTGCAATAGAAATACAGAATTTTCAGATATAAACTGAATTGCAATATAAAATTTTTAAATATAAAAACAATTGCAATATAAAAACAGAACTGCAATATAAACTCAGAATTGTGAGATATAAATTAGAATTGCGATATAAAATTAGAATTGCAATATAAATACAGAATTATCAGATATAAACTGAATTGCAATATACAATTTGAATTTTGAAATATAAACACAGAATTGCAATATTAAATTAGAATTTCGAGATGTAAACACAGAATTTCGAGATTTAATCGCAGAACTGCAAGCCTAAATTTTGAAATATAAAAAGTTGCAATTACCTATATTTTTTTATGCTGTGACAGAAACGGCTTCTATGTAAGCTGGTGTATTAAAACAAACAGACAAATCAGCTGGCCTTCATTTCCTTCAAGACAAATATAGTTTCATGTTTTTCTCGCTGTGATGTTGGGGTGAAGCGCGAGCTGCCGTCTGTCTGTCTGTCCGTCTGTGAGATCCGTCTGTCGGCTGGTTTTCTGGACACGTTTCTCTGCTGTGAAGTGAAGCGAGCGTCAGATCGGCCGAGATCGTTGTGAGCATCTGTTCTGCTCTCCAGCGTTTCCATCCACCGCCGCCGTCGCGTGTGTTTATCAGACGGGTTCGATGTTGGGCTCGGCGCCGGACGCTGCTAGTGAAACATCGAGTCCGGTTACTGTGTTACGCTGGTAAACGAGTGTTAGTTAAGCTTCATCATCAGTGCTTCATCTACACAACAGGAGCAGAACCCATGAAAGTACTTTAGTCATCTGTGTGTGTATTGTTAATACAGATGAGACATGAATCTGTCCAGAACTGTGTTTAAAGAGCAGGTTTGTTTGAAATATTAATGTATTTTAATGTTACAGAAGTTTCGCGTCTGCCGCTGCATTGCACTGTAAAATCAGCTGTTGAACAGCTCGGGTCTGATAGAAATGTAGAAATATAACGATGAGAAGATCAGCCGTCGAATGAATAAAAGCTTCACGTTATCTGTTCGTGTCACGCTCGAGCTCTTCACCGTGTTAACTAGTCCTAGCTTTTGTCTAGGTTGAGTATGGAAAGAAACAAAATATCCGCGTTCTATTTTAAGATGTACTTTTACGATCGTTGCTCTTAATTTTTGTTATTTTGATAACCAGGGAAACTGTGTGTGTTGTAAATAATGTCCTGAAAGCATAGGTGCTTCTGATGGAACATTTTTTAAGACTGTATCCTCACCTTATTTTACAGAAAATAAAGAATTTAAGTGAATATGTGCATCTGACTCTGTGACGTCATTTCTGTATTTTCTAGATTCTATGTAATACATACACTGTACTTGTCAAAACATGATTTTTAAATGTTTTAAATGCTCTTCTGCTCACCACGGCTGCTATTATTTAATCTAAAATACAGTAAAATTCTGAAATATTATTGCAATTTAAAACAGCTGTTTTCTATGTGAATGTCTGTTCAAGTGTAATTTATTTCTGTGATGTGCAGCTGTTTTTTTCAGCATCATTACTCCAGTCTTCAGTGTCACATGATTCTTCAGAAATCATTCTAATATGCTGATTTGCTGCTCAACAAACATTTATGATTATTAGCAACGTTGACATTTTTTTCTTTTTAGGATTCTTAGATGAATAGAAAGTTCAAATGAACAGCTATGATCACAGGACTAAACTACATACAGTAAATTACAATATATTCACATAGAAAACAGTTCTTTTTAATTGTAATATTATTTCACTATATTTGTGCTCCCAAATTTTCCCTTGGCCACGCTCATGTTTTTGCCTGTTTTTTTTTTTTTTTTTTACCCCTTTCAATTCTGGAAAACTTGTGCATGAAGAGTTAAAGTATTGACTGGTTTATCAAAGCTAAAAGAAAACTTCAGATAACTTATACATTTTTTGTTGCATTTCTTTCTTTCGTTTTTCATTTTTACACTAGCTGAAGCTAAACCATATAAACACATATTGCATACTGAGACTAAAAGCACTGGAGTGGGGACTAAGATCCTTTCACTTTTAAGTCACACAGTGATTTCCCCTACAAGGCAGGACTTACAGTCTTGTTACACATGGTACAACAGTAATACCCATTCCCTCAAGAAAGAAACTCGTAATCTTCAACACAAATGGAGAAAAACTAACTTGGAAGTTTTCAGAATTGCATGGAAAAACAGTATGTCCAGATATAGACAGGATCGAAAAGCTGCTAGGGCTGAGCATATCCACAAACTCACAGAAAATAACCAAAACAATCCAAGGTTTTTATGTAGCACAGTGACTAGATCAACAAATAACCAGACATCAGCCAAATTATATATTCCCTTACAGTTTAGTAGCAATGACTTTATGCATTTCTTCACTGATAAAATAGATCACATCAGAAATACAATGACAAATGTAGATTCTACCGTGTGTCTTTTTCAGCTTCATTCATCACACCCGAAGAAAAACTGCAGTGCTTTACAACTAAGAGAAGAGCTGTAGCAAAAGAAACGCTATATTAACTCACTGTTATCTTTAGGTCACGTCCCGAAACCCGAAATTCAAGCTGGTAGTTATTAGGCCACTAATTAAGAAACCACAACTAGACCCTAGTGAATTGACAAATTACAGACCCATTTCTAATCTTCCATTTGTCTAAAATTTTAGGAGAAGTTGAGCCTACCCAATTGTGCTCTTTCCTGCAAAAAAAAAAAAGATATCTATGAAGAATTTCAGTCAGGTTTTAGGCCCCATCACAGCACAGAAACTGCACTTGTTAAAATCACTAATGACTTGCTGCTTGCGTCAGACCAAGGCTGCATCTCACTGCTAGTTTTACTTGATCTTAGTGCTGCATTTGACATTATAGATCATGACATACTCATAGATCGACTACAAAACTATACAGGTGTTCAAGAGCAGGCTTTAGGATGGTTAGGGTTTATTTAAACAGGGAGTCATCTCAATTATTCAATTCAATTCAAATGTATTGGTATAGCGCCTTTCACAATACATATCATTGTATATATTCAATATATGTAGTAGTAGCTTGATGTACATATGGCAGAGATGTGTGGTAAAGATCAATTAATGATGTAATCAAACAGACAAAAAACACTATAAATTAGTAGCAGAATTCGGTAGTGCTGTATGTTTTCAGGGTTGGCATCATCTGAATTCCTCAGTGGGGTTTTCATCATCTCTTCTTAAGTGTTCTGGATCCACACTGGAGCTTGTGAATTCCTAGTTACCACGGGATGTCAATCCCATGGCAGAAACAGAGGACAAATAGGAACATAATTAGCGTAGCTGCTGTTCAAACTAAGAAAAGAAAGATTTGTTAAACCAGAGCTAAAAGATTAATGATGAACATCTGATCAGATATAGCTGCAGGAAAAGTTTATGAGATGCATTATTTGAATGCTTGGCTAAAAAGATGAGTCTTTAATCTAGATTTAAACAGAGAGAGTGAAAAATTATCACCAGTGAAGTATGGACTGCCACAAGGATCTGTCTTAGGCCCTCTGTTATTTTCAAGTCAAGTCACCTTCATTTATATGCCACTTTATACAATACTTGGCATTTATGTCACATTTATATTTTTATGGTCTATTTTCTTTCACAGAAACTGTAGCTTGAACATTTACCTGAGCCAAATGCATAACTTTTTCTTCAAGTAATTCAATTAATTTTTCAGTCTAATATATGGCTTAACTTAGGTCCATTTGTGTGCTTTTTCACAAAAACATCATTGAAACATGGAAAATTGTGGCCCTGGAGCACAAAACCAGTCTTAAGTATCACGGGTATATTTGCAGCAATAGCCAACAATACATTGTATGGGTCAAAATGATCAAATTTTCTCTGATTTTTCTATAAATCTTTAGGATATTAAATTAAGATCATGTTCCTTGAAGATATTTAGTAAATTTCCTACTGTAAAAATATCAAAACTTATTTTCTGGTTAGTAATCTGCATTGCTAAGAACTTCATTTGGAAGGTGATTTTCTCAATATTTAGATTTTTTTTTTGCACCAGATCAGATTCCAGATTTTCAAATAGTTGTCAAAATTAGCCAAATATTGTCCTATCCTGATAAACCACACATTAACAGAAAGCTTATTTATGCAGCTGCCAGTGATACATAAATCTCAAAAACTGACACTTATGTCTGGTTTTGTGGTCCAGGGACACAATTACATTTAACTGTTTGTCAAAAAACATACAAAACAAACATAAAAAATGAATTAAAAGAACACATGGTGCATGAACATGGTGTTTAATGAAGTAGATTTTAAGTTTTAAACGACCTTTAATGAGAACATCTGCATTGGGCTGTTCTATTTGCATTTGGCACACTGAAACACCAGGTTCACTACAATCCTTAATCAAACCAAAATGAACATTTGAACTTGAGTAAAACAATATATAACTGATTAAACTGATGTATGCAAACCAATATATGTTTGGTTACACCAATGAATGATCTGTTAATAAATCACATTATTTCTAGAACAGCTTCTCAATAGTTTTTTCTTTGCCAGCAAACACAGCAGTCAGTTCAGAGGATTGAACACTTCCTCTTCCTGTTTTGCACAGTAGACGGACACAGAACCTCACGGATCGCTTCATCAAACACTTCCCTAATGCCAACCAACTTTAAAGCTGAGCACTCCAGATACCTCACAGCTCTGATTTTTTTGGCCATTTTTTGGCCTTGGTGTTGGGTGACAGGGGTCAGTCCCTTCTCTTTTAAACGTTTAATAGCGTCCTTGTCATTTCTCAGATCAAGCTTAGTCCCAACTAATATTATTGGAGCATTGGGGCAATGACATCTGACCTCTGAAGTACACTTGCAACGGACATTATAAAGTGATTCTAGACTCACAATAGAGAAACAGATCAAGAACACATCTGTGTCAGGATAGGAAAGTGCTCGAAGCCTGTCATACTCTTCCTGTCCTGCCGTATCCCAAAGTCTCAGGTCCACTGGATTCCCATCAACTGTCACACTGATAGAAAAATTGTCAAACACAGTGGGAATAAACTCCTCAGGATAATTGTTGGTGGTGTAGGTGATGATAAGGCATGATTTTCCCACAGCCCCGTCTCCGACGAGCACACACTTTATTTCCTTCATCTGTGTTCACTCGGCATACTATCCAGAATGAATCAATAAAAGCTGCTCAGATCAGGATAAATCACCTTCACAATTCAATAACACAGCAATTCCACCCAGAACAGAGTCGATAAAAGTCGAAGAAAAGTGTAAACGTACACACAAATGCATTCCAATGTGTCTGCGGCTGCGCCCAAGCAGCAAACCCCCCCCTCTCTCTATTGAAGCCAACACGGAAGTGACTAAAACTGCAATTCATCGACTGGCCGCTAGAGACTGGCTCCAAATAAGAGTCATTCTCATAGACCACCCATGTTAAAATGCCCAACTTTACAGCACAAAAAAAAAAAATGTTTACAGCCTGGTACAAGAAGTGGTTTTGGTCTATAGAGCTAATTTTGCTCTTCATGACAACTGTGAGGGGGGTGATTTTTTTCATAACGCATCCATTTAAATTATATTAAGCCTTAAAGTGCTGCATAATGAAGGGCGTGGCCACTTGAGTGACAGGCGGATTACCGCTATGCCCTACAAGGCAAAGCACCTGAACTCGTTGAAGCGTGAAATTGAGAAAATGGCTTTAAAGATTTTTATTTTTCCAGAAAAAATAATTATAGGTAGGACACTGGAAATCTGGCATTTATATGTTTTAATGAAAACGGTCTCAAACTTGATTTTTACCGCTGTTTTGAAGGTATTGTACTGCGATGTCACGCCAAGGTAAAAGACACTACCACATTATATACAATATTTGGGTGCTGATCACCATTTACAAAACCATTATAGTAACATCTGTATAAAATCTAGTGAGCATTCCTTATTTCATAGGCTATCCACCTTATTTTCACGTAAGCGCGGGCGCTGCCATTTTCGAACTACAATGTGTCAGATTTCCGGTAAAGCAGTTCCGCTAGTAGTAACTTAGGTGTCTTGTGGTTCTGTAGTTTCAACTGTGTAGATTTTACTGGCTAGTTAACTTTTAATATGGATTACAGAAAGTTAGGGGGTGTCATAATAGTTGGTTCAAGCGTAAAAAATACCTGCAAGACATTTGTTTTGACCATAATGCACGCACCAGAGCTGAATGTGGATGTGGAGCACCCTATGATTTGCACGCCCCTCCGAAGGGCGAAGAAGCTCCTCGGCTTTGGTTAAAAGCCTTAAACTTAAAGAAACTACCGAAATTTCCGTACGTTTGCTCCTTCCACTTCGTTGACAGGAGACCCACGGAAGATCATCCATTCCCCGAGACATGGTTGGGCTACGATGCTCCAGTGAAGACTCCGAGGCGACAGCTCGTCAGGATATATCCACAAACAGGTACAGCTTCTTGTTAAGTTACGTGCTCTAACAGAAGACGTTTAAACAATTTCTTTTTTGATGACACTCCTATTGTGCAAGAATAATATTTAGTGTTAAGTTGAAGTTGTTGGTAACAGTGGAAAAACTTTTATAAAAGCACTTAAAGGGGTAAAGTTAGCTAAAATTAAGCTGCACTTTCACTATATTACATTTAAGTCTAATCATGACAAACTATATATTGTTGCAAAAATGTAAGACTCCTAAATAGATTATTTACCACTGTTTTTTTTGTTACAAATTATGTAGGACCAGTATTACATTAATTTACATCAAGAATGCACCTGAACAAAATCTACATCATAACAGGAGGCTTTCATATTATAGCAGTTTTGGATTAAAAACTATATTGTAAAATTCTTATTTTATATAACAACAAAAAATAGTACAGTACATTTTTACAGTAAATTCTAACTTCTTTAACTTTTTTTATAGTTTAATTTTTTTAATGATTTCACAATAATATTCTGATTATCTTCTTTAAAAAGAGACCAACTTTAAGTCAAAAGTGTTCATTTACTGACTTAAGTGTTGTGTTTTGCAGATGATGAGCAAGGTGGCTCCAAAGTTTTGACAGAAGTTTTGATTGTATTTATGCCTGTGTGTGACGATAAATGATTTACAAATGAAACTAGTCTATTAATTAGACGAAATATAATAGAATATATGTCAAATTCAACCTTTAAACTGCATTCCAGTAAAAATCCCAATATAGCATATTCAAAATTGTACTGGCATGTCGAGTAAAGAGATCGAAATTAAGGTAAAAAAAAATAACGAATACAATGATACAAATATTACAGAAAAAAAGAGGATCAGTTAATGGACGTATAAGACTGTGGGATGCATGAAATGTTTGTAGGACTATTTGATATACTTTATACAATATTTATTAATGATCAACGTCTTTTGAATGCTGTCTACATCGCGCACAGACAACATTCACACAGACAGCATCGCATAATATTATCATTTAATACTGTATTAATTTCTATAATAATTAATATAATAATTCCTTAATTCAAAATAAAATATTAATAAATCTATCTCTGATAATCCCGGGTTACTATGGTCACGCAGGTTTATTTACGCATTAAACTTGTGGCCACGAGAGGCGCATGTGGTTTCCTCAACATAATAAGACGTGGCCAAGACAAACTTAAGTGAACCGAAGGTGTCCCCTCCCGGTCACCGTACAACTCTTACCAGGAAGAGACTGACACAAAAATTCACTCTGGAAGAAAAAGGAAACGTATTAGATATTGACTTTTTTTGGACAAGATCAAGGGAATCAGTGATGAGAGAAAAATGAAGAGAAACAGTTTAAAATTAGTCTCTGAACAGACAGCAGATCTTCAATATTTTTTTGTGGTTATTCGTGTCTAAAACCAGCGTTCAGAAAGTGAAAGTAAAGTTTATATCGCTGGAGCTCAAACAGTGAAAATGGCTTCACTAAATGTAGCTGAAGAAGAACTTTCTTGTCCTGTATGTCATGAAATCTTCAAGGATCCTGTTGTTTTATCATGTAGTCACAGTGTCTGTAAAGAGTGTCTTCGACAGTTCTGGAGCATCAAGAAGACTCAGGAGTGTCCCGTCTGCAGGAGAAGATGCTCAAAAGAATATCCTCCAAGTAATCTGGTGTTAAAAAACCTGTGCGAGTCGTTCCTGAAGGAGGGAAATGAGAGGCGTTCATCAGGATCCGAGGAGATCTGCGGTTTACACAGTGAGAAACTCAAACTCTTCTGTCTGGAGGACAAACAGGTTGCGTGTGTGGTGTGTTTTACTTCACAACATCACATCAATCACACATTCAGACCAATCAGTGAAGTGGCTTCATCATACAAGGTGAGAGATGTAAATGTGAGCATTTGAACTTCTTATCACAACCACTGCATACAAACACAAAGATGAAGATTCAGAAAAAAACATTTAATAGAACAAACAGGTAAGTGACACAGAAGGACATTTACACGTAACATGGACAAGACCGGACAAATTAAACGAACAGAGAGAACTTAAGAACACAGTGCAAATGAGGCAATTAGCGGCAACACAGCTGAATGAAATCACAAATCGAATCAGTAAACACGACAGCAAACACAGGCGAGGAAATGGTGCAAACGCAAAACACAGTCCTCACTGAATGGCACAAAATGTATACCAAATCTATAAATATTTCAGTAGTTTGTTTACACCATGTATTAAGTGACATATTATAGAAATCACTTTACATTTATAGATTTTTACTTTAAATTCTAGGAGGAGCTCAATGCAGCACTGAAGTCCTTACAAGAGAAACATAAACGTAAAGAAAACATTAAAGGAGAATTTGAGAAAACAGTTCAACACCTCAAGGTGAGTCTTTTGACATTCACAAAATTGATTAGAACAGCTAAATTGGTTTGTTTGACATAATTATTTTTTTCTTTATTGACTGGAATAATAGAAATGTTGAAGGCCTTTTCTGTTGTTTAATATTGTTTACAAAATATCTGATTACCACAACAGTGCTGGACCTCTTGCTATAGTATCGCAGTATTATATCACAGTGCGATATTTAAGTGCATTTAATGACCTGACATTGATAAATACAGGCGTGAGATCTTCAAACAATCTACTTAATAATGATGATATCACCATTAGCAAATAACCCACAAACTACTGCATCACCAGATTTTCTCTTGGCTTTTTTTGCATAACAATGTGCTTTATAAGAACATATGCAACAGTCAGATAGAAACTAATGTTAAAGTTCAAGGGCCTAATGGTTACAGAGCTGGAGTTATAACCCAAAAGTTGCGGGTTCTGAGTCCGGCAGGAACTGTCGGTGGGGGGGGAGTGAATAACCAACTCTCTCCACCCTCAAAACCACGACTGAGGTGAGACCCTTGAGCAAGGCTGAATATTTCAGAATCGATTCTGAGTTAGTTTTTTCCCCGCATGTGGCACGTGTGTGCGCTAGTGATGTGATGGGCTTCATCGCACAGAATTTGCGCTGTGAGAAGCGGCTTTCACACCGAACACGGAAAGCGTTCTATCCACAAGTTTCCTACGCCCCATGAGGCCTTGCGTCAAAAGTGGGAGCGTCTTCCGGTTCAAAGTAAACAAGCGGGACGTGACACTCATTCATCCAACAGCTGACAGGAGTGACAGGCAAATGAAGCCTCGTGAAGCACCGAGAAAGGGGGAAGATTCAAAGCTTTGAGAGTGTTGAAAACGGTGCAATCTGGTGATTAGTAAAAAATAAAGCAGCCAAAAGCCTGTGAAGCTCCGTCAGAAGAAGCATTCACCACAATTTCCATAGATCGGTCCATGTTATATGCACAAATAAAAGCCTAACCGTGTGTGTGTTTTTGTTTGTTGAATTTCTGACTCTGATAAATTAATTTACCTATTGAACAGTGCCATTAAATGTCAGTATGAATATCAACATGATGAAGAATGAGGAATAATGTACACATATATTAATTGCATATGGCATATATTTAATTTTCTTGAAATAATTTGTATTTTTCAAATTACTTGTATGACTGGGTATTTAAAAATGTAATTATTAAATAGGTCCTAATGAAAATGTTAGGACACGCAAAGTGAATCGCGCACATGACTGGACAGAAAGTGAGGCTTCTACGAAAGGGATTTCTACATTAACAAGCCTCGAATTTATGGGGTTCCATTAGTGCCAAAAAAGAGGCGACTGCTTTGTGCTTTGTACTACACATTTGTCTTTGTCTACAGTTATTGCCTAATTATTCAGGTAAATCAGTATATGTTGACGTGCATGTTGTCTGTTGACGTCGTCTTAATCTGTCGTCCTGTCGTCTTTTTCTCTGTTTTTTTTTACTGTTGTCCTAACTGTCATTTTGTTCTGTCGACCTGTTCTGTCATCCTTACTGTCGTCTTATTCTGTCGTCCTGTTCTGTCGTCCTTGTTCTGTAACCTAACTCGTCGCCTTGTTCTGTCTTGTTCTGTCGTCCTGTTCTGTCGTCCTAACTGTCGCCTTGTTCTGTCTAACTGTTCTGTCCTGTTCTGTCGTCCTGTTCTGTCGTCCTGTTCTGTCGTCTGTTCTGTCCTGTTCTGTCGTCTTGTTCTGTCGTCCTGTTCTGTCGTCTTGTTCTGTCCTAACTGTCGTTCTGTCGTCCTGTTCTGTGTCGTCTTGTTCTGTCGTCCTGTTCTGTCGCCTCCTAACTGTCGTGTTCTGTCGTCCTGTTCTGTCGTCTTGTCTGTCTGTCGTCTTGTTCTGTCGTCTTGTTCTGTCTTGTTCTGTCGTCCTGTTCTGTCGTCCTAACTGTCGTCTTGTTCTGTCCTGTCCTTGTTCTGTCGTCCTTGTTCTGTCGTCCTGTCGCCTGTCGTCTGTCGTGTTCTCCTGTTCTGTCCTGTTCTGTCGTCTTGTTCTGTCGTCCTGTTCTGTCGTCTTGTCTGTTCTGTCGTCCTGTTCTGTCGTCTTGTTCTGTCGTCTTGTTCTGTCGTCCTGTTCTGTCGTCTTGTTCTGTCGTCCTGTTCTGTCGTCTTGTTCTGTCGTCCTGTTCTGTCGTCTTGTTCTGTCGTCTTGTTCTGTCGTCCTGTTCTGTCGTCTTGTTCTGTCGTCTTGTCCTGTTCTGTCGTCTTGTTCTGTCGTCCTAACTGTCGCCTTGTCTCTGTTCTGTCGTCTTGTTCTGTCGTCTTGTTCTAACTG